>NW_006408578.1:13342268-13426679 GCF_000296735.1 Chrysochloris asiatica
TATAATCAATGTAATGAAACAAGGTATATGATTTGTTGAATGTAAAACTGATGACATGCCCTGTAAACTTTCACTCAATCCACAATAAAAAACCTTAAAAAAAAAAAAAAGTGTCCAGACATGTATCTGCCATCAGTGGATGGCTACAAATCCATTCTTACTTGTTCATTTAGTGTGCCTTCAATAAAAGCTCCAATCAAAACCATGGCGTATGAGGGGACCTGTTGGGCCAGTTAAGTTCAAAGCAGAGAGGTTAGCTCAGAAGGTTCTGTTGAGTGTATTTTTGGGATTCCAAACATGTAATCTTCATAGATTTTCTTGAAGGACACGGAACAATCCCAGGGGCTTACTTGAAGAAGTTTTAAGAAAAACAATTGAAAATTGCATTGGTGAGAAAACAGCCAAGGTAGTTGAACCAAAAAAAATCATTCTGTCACAACACATATACGAGGGCTGTCATGTGGGAATGTGAGAGACTTTACTCCATCCACTCTATAGACCTGGTCTTGGCCCTGCCTACATTTTTGTTCTCCAAACTCAAAGAACATTTAAAAGAAACACAATTTGAGTTCCTTGAGAATGCCTAAACTGCTGTTTTGGTATGGTGTAAATCGATGAGTGAAAAATTCTTCAGGGAAAGGTTAGAGATATGAAACCACTGCCTTCTGAAGTGTACAGGCCTAGATGAAAGCTATGTCAAGAAACAATAGCTTCATAGTTTTATGTTCTTGTTTAATAATGGGTGTTCTAATTTTCTAGCAATACTTTCTGAGTTACCCTCACATCAAAACAACAACAGGTCCCTAACCTGCATTGTATACAGAATAGCATCTAATGAAAATAACAACTATGGCTTATTTCTTATAAACATTGATTTATGTGTTAAATAACTTACCTGCATTTATACCCACTTCTTACTTATCGCTGTTGCTAAAATGATGTCTTATGTGAAAATCAGATTTATGGGAAAATAGAGGGTGACCACATCAGATCAGAAAAAGGAAGATGATTACATCATTATATTACTGCAAAATTTCATCATTACAGAACTGCCAAATCATTGAGGCTCATGGCCCAACCAACTTGACACATAACTTTAACTATCAGAGCTAGCAATACTCTTACCTTACACCTTGGCATCTGGACAGACATGCATCATTAATGCGCAAAATAATCACATTTTTACTATTGTTATAAATGTGAAATGTCAGATGAGACCATCAATAAGTGAGGAGTAGGCGCATATCTCTTAACCCTATCTACACTAGCTCTGGTGGTGTAGTGGTTATGAATTGGGCTGCGAACCACAAGATCAGCAGTTCGAAACTACCAGCTGCTCCACGGGAGAAAGATGAGGCTTTCTGCTCCCGTAAAGATTTACAACCTCGGAAACCCTGTTCAGGGTCACTATGAGTGGAACCGATTCCTCAGCATATCACAACATTATAGCAAAATAGATACAATTATCCTCCAGTTTACAAGCAAAGACACATCAATCTCAACAAATTTTAAAATACAACTATGAGTCTACAAGTGTGCCACAAGATACAGAAAACAACAGGCTGAACATATGGCAGAATTTTCTGAATGTCAATGTTATTGTTGCATAACCACACTATACAGGAGTAGGTCTTTTTCCCACACAGCCGCTGGGTGGGTTTGATCCACAAACCTTCCAGTTAGCCACTGAGTGTTTAACCATTGCATCAACAGGACTTTTAATCTAATCAATAGCATTTCCACCCTTTATGCTGCTTGTATGACATGCTAATAATTAGAACTCAAGATTGTATCTCCCTCTAGAGGAACAAGAGGTATTGTAAAGATAATGAACAGAATTCTTAACACAAAACCAAAACAGCACACAGAAAGTCACTTTAAGTGCTTAATATATCACTTTTGTGGGGGGAAAAGGAAGGTAGGAGTAAGGAGTAAGGGTTAGGGTTAGAACTATGGCTAGATCTAGGCAAGACCTAGAACTTCATCTAGTGTTAGGGTTATGGTTAGGACTAGGGTTAGTGTTAGAGGTTAAGAGTTGGGATAGGGCTAGGAGTAAGGCTTGGCTTAGTTTTTAGGATTACAATTAGGTTTATTTCTATTTATTTTTTTCCTTGAAATCTATTTGATTTCCTCTTCATTCGGAAGTTCTGTAACTACATTATTCCCTCTTTTTACTTTACATTTTCTTGTTATGGCAACTGTATGTTTGGTTCTCTGTTTTCAGTCTTGCAGGTCTATTGTTCTGGAATACTTCCATCTCTAGGTTGAATCTAGGTGATATTCTTGTGTAAGTCTCAGGTTGTTGTCTGCTGTTGATTCTCTGTCCAAAGAACTCCCTTTAGTATCTTTTGTAAGGTTGGTCTGGTTTTTACAAATTCTTTTAATTTCTGTTTATCTAGAAACAACCTAATTTCACAATCATATTTGATGGACAATTTTGCTGGATATAGAAGTTTTAGTTGCCTTTTTTTTTTTTTTTCTTTCAGCGTTTTATACATGTCATTCCATTGTTTCTTGCATGCATTCTTTCTTAGTCTTTATTATTTCTCTTTTGTAGGTAACTTTTTGTTTTTCCTGAGCTAGTCTCAGGATTCTTCCCTTGTCTTTGGTTTTGAAAAAGTTTGATTACAATGAGTCTTGGTGTTTTACTTTTGGGGTCTATCCTTGTTTACTTTGTTCAACTTCTTAAATGGCTATCTTCTCGTCTTTCATGATGTTAGGGAGGTTTTCTTCTAACAATTCTTAGACAATATTCTCTATGGGTTTTTTTGGTCTCTTCCCGTTTTAGAATTCCAAACACATGCAAGCTATTCCCCTTGATAGTGTCCAACGTAAGTCATAGGCCTTCTAATTTGTTTGGTTTTTTTCTGATTGTTCCTCTAACAGATGGATATTGAGATTTTTATTCAACTTCAATAATTCTGCCTTCCACTGATTCAATTCTGTTTCTTTGCCCTTTCAGAGTATTATCTAAATCTGAAGTCTTAATGTTCATCTTCTGATTTTCTAATTACTGCTTTTGTATATTGTTGTTAAGTATCCACCAGTAGTGACCCTCTGCATAACAGAACAAAGCACTGCCCAGTCCTACACCATCCTCACAATTGCTGTGAAGCTTGAACCCATTGCTTTGTATGGTTCCCATTTTTTTTTTTCCATTTATCAGTTTGTTTCCTGAATTCTTCTCATGTTTCTCCTTATTTTTCTAGATACCATCTGCAGTCTTCTTGATCATTCTTTCAAGTTGATGAAGTTTTAATTTCCAGGTTGTTCTGATGCCATTCTGGTGTTATATTCTCTTTGTATTTTGGTCACTTGTTTGAGGTACCCTGTCATGTTTACTCACGTAAGCTGAAATGATCTGTTTTCTCCAAGACGTTGTGGTGCCATAGTTATATTTGACTGATGATTGCATATTGAGGTTCTCTCCCGACGGCTGTGGTAGGGGCAGAGTGTGAACACATGGAGTTCTGTGGTCACTGCTTATGTAACACAGCTCAGGGTGGGTTCATGGGCCTCCAGAAGCAGACACTATACCTGGTGCCAGACCCCCAGAACAGCAGACGGTGCACAGGAAGGGGTGCCAGTGTCCCCTGGCTACCAGGTGGATATGGGAACAAAAGAGAAGTGAACTCCCTTACCACCAACCTCCAGCCACGTGCTGTGTCTGCAAGTGGCTGTTATTCACAGCTGTTCACAAAAGCCCCAGATGGACCGGTCTGCTCTGTGCCAGCCCACTGTTGGTTCCATTTTCTTCTGGCTGCTCATGTGCAGCATCCTCTTCCAGTTGGTGCACGTCTTTCTTCTAGCCTCTGATGCTCAGACTTCCAGAATCACCATCTGTATGTTTCATTTGGTCACCCTTGTCTTTGTTGCAGAGGGTCGGTCGGCTCAATGTGTCTGTCTACTCTGCCATCTTGCCCTCTGTTAATATGTCATACCTTTTAGACTCTTCCTTAAGTTACTGGACAAAAGTCCCACTGCCAGTGGCTGTGGCCAGTAACAGAGACAATGTGACAATCAACATACATTTTAGTGACAGATCTGGAAGGCAGTGAGAATGCATCTCCAAAGGCTGCCTTGGTTTCCCCCAGACAGTTGGAGTTTTTATAACTCCTGGATATTAACCCATTTGCTATCGTCACATTCCTTTCTCAGACCTTAATATCCCCTCCCCTCCGAAAGTGCAATCTGCACTCCACCAGCTCAAGGTCCTTTACTTTCTGGGATTAACTCCCTCATTCCCCTTCAGACAAAGGGTGTGTTATAGGAGACACCTGGGCACCAGACAATTTCTCTCCTCAGGTTTTTTCCTCCCAACTTGTCTCCTTCTTCTGAGTTTTAATCAATTAAGTCCTTCAGCTACATGTTATGGGAGCATTTACACAAGGGAGAAGTTAGGGCAGTTATGATTAGGAACAATGAATAAAAAACCTATTAAAATTCTTTTCTCACGTAAATTTTTAGACACAGAAATTAGTAGATCCGTATAATGACTCCCATGGACCTATTAACCCAACTCATGTGATAGCTGTCATGTGCATTTGCAGCATTTTGAAGAAGCCCTGGTGGTCCATTGCTAAGCGAAAGGTCTGCAGTTTAAGCCCACCAGGCACTGTGGGGGACACAGGTGAATCTGTCTCTGTAGAGATTACAGCCCTGGAAAACCTGTGGCTGTTCTATTCTGTTCTATAAGGTCACTGAGCTGAAATTGACTCAGTGGCAATTAGTTTTTGGTACAATATTTTTAATAAACAAACTCTTTTTAAAAGCTATAATTCTAACCAGGTTCCTTGAAATTTCAAGGGTCTTTCTAAATCACAGACCCAATACTGTTGTTGTTACATGCTAACAAGTCATTACCGACTCATAGTGACCCTATGCACAACATCACAATTGTTGCCATGCTTGAGCCTATTGATGCTGCCTCTTTGACAACCCATCTTGCTGGGGGTCTTCCTCTTTTTCTCTGACCCTCCACCTTACCAAACATGATACCATTTTCCAGCGAAGAGTCCCTCCTGACAATATGTCCAAAGTATGAGAGACAAAGCTTGGCCTCCAAGGAGCACTCTGGCTGCACTTCTTCCTAAATGGATCTATTGGTTCTTTTGGCAGCCCGTGGCACTTTCAATATTCTCCTCCAACACCATAACTCAAAAGCATCAATTCTTACACAGTCTTCCTTATTTGCTTTTGCATGCATATGAGGTTATTAAAAATACCATGGCTTAGGTCAGGCACACCTTAGTTCTCAAGCTGACATCTTTGCTTGTCAACACTTTAAAAAAGGTGTTGTGCAGCAGATTTGCCTAATGCAATACCATCATTTGATTTCTTGACTACTGCTTCCATGAGTGTTGATAGTTGATCCAAGAATGAAGTCCATAACAACTTCAATTTTTTTCCGTTGATAAGAATGGTGTTTATTGGTCTAGTAGTGAGGATTTTTGTTTTCTTTACATTGAGATGCAATCCATATGGAAGGCTATGCTCTTTGATCTTCATCAGCAAGTATTTTAAGTACTCTTCACTTTCAACAAACAAAGTTGAATCATCTACATATCGTAGGTTGTTAATGAGTCTTCCTTCAATCCTGATGACATGTTTTTCTTCATACAACACAGCTTCTCAGATTATTTGCTCAGCATACAGGTTGAATAAGTATGGTAAAGAATACAACCCTGTTGCACACCTTTCTTAATTGTAAACCATTCAATGTTCCCATGTTCTGTTTGAACAACTGCTTCTTGGTCCATGTACAGATTCCTCATGAACACAATTAAGTGTTCCAGAATACTCATACTTCGCAATGTTGTCCATAGCTTGTCATGATCCACACAATCGAAAGCCTTTGCAAAGTCAATAAAGATTTCTGATATTCTCTGCTTTCAGCCAAGATCGATCCGACATCAGCAATGATATCCCTCGTTCCATGGCCTCTTCTGAATCTGGCTTGAACCTCTCTGGAAATTCTCTGTCAATGTATACTTGCAGCCAAATGTATGCTTGCAGAATTGAAGAGGAACAGTATTGCATTCTTTGTCAAAAAGAACATATCCAGATGAGTCATGAGGTACAAGGCTGTCTGTGATAGGATAATATCCACGTGCCTACAGTGAAGACCAGTTAATACCACTATTATTCAAATTTACACACCAACTACTAAAGCCAGTGAGGATGAAATAGAAAAAGTCTACCAATTTCTTCAATCTGAAATTGATGAAACATGAAATCAAGATGTATTGCTCATTACTGGTGATTGGAATGCAAAGGTTGGGAGCAAATAGGAAGGATCAGTAGTTGGAAAATATGATCTTGGTGACAGAAATGATGCTGGAGAACGCATGGTAGAATTCTGCAAAATCAAGGATTTGTTCATTTCAAATACCTTCTTTAAACAGCAAGAGATGACTATACACATAGACCTCACCAGATGAATACGCAGAAATCAAATTTACTACATCTGTGGAAAGAGACTATGGAAAAGCTGCATGATCAGTCAAAGCAAGGCCAGGGGCAGACTGTGGAACAGACCATCAATTGCTAATATGCAAATTCAAACTGAAGCTGAAGAAAACGAAAACAAGTCCACAAGAGCCAATATATGAAACTGAATATATCCCACCTGAATTTAGAGATCTGAAGAACAGATTTGATACATTAAACACTAAAGACCAAAGACCAAAAGAGTTGTAGTATGACATCAAGAACATCATACAGGAAGAGAGCAAAAAATCATTAAGAAGACAAGAAAGAAGGAAAAGGTCAAACTGGATGTCAGAAGAGACTCTGAAACTTGCTCTATAGCACAGAGATGCTAAAGCAAATGGAAGAAATGAGAAGATACAAGAGCTGAACAGAAAACTTCCAAGATTAGTTTGTGAAGACAAAGTCACATATTACAACAAACTATGAAAAGATCTGGAGTCAGAAAACCAAAAAGGAAGAACATACTCAGCATTTCTCAAGCTGGGGTTACTGAAGAAAAAATTCAAGCCTCAAGGATCATTACTGAAGGATTCTCTGGGCAAATTATTGAATGATGCAGAAAGCATCAAAAGATGGAAGGAATGCACAGAGTTACTACACCAAAAGGAAACGGTTGATGTTCAACACTTCAAAGAGGTAGCATATGATCAAGAGCCAATGATACTGAAAGAAGTCCAAGATGCATTGAAGAAACTGACAAAGAACAAGGCACCAGGAATTAATGGAATAAAATTTGAAATCTTTCAAGTGAGGCGGCAAGGAGGTACTCATTCATCTCTGCCAAGAAATTTGGAAGACAACTATCTGGCCAACTGATTGGAAGATATCCGTATTTTTGCCCATTCCAAAGAGAGGTGACCCAACAGAATGCGGGAATCATCGGATAATCTCTTTGATATCCCAGGCGAGTAAAGTTTTATTAAAGGTAATACAGAAACAGCTGCAAGCATGCATTGACAGAGAACTTCCAGAGGTTCACAACAGATTCAGAAGAGGACGTGGAAAGAGGGATATCATTGCTGATGTCTGATGGAGCTTGGGTAAAAGCAAAGAATATCGTAAGTATGTTTACCTGTGCTTTATTGACTACTCAAAGGCTTTCGATTGTGTGGATGATGACAAGCTATGGACATTACAAAGTATGAGTATTCCGGAACACTTATTTATGCTCATGAGGAATCTGTGCATGGACCAAGAGGCAGTTGTTTGAAGAGAACATGGGAACACTGAATGGTTTAAAATTAAGTAAGTTGTGCGACAGAGTTGTATTCTTACACCATACTGATTCAACCTGTATGCTGAGCAAATAATCCAAGAAGCTAGGTTATATGAAGAAAAACGTGACATCAGGATTGGTGGAAGACTCATTAACAACCTGCAATATGCAGATGATACAGCCTTGTTTGCTGAAAGTGAAGAGGACTTAAAACATTTACTGGTGAAGATCAAAGAGCACAGCCTTCAGTATGGATTGCATCTCAATGTAAAGAAAGCAAAAATGCTCACCACTGGACCAATAAACCACATTCTTATCAATGGAGAAAAGATTAAGTCAAGAACTTCATTCTTCTTGGATTAACTATCAACATTCGCGGAAGCAGTAGTCAAGAAATCAAATGACGTACACATTAGGCAAATCTGCTGCACAACACCTTTTTTAAAGTGTTGACAAGCAAAGATGTCAGCTTGAGAGACTAAGGTGCACCTGACCCAAGCCATGCTATTTTCAACAACCTCATATGCATGCGAAAGTTGGACAGTGAATAAGGAAGACCATAGAAGAATTGATGCTTTTGAGTTATGGTGTTGGAGGAGAATATCGAAGTGCCATGGGCTGCCAAAAGAACAAACAGATCTGTGTTGGATTAAGTACAGCCAGAGTGCTCCTTGGAGGCCAAGATGGCCAAACTTCATCTCTCATATTTCGGACATACTGTCAGGAGGGATGAGTCACTGGAGAAGGATATCATCTTTGGTAAGCTGAAGGGTCAGAGAAAGAGGTGAAGACTCCCAGCGAGATGGATTGGCAAAGTGGCAGCAGTAATGGGCTCAATTAAGCGTGGCCACAATTGTGAGGCTGGCCCAGGATCGGGCAGTGTTTCGTTCTGTTGTGCACAGGGTCGCACAACAAGTTGGTACCAACTTGTTGGCATCTAACAACAACAACCCAGAAGTTCATGATTGCATTCATCAATTTTTACACGAATTATTCAGTGACATTGGTTACACTCTTAACAATGCATGAACACTCTCATTATTTCTGTTCTAGTGGTTCTGTTTCTAGTTTCCTGCCCCTTCACCTTCTAATCTTTCCTTTACAGTACTTGTGTGGTAACACATGGATGATTTTTTAAAGAACACAATACTCAGTGATATTCTTTATTTTATGTGCCAATCTGTTTAACTAGAAGATGACTGCAGGATCTTCAGTTCATGGTCTAAAGACTGGTATCTCAGGGCAGTAGTTCCAGGGAGCCCTCCAATCTCAACCAGTCCAGTAAATCTTTTGTTTTTAAGAACGTGAGGTTCTGTCCCGCATTTTTCTCCCCTTCTGTCAGGAACCTACTATAGAGGCCCTGATCTTAACAGTTGGTAGTAGTAGCTGGGCACTATTTAGTTCTTCCAGTCTCAGGATAGATGAGGCCATGGTTTAATTATTCTTTAAAACTTTTTCTGACAGAAATACTTACACACAGAACAGTATCATGAATACCATGTGCTCAGTATCCAACTTTCACAATTGTTAATATTCTACTATTCTTGCCTCAGCTTTTCTTTAAAGGGCAAACCCATTTGCCGTCAATGACGACTTCAACTCATAGAGACCCTATGGATAGAAAACTGCTCCACAGGGTTTTAAGGCAGCAAATCTTTACAGAAGCATACAGCCTCATCTTTCTCATGAGGAGCGGCTGGTAGAGGTTGAACAACCAACCTTTCAGGTAACAGACAATGCTTAACGCACCACGGTCCTTCTTTAGGGGGCAGGAACACTATTTTAAATCAATCCTAAACATGTGGACCCTTTCACTCATAAACAGCGCAGCAGAACTATAAAACCACTATGATACATAGTAACAATTTCTTAATATCGCTTTAAGGAGCTCTGATAGTGTAGTGGGTTACACTGCTATCCACGAGGTCAGCAGTTCAAATCTACCAGTTACTCCTCAGGAGAAATATGAGGCTTTCTGCTCCCATACAGATTTACAGCCTTGGAAACCCTACACGGTGTTCTCTGAGTCGAAATGTACTGGACAGTAAAGCAGAAGTAACAGTAGTACTTTAAACAGTTTAATTTTATAAATAACAATCAGTACACAGCTGGGTTTATGAGATTCTCCAAACTATTGTGCCGGTTCATCTCTGACAACAGCCACTCTCCCTGCCCTAACTTTTCCATTCCTTGTGTTAACCAATTTGCTACAATGTTTCAAAGAACTCACAAACACTACTTAAGAGTTCCATGGTTTAGTAAAAACTAAAAGGCTTACAGCTCAGGATCAGGATCAACTTTGGGGTTAACAGGCTACAACTCCGGATGGGGACCAGGAAGCACACAGGTAATGTTGGGAAGGCTCCCTTGAAGTGGAGAGCACATCCTTTTCTTCTTCAATGCAGGGCAGCTCTCTCAACTCAGCAACACAAGCAGGCAGGTCCCAGGCCTCTATGGTCCAGACAAGCAAGTAGGCCTTCTGCCTTTGGCCTCCCACTGTCAGCCTTTCCACTAACTGGCCCGGCTCACAGTCCCGGTAGAGAGCGTGCTCAGAGGCTGTTCTCCAAGCAACAGCTCTCTGCTATCACCACTGGCTGTGCCCCTTCCAGACCTCTTGCCATCAGCAGTGTTATAGATCTTGGCTCCTATTACAGCTTTCAGGAAGACCTCTCCCTCTACTTCTCTGAAACACCTTTGTGGTGCTGGCCCCTTGCACAGCACCCTCAGCTCTACCACAAACCAAACAATCCCCTCAATGGGTTACAAGCCACTCACTCAATCCTACTGGATGACTTTTCAAGCAACTTTTTGCATAGCAAATTGACCAGTCACTACAAGGTACATAAAAGACAACACAGGGCAGATTGCCAAAAAGCACCAAACCATCATGTTATTTACAACCAATCTGGGAATACCCTCTGGAATTCCCCAACAGGGTTAAGTGTATAACAAATGATCATCAATGCACACAAGATCAGAAGTCTACGAATGAGTCCATCTATAGCTAAAGGTATTCTCATGTAAGTGAAGTTTCCTTCCATATATACCATGGCCGTAAATAATTTCAGATGGATCTTTGGCATGTACAAACAAAACCACTATTCTTAAACGTGCCCAAAGTGTCTTTACACTCATATAAAGGTTACAGGCGATCCCTACATTTAGATATTTGTGACGCTTCATAAGACATATTTGCAGGAGAAAAAAATATGTAAAAAAGTAAAAATATACAAAGTTCTTAATTAAAATAGATTAAGTAAATGCTCCACCAAAACCAAACAGAGCCGCTGACTATAACAATAGAGCATAAAGTTTTTCATATAATGACAAAGAAACACTTTAATCAGTCTTCATAGACAATCTGGTTAAAATCAATCACCCATCTTCCAGATGCGGATTAGAGGCTCATGTAAGAGAAATAGCTGTACATGAAATAGTTCTGATTTCATTTGCCTTTCTTCATCTTGGCTGTCTTCTCCTTTCTTTTTTTCACATGTTTGGGGATTTTGCTTTTTCTTTTCTCTCTCTGGGCTTCCTTAACCATTTTTTTTCTTTCCTGTAAAGATGAAATTTTATCAGCAGAATACTCATATGCATTATTATAACTAAATAAAAATACATATGTAGGGGGAAAGTGGAGTATAAACTGAAATCAATTATGGTTTGGTGGTAAAATTTGGGGAACAAGTGGTATTTAGTTGTCTTAGAAATTTGAAGCCAAGAGAAACTTAGCTTTTGAAGATATTAAGTGACTTGCAACTACTTTTCTTTACAACCATACTCCAAAAAATATAAAGGTTTGAAGGAGAAAAAAAAAACCTTGTTTCTAGTTGTTGTTATGTGCCGTGGAGTTGGTTCTGACTCATAGCGACCCTGTACATGGCTTTCGAGGCTGTAAATCTTTACGGGAGCAGAAAGCCTCATCTGTCTCCCATGGAACAGCTGGTAGTTTCGAACTGCTGACCTTGCGGTTCACAGTCCGATTCATAAACACTACACTACCAGAGCTCCTTTAGATACATAGAACACATACTAGTAAGTTAAATACGTCTCCTCTTAGAAGTCTTAGGATCCAAACTTTATAAGGTTTAAGGGATAAAATAAGATTGAAGAATAATTCGTTCTTCAGTATTTCACTATGAGTCACCTCTTAACAGCATTTTTACTTCATATGAGAAAGAACCATTTTTAGACAGTGTACTGAATTTAGTGTCTTACCTCTATGCAGTGCCAAAAGAGCTCCTAACAGCCAAATCTCAATAAAATGTTATCACCAAATGCAAAGTTCACATTTATCAATTAAAATGAAGATTGTTTTGTTATTATGTATTGTCAAGTTGATTCCAACTCACAGAAACTCTATAGAATGGTACAGAATTGCCCCACAGGGTTTCCAAGGCTGTAATAGGCACAGATCACCCAAGTTCTTCTCCTACAGAGCCGCTGGTGTATTCAAGCCATCAACCTTGGGCCACCAGGGCTTCTTAAAAATAAGAGTAGTAATACTTATAAACAATATCTTCAGTCAACAAAACCTAGTTAGATCCTTGAGCAAAAAGAAAATTCAAGGGGAGGGGCTGTATACAAGAAGAGTGAGGTGGGCAGAAGAATGATAAGACAGATGAAGACACAGGGAGGGCTGTGGGTGCTCAGTGGGATAGAAGTAAGTAGTGATTTATACACGGCCTTGGAGTAACAGTGTTCTCCAGGGAGACACATGGTAAATGGGTATGGGAGAAAGAGTGTGTGTGTGTGTGTGTGTGTGTGTGTGTGTGTGTGTGTGTGTGTATGGTGTTGTTGTTGTTAAGTGCTGTCAAATCAATTCCCACTCATAGTGACCATCTACAGGGATTTTAAGGACCACTTGGGGGGGGTTGAATCACTGACCCTGTGATTCACAGTCCAGTGCTTATTATCCTACTGTGCTACACCAACTCAAGGTGTGGCACAGTAGGATAATCACTGGACTACAAACCACAAGATCAGCGGAACATACAATGGGCAAAATGATGAAAAACTTCTTAGACATTATCAAACATCTTAAGGTGATGGGTTGCTGGCCTTGGGGGCTCAAGACCATAGTCTCAGAGGACACCATGGTCAATTGGTATAACACAGTCCACAAAGCCAATGTTCTACATCCTACTTTGGTGAGTAGCATCTGGGATATTAAAAGTTCATGAGCGGCCATCTAAGGTGCAGCTATTCGTCTCTCCATGTGCAGAAGAAAGAGTGATGAGACGTGAAGAGGCTTGGAATCAATTCGTCCAGTGGACTAATGAAACAAGTGACTATTAGTCTCCACAACCCTGAGACCAAAGGAACTAGAGGGTGTCCAGCTACCACCACCAACACCTCTGAAAGGAAACACATTAGAAGGTCCCAGACAGAGCGGCAGAATGTTTGGAACAGAACTCAAAATTACTTAAAACCAAAAGACTAGGCTTACTGGTCAGAAAAAGACTGGAGGAATCTGAGACTGTGGACTTGATCACCTTCAGGTCTGGAAAAGAACTCACTCTGGTGGTCCAACTTTCAGCCAAGCAGTAGATAGGCATATAGGGAGAACAACACTAGCAAGATGTATTCACTATGAATGATGGAACGGTCAATCATTCAAAATCAAAGGGGCTGGAGAGACGGAGTGGCTGGGGACTCTACACCCAGAGAGGGAGAGGGACTGTGTGCTGATGACCAGGGCCAGGCCCTTTGGTTGGTTGATGATGCATGGAGGGGACTGTAACCATGGCAATGAAACGATATACAATAGGATGAATGTAAAGCTAATGTTCTCCCATGTAAACTATGTTCTCCCATGTAAACTATCACATACTTCACAATAAAACATTAAAAAAAAATCAAAGGGGAAACATGTACCTAAGGACAAAGGTGAGAAGGGATGGGACGGTGCATGGAATGGAAACAGGAAGCACAGGGAGGAAGCAGGATGACTGATGTTCCATGGAGGGGATTGCAATCACCGTGAGGTGAAACATAGTGTACGATTTGTTGAATGTAACTAATGACCTTTTCTGTGAACTTTCACTCAATTCACAATAAAAAAGTTTTTAAAAAAATAATAATAATTCAAATAATAATCACGGAATCTAGAATTTATAGATATGTAAAAGTAATCCTAAATTCCTTAGGCTTTTTATTTAAAAGGTACTTATTTTCATTGTGAGTCTTGGCAATCAGTAGAATAACATGATTCTAAAACATGTATACATAATATTAATCAGCATATTCTAA
Organism: Chrysochloris asiatica; assembly: GCF_000296735.1. Taxonomy (NCBI): domain Eukaryota; kingdom Metazoa; phylum Chordata; class Mammalia; order Afrosoricida; family Chrysochloridae; genus Chrysochloris; species Chrysochloris asiatica. The sequence goes on from NW_006408578.1 coordinate 13,356,229, forward strand.
TTTAATGTGACTTAAAATTTTTTCTACATGTTACCATCTTTATTTCAGACTGACACTCAGTTTTATAGGCTGAGCTAGTTAAGAGTGTTAGGAGAAAACTCAGCTTTTTTTTTTAAGCGTTTGAATGTGGGTTGAGTAAAAGTTTGCAGAGCAGAGGACCAGTCCCGCATTGGAGAATCCTATACTTTGTTTCCTTACAGCTGTTGCAATCCACTCCGGTTACCCTCAGTAAACAGTAGTTACCTCTGTTGAATTTAGCCCCTGCATTCTCCCCATGAATGAACAAAGTGCTTATCCAACAACTGAGACTGCCTGTCCTGCCAGCACTCCAGCCTCCCATCACAGCTAGAGGGACCTCCACAACACCTCACTCAGTTCTCTGTGGGTCTCACTGGAGACTCTGCCAGTCTCTCTTGCCTTTTCCTTACAAATCAGGCTGCGAACCGCAAAGTCAGCAGTTCAAAACTACCAGCTGTTTCACAGGAGAGAGATGAGGCTTTCTGCTCCTGAAAAGATTTACAGCCTCAGAGACCCTGTACAGGGTCGCTGTGAGTTGGAACCGACTCCACGGCACATAACCACCATCACCACCACTCATTTTACCAAATGGGGAAGCCATTTGGGGGTGCAAACATGGGCCTTTTTAAAAGTGTGAGTTTTCAATCACAAGAGGACATATATTGTATCATCTCACTTATATGAAATTACAAGAATAAGAACATGGATAGAAAGCAAAGTCTACTCGTGGTTACAAGGGGTTGGAAGGAGAGGGAAAGAGAGAGTCATTGGTTAGGAAGCAGTGCGCTTCTGGTTATGGTGCCAAGCTATTTGTCAGTGACCAGGGATGGTGGTTGCACAACATAGTTAATGCCACTGATGTCACCAACCTGTACACCTGAATGTTTACTATTAAAGTAAATGTTATGGTATGTGAATTATAATGCACTAAAAAGGTATGTTTTTAAAAAATTAGGATGACTTTACTATTATGAAGAAAAGCAGACTTTATGTTCTAGGCTAACCTTTTTATCCAGTTCAGGGTCACTGGTGTGCTTCTTGGAGCAGGCATGGTCTCCCTGCTCTTCAGAGTCTGCATCAGAGCACTCAGAGCTGCCAGCATCTTCTGAATCCGAACAAGTTGTGCCCTTAACTAGATTTTCGAGGAGAGCAGGGACCTGGAAAATGCATGTTATGTAATGAATCATGTTACTCTTTTATTCTAAGCCAGCCATTTATTATTATTAAAAGTGTTAAACATCAGAATTCAGATCTTAGCCTTGCAAATATACTTTGACAAAGAACACGAGAGCAGAATCAAGAAAGGGAAGAAGGGAGCTGACAAGCAGCTAAAGCATACACCCAGATGAAGGAGCTGGGCCTTCTGGGACCTAGATCAAGCATAGACCAGTTCTGCATCTTCGAGTAAATCAGAAAGATTGGGTTGTGACTTAGAAGATAGCTATAAATAACACTTATTTTATAACTTCACAGCTATTTTCATATGAACCACATTTCTAGCAACATTGATTGATAATCCACTTAAGTAGGAAGGCAACATGAAAACAAGACTTAAAGAGAAATTAAGTTCTCATACACGCTACAACATGGATTATCCATGAAAACATTATACTGCATAAAAGAATCCAGACACAAAAGGACAAACATTGTTATGATCCCACTTACATGAAACATTTAGAAACAGCAGGCAATCATACAGACAGAATAGATGAGAGGTTACCAGGGAGTGGGGGAAGAAGAAAGGAGACTTACTGCTTAATAATTTCTGTTTGGGGTGATTTAAAAAAAAAAAAATTAAGAAATAAATAGTGGTGATAGTTCAGAACATTATGAATGCAATTAATGCCATTGACTTGTACACTTAAAAATGGTTAAAATATTTTTATGTCAATAAAACAATTTTATAAAAGCAATTATATATAAAAAGATTTCGAGTCAATTACAGTAGAATCTTCATGCTCTGGAATTAAAACTATAACTACCATAAGGACATGAACAGAATCTTCATCAAAGAAGACAACCAAGCAGCCAGCACACACATAAAAAGAAGTTTAGAATCATTAGCCATTACAGAGATCAAAAGCATGGCACTTTCTCAACAAAACGAGAAACAGAACTACCCTAATGTTCCAGCAATCCCACTCCTAGGTTGTTGTTAGTGCCATCAAACTAGTTCTAACTCACAGCAACCTTGTATAAGGTTTTTGAGGAGCAGCTGGTGGGTTTGAACTGCTGACTTTGTGATTCAAACTGACCTCATGGTCCAGTAGTTATCCTTCAGCACCACACCAGGACTCCCTAAAGAACTAAAAATAATGACACAGACAGGAATACGAGGGGGCTTCAAAGAGTTCCTGAAAAAATGGAATTAAAATATACTGGAATTTACCTGTGAACTTTCTGAAGATCCCTAGTATGCATACCTTGCTGCTTTATTCACAAATAAATAGCGAGAACCAAAGTGTTCACCAAGGATGAATGGATATAATTGGGATACACACGTACAATGGAATACTAGGCAACCATAAAGAACAAGAACGAAGTCTGTGAAGCCTACAATAGCAGAGATGGGCCTGGAGGGCATAATGCAAGTGAAATAAATCCTGCATTCAAGAGCAACTATTGTATGATCCCGATTTTAAACAGAAGACAAGAAGAGATCAATAGAGAGCAATGCTCACTGGTGCTTATCAGTACGGGTTGGAGAAGTACAGTTTATACATTAGAGACTTTTTTTGGTGATGGGAAAAGTGCCACTGAATGTGGATGTAATAAGTGCAGCACAACCAAAGTAAAATGAACATATGAACACGTTTAACGCAGGCAAACTGGCATATAGCTAGGCAGGTACAGATGTGCACACAGGTGAGAGCAGACAGAAACACCTGTACCAAAAAACGAAACACTACCAACAAGTCGGTTACAACTCATAGTGACCCTGCATAAGGCTTCTGAGGCTATAAATCTTTACAGAGAAGTCCTGGTGTGGCGCTGTGGATTAACACAGTGGACAGCAAAGTGGGTTTGAACCATAGGATGGTGGTGGTTCAAGCTCACCAGCCACTCCCTGGAAACCTTATACAGGGTTGCTATGGGTTGGAACCCACTTGACAGCACTTTAACAATAGCAGAGATGCACACAAAATAAGGGGCTATTACCCAGAGGATTGGTGCCCTACTTCAGAACCATCACTATGTGATCAAAACATGAGAAATAAGGAGGGAAAGAAATAAGAGTGCAGGAAAGGGAACAAGTTAAACACAGCTAAAGGGAAGGATAGATGAGGCATTCTGCTCCCGTAAAGATTTACAGCCTCGGAAACCCTGTACAGGGTCGCTATGGGTCGGAACCGACTCAACGGCACTAAACAATAACAACAACAAAGGGAAGGATGACTTATTGTAATAAATGTAACTAATGTCACTGAATAATTTATATGGAAATTATCAAATGAGAACATACCTTGCTATGTAAACTGTCACCAAAAACTCAAATAAAATACTGTCAAGTAACAAACAAACACAACCGCCCTATAATTACTGCTATAAAAATGCAAAATGCTGGAATTCCCCCAATTCAATTTTTCCCACAGAGAAGATAGTGACTTCAAAAGCAAACTGTGATCCTTCATTTCAGCCTTTAAATATGAAAATTAAAAGAATAATATCCATTAATATTGGCTCAGTTAGAATGACTTAATTCTTGTCCTTTTAAAATGTAAAGCAAAACAAGATTTGGAATCCAGCTTCGTAGGACAGCTGAACTCGAGACTGCTTTTCACCAAGAGATAAGCTGGCTGTACCACAAGAACAAGCAAGTGGTCATGTCCCCACAGGGCAAACCCCCTTCCAAGACTGACACTCAAGGGGAATACACGATCAGGCATGTAGTCTTGCTGTTGAGCACGTTCTCACCGATAAGGGGAGGTGGGAGAAAAACAGCAATGAAGTTGTGAGCTAAGTCCAACCACGTTCAATAGACTCCTGTCAGCCCAGGTCGGGACCTGGATGGCCGGCAGTATGGCACGACCTGGGGACTCCTGGGCCCAAAGACAGTGACATGGCCACAGAGGACTCCAGCTGATATGAAGTGAGAGGAGATGCACAAGAACACCCACTTGACCTGGCTTCAATGGCTGAATGATCAGAACTCTACTAGAAGATAAAAGAAGAGGAAAAAAAGGGTAATCCACTACAATTTGATAAACTTGACCTATACTTACGGATGTAGACGCTCAAAAGAGGGAACAAATCTTTACAGTAAGGATCACTCCCACCCCCTCAGTACACAGGGTTGATAGGAACGGGCAATTTAGACATGGCAACCCAAAATGGAAGGACTACAAAAGCAAGAAGTGACTAACTTATAAGCTTTCAAGAGGGAGCCTAGTGGGAGAAACTCCACTGAGTAGTTTCCAACCTGTCTGAGGGCTGATCAAAGGAGATGGGATAAGACCCTTGTGGTTCAATAGTGAATAATTGCTATCAGGACTAACTGTGAGAGTGTTGCAAATGTAAAGGTAGATGTTTTGTAACAAAAGGAGGGGAGTGGTTAATCTTGCAGTTCAGGAGCAGAGGACCCTGGGCCCATCAAGGGAGAAGAGCGCAGTGTGGGACCCCATCCAGAGAAGCAGTGACACGAGAGATATAGGCAGAAATGATGACGTGGAAAGAAGAAGCGGCTGGGGACCCTGGACTCAGGGAAGGAGAGGAGGGGCTGTGTGCTGAAGGCAGGGGGTCAGGCTTGCAGGGTATACCCTTTGGTTGTTTGATGATGCATGGAGGGGATTGTAATCATTGCAATGAAATGAAATACGATAGGATGAATGTAAAGCTAATGTTCTCCCATGTAAACTATCACATACTTCACAATAAAAACTTAAAAAAAAAAGAAAGAGATAAGCTGGTTGTAAAAACATCAAGAACCATGTGGCTATCATTAATAACTTCACAAATGAAGACCAGGACACAGAAAGAATGAACGCCTCACCTGTAACAACAGAACAATTCAGATAGAATGAAAAATAAATCGTTCATTTCCACAATTCAGTCATGTGATTAGAAAGAATTAACACAAAAAGGAGAGCTATTTTGTTGCCTTTCTAAAAAATGCTTATAGACTTTGCAAGTATTTAAGTGTAACATTGACATAAATCATTGTTGTGAAGTGCCATTGAGTCTGTTCTGACTCATAGCAACCCTGTGTAGGGTTTCCAAGGAGCAGCTGGTGGGTTTGAACTGACCTTGTGATTTGCAGTTCAGTGCTGATCTTACAGCGCAACACTTTTTATAATACTTTTCACTAAGAAAATTGTATACCCTTTCCAAGTTTTCACATAAATGATTAGTAACACATTCTTCATACCTTCTGAACTCCTGACAAATCCTTCTTCAATCCCGTTACAGTTTGGTACAGAATCTTGTACACAAAGAAACAAAGTAGAATCAGCATAAAACGAGACAGTAAAATATGCATCTTACATTGTATATCTTGGTGATATCTTAAAGATAACTTACATCTTTAGGGGATTATTGTAAAAACATGACTAAAATGTAGCTCCTAAAACAAAAAGTGCATAATCTGGGTTTATTCTTCACCAAGTACATCAGAGAACAGCATTATTCTATGACCTGCAGGCCACATCTGACCCGGTGTCTGTTTTTGTATTGCCAGTGATCAAAGAATGGTTCTTATAGATGAACATCTGTAAATAACCTGATTTAACTTGGAACTTCAATGAAATGAAATGCTATTTCACAATGCCCTCCTCCCAAAATAAATCCACTTTTCTCATGAGAAGACCCATATTATAAAATACTATACTCAACCCATAAATTGTTTTCTTTGTATGAGTGAGCATCTCCATAACTCAAGATTACAGAACCTCACAAGGCTCAACCATGTCTGAAAGTCTCATTTTTCCATAAACTCACTTGCTTTGAGCAAACTAAAGAAAGTACTCACATTGTCTTGCTGAGCATTCATGGCCATGTCCTCTTCCTTCAACTTCATCATTATATCCAGATCCCTCTCGTAATTTTTGACCTCATTCAAGGTTCTAGGAATATATGCTCGCTTAAACACCTAATCACAATACAAAGGAAAAATCTGTGACTGTTGTCCACATATTTCTCACACTCACACAGCATCTTGGTCCCTATGGGGGGTGGGAGGGATAGGGGGGAGACCTAGCACCATCATGTACCACACTGATGCTCAGCCATCTTACCTGCATATTAGAGTTGTTACTGTGTGCGTAATGTCAGAAGTACTTTATTACTGACAATAAAACACTACATTTTGTAGATGACTTATTTTACAGGAAAACAGATATACAGCTAATTGAAAGTTCATGACTGCTAACCACATGGTCAGCAGGAAACCCTATACAGGGTTGCTATAAGAACCCGACTCAACAACACTTAACAACAACAACAACTGAAAGTTATCCTTAGAATAACACTTCTCTGCCCCCTCATTTGCATTCCCAAAAGCCTTTCTATGTAGAAGAAGGGATGGAGTTGCAGATATCAAGCATCCCTGACTACACCAGGGACATATTCTTCTTGCATGGGAACATCATCTACCATGTTGCTATAATGAAAAGAGGCTGAGAACTGCTGAACACAGGATATCTCATATTCATTCCTCCATGACACTAACAGCTGTGAGGGAGAAATGAAAATCTACAGCCTACTATGGGCAAAATAATTTTATTTTTAAAAAAACCACACCTGCAAATTGTCCTTGAATCATACATCCCAACAACCACAAAAAGATTTTCATGGCAATCACTGATAGGAAGCATATCACCCTCCCTTCCTTTCAAAGTACCTCTGGGTGGACTGAAACCACCAAACTTTTGGTTAGTAGCCCAGTGCTTAACCATACCCAGGGACTCTTATACCCTAATAGGTCTTTAAGAAAATTGTCTCTACCATCAAAGGAGAAGAGCACGAGCGGAATGTGGGACCCTATCCAGAGAAGCAGCAACACCAGAGATGGAGACAGAGATGAGGACATGGAGAGACAGAGCAGCTGAGGACTCTAGACTCATGGAAAGAGAAAGGCTGTGTGCTGGCAGCCAGGAGGCAGGCTTGCAGAATGTGCCCTTGGATTGTTTTAATGATTATATATTCCTGAGTGTGTTTCTGTGTACATCCTCCCTCAAAAAAAAAAAAAAAAAAAACAGAGGGAATAGAAGCAAATACTATTGAATGATGTTGCATGCACGGAAGAGATTGTAATAATCACTATAACGAAGCGATGTGTGTAAAACCAATGTTCTCCCATGTAAACTATCACTCAGTTGACAATAAAAACTTAAAAATAAATAAACAAGTAGAAAATAAACTATCTCCATCTAGGATAATGCGCTTGTAAACTATAAGTTACTGATTTGAGTGACGCAATGAAATGTAAACCACACAGCTTGGCTCAGTTAAATTGTGGAACATATTAAGTCTCATGAAAAAATTATCATCATTTCAAAAACACTGCTTATCTATTAAAATCAAGTTCATGCCTAAAGTAATATATATATGTATATATATAAAAAGACCTCAAAATAAAAATGTTTCCAAGGATGTGAATAGATAATGAATCTTACTTCTTCATCCACATGGTCCTGGTTGGACCTTTCTTCATTGGTCCTCTTAGATGCTATTTCCATGGCCTTGGGAAGAAAACAAAAATTACTTTCCTTTACGTTCAACCTACAGATATTTAGATCCTTCAGTTTTAGTATAAACCTGTTCTACTCTTTTTCCAATATCACTTTACACTCCTGAAAGAAAGTACTTAGTGACCCCTAGTGGAACAGATTGCCAGACCTCATCAGTAAGGTTGTATAATCAAGCCAAAGGTAAGAAAGAGTAACTCTGATTCCTTTTCTCTAGCCTAGGGACTATCCCCTCACAAAATATGACTACTTTTACTAATTTTAAGTGATTAGAAAAAGTATTTACAAAGGAAAATTGAGACCCCAAAAATGAAAGGACCATTTCTTGAGTGCACGTGTATTAGAGTATGCAGCTCTAAGGCTGCTGGAGTACAAATAACCACAGAGAGTTCTCGAGCACATAATCACTGAAATGAAAAGGCTGACAAAGATGCCAAAGGGTTCTTTCTACTTGTAGTTACTATAGAACTGAAGACTTGCTCTCTGCTCCAGAAAAAACATGAGAAAAAAGAAAACAACAGTACTACTAGAATTTCTGTCTGACTTTTAAGTTTAGACATTAAACCAAGCCAACTCACTACCATCAAGTCGATTCTGACTCATGGTGAACCTATATATGTCAAGTTTCTGAGACTATAAATCTTTACGGATCCAACAATCTCATTTCCACTGACGAGCAGTTGTGGGTTTGACCTGCCAACCTTGCAGTTAGCATTCCAACACCTAACCCATAGTGGTACCAGGGCTCCTTAAATTAGTGCTAAAGAGCTGAAATAAAATGATGTGATATCAATTAAGTCATGTGTCAGGTTCTGGTTAGGCACTAGATACAAGAATAAATAAGACTCATGTCCTTTAGGCATCCTAGTGTGGCACTGTAGGATAGCACCGGACTGCAAATCACAAAGTCCGTGGTTCAAACCCACCAGAGGCTCCTCAGAAACCCTATGCAGGGTTGCTACGAGTTGAAACCAACTCAACAGCACTTAACAACAACATGTCTTTTAAGACCTCATAGTCTAGTAGAGAGTGAGACAAATTTTAAAAGCCTACTTCTATGTTGTTGTTAGGTGCTGTAGAGTAGATTGTTGAGTCTACAATAGAGTACAACAGCCCAATAGGATTTGCTATGCTGCAGTCTTTACAGAAGCAGTGTGCCAGGTTTTTCTCCTGTGGAACTAGTGGGTGGGTTTGACCTGCCAATTATTCAGTTAGTATCTAGGAGATTTAACTTTGTTGTCGTTAAGTGCTGTTGAATCAGTTCTGACTCAAAACTACCCTACATAGGGCTTCCAAGGGGCGGCTGGTGGGTTTGAACCAAAGCACAGAATAGAACTGTCCCATAAGGTTCCTAAGGCTCTGAATCTTTACAGAAGCAGACTGCCACACCTTTCTCCCTCAGGGCCACTGGTGGATTCAAATCTCTAACCTTTCAGTTAAGTCACTTTGTCCACCCTGCCACCATGGGTCACTGTTATTTTAAGTTCTATAATAGAAAAACATATTATTGCTGCTTGGTGACGCCTCAAGAAAGCTTTCTTAAGAGCCAGAGAAAAACTGAACAAAGGTGGAAATGGGAAGGCATTCCAGAGAAAGGAAGACTGTAAAACCACCGGGAAGCCGTCTCAGGGCACAGATATCTTATAGTTACAATTCTGCGATTCAGACAGGTCTTTGAGAAACCAGGGAAAGGAATTAATGACCAAAAAGCAAGCAAATTTCTTATACACATTCACAAACATTGACAGTCTTTATAATCTTGGCTAGATGATTAAAGTCAAGAAACCTAGCTTTACTACAAGTTGTTTTTCCCCTAGTCAAAATCAGGAGGAAAAGGTCTTGGGAAACTGTTAAAATGAACACAACTGATGCCGAGTTATTACAGCTCCTCAGAAGTGCCACATCTCTGCAGCTATTTTCGGTTCTTTCCCTTCTCAGCCTTTCCCATCTAACCTTTGCGAGATAAGGGTCCATGTTCTCATGTGTAATTGACGGATCTGTGACAAACTCAAAGAGCTCCCGTACAGTCATCACAGCAACATTGTGCTTCAGAAAAAAATCTGTCAGGAGGAAATACAGTAACAACAGCTTTATGAGGGAAAAGATTATTCCAACTACTTTTAAGAGAAATAAAAATATACTACCTCCCAGAAATAGTACGTAATGATTTAGTGCCCTGGTTTTATACAAACAGCTTCACCAGGTACAGAACCAACACACACACAAATTGTTAGAAAATTCTAGCTTCTACTCACCATTAACATTGGCACAGTCTTTTCTTAAGAATTCCAAGGCATGTGGGTGGTCATGTTCCACAGATTGAGAAACATCAATGATGTACACATCTCCATTATGGTACCTTGGAGACCAGAGATGAGGGGGCTATTGAGAAATGACATTACCACCTTTCTACTTTTTGTGTTAGTTTTTTGTTTTTTTTTTCAATCTTAAAACCTGAGAAATAATTCATAAAGCAGTCAAAGTGATAATGAGAAGAGACTATCTTGGCTAACAAGAGAAGAAAATGTCCAAGTCCATTAACTCAGTTAATGATCAAAGTGATCAGTTCTGTGACTGAGGTCACCAAAGGGAAAGACTACATCTTATACTGTTATTGTGCAGAAACCAAAATTAAAACTTCAGAATTAGTATGATTTTTTGGAACAGATTTTGTTTACATTTTTAAGTAACAGGAAACCACCAGTGCAGGTTCCCTCCAGGACAATAGACACGTACAGCATGTTAAATTCACTGAGATCTGCATGGACAAGCCTGGCATCCTGATACATTCTTCTCATGTACTGAATGACCTGCAGGTACAACTCCCGAGCCTTGGATTCTGATAACTGGACGTTCTTCAGGAGTGGGGCAGGCCTTGAAAAAAAAAAAAAAAAATGAACAAAGATAAGCTGACCGCAACAAGTGTTCTTGCTCAGTACTAGATTGTTACATGCATGTCTCTCCTACAACTCCTCATGTGAACAGTGCGTAGGACAACTTTTCTCACTGCAGATACAGCATTCTATAAGCGTACCAAAAACAGGTGCTTTCCCATATGACTGTAGAACCCATTTCTCATAACCAGGGTTAACTGTGTTATACTCATGTACTTTGAGACTAAAAAAAGCAGAACAAATTGATAACATTTATACACTAACAAAGTGGGGAAAATTCTGCCAAAAAAAGTTATAAGATGAATGGAGTTATTTCATTAGAAAATATTAATATATTGAACAATTCAAAGCACTGAAAAATACAGTCCAGAAAACAGAATTCTTAGGTCCGGTCCTCCATATACCTACATGTCATCTTTTCCAATGAAACCCATGATAAGAACATGACTTCTCAGCATTATAGGTTCTGGGCAAGGTACCTCTGCTGTGTTTAGCCTGTCAATTATAACAAATAAAAGGACAATTAAGTCTAAGCATCATTTAAACAATTTATAAGAGCCTAGAGTATACAAGGAGTCCTGGTGTGGCACTGTGGGTTAATGTGCCAGACTGCAAAGCCGTTTGAACTGAAAGGTTGGTGCTTCCAGCTCACTAGCTGCTCCTTGGAAACCCTATACAGGGTCACTATGGGTCAGAATTGACTCGATGGCACCTAACAACAAGAGTATACAAGATTAGTACTGCTGTGCAGAAACGACACCAAAGTTGCACTTACATTATCGTATTTCATTAACTACAAGACACCAGTGATTTTAAGGAGCACCACCATGCATGAGTCTTGGTGTGGCACTGTGGGTTAATGCGCTGGACTGCAAAGTTGGTTTAAACCACAAGGTCGACTGTTCAAGCTCACCAGCTGCTCCTCGGAAACCCTAGACAGGTTGTAATTGACTCGACGGCACTTAACAACAACATCATGCATTAGGCAAATCTGCTGCACAAGACCTCTTTAAAGTGTTCAAGAACAATGATGTCAGCTTGAGGACTATAGAGCACCTGACCTAAGCCAAGGTATTTTCAGTAGCCTCATATGCATGTGAAAGTTGGACACAATAGGGTAAACTGTAGAATTGATGCATTTGAGTTATGATGCTGGAGAAGTATATTAAAAGTACAATGGACTGCCAGAAAAACAAACAAGTCTGTGTTGGAAGAAGCACACAACACTTCATCTCTCTTAGTTGGGACATGTTATCATTTTATTAGGAGGGACAAATCGCTAGAGAAGGACATCATGCTTGGTAAAGTGGAGGGTCAGCAAAAAAAAGGAAGAACCCCCCACCCTTCCAATAAGATGGACTGACATAGCGGCATCAGCAACGGGCTTAAGTAAAACAACTGTGAGAATGGTGCAGGATTGGGCAGCGATTCGTTGTACTGAGCACAGGATCACTATAAGCAGGAACCAACTTGAAAGCATCTAACAACAGTACATAGCACTAGGAACAGCAAAACATGGCAATTTAACCGGTTCATTCCATAACGCCCAATCCAATTTCAGAGATGTTAAGCTGTGAGAAAATGTGTATCTTAGAATCAATGAATTACAGGATATATGTCTGTAGTTATCTCATGACCTAATCAGCCAAAAATACTCCATTAAAATCTTGGATTCGTAACTAATAGCTAATTGAGTACAAAAATATTTCATAAAAACCTTCAAAGGAAGGAGTACTTGAATTCAATGTATTCTTACATGTGCAAAACATTAAAAAAGGTTAAGACACTGGAAAGAAAAATTCCGAGGAAACGTGATTTCAGTTAGGTTGAGATTTTCACCCAATACAAAGGTGTTAGTGGGAACAAAGAATAATTGTCCAAAACTGGGCTAAAATCCAAAAAGAAAACTATAATGTTTTAAAATACACTGCCATCAAGTCAGTTCCAACTCATAGTGATCCTATAGTTTCCAAGACTATAAATCTTTACGAGAGCAGACAGACTCACCTTTTTCCAGCAGAGCAGCTGGTGGATTTGAACCGCTGACCTTGTGGCAGTTCAATGTCTAACCCATGTCAGCAGCAGGGCTCTTTATAATAAAAAGTTTTGTTGTTGTTGTTGTTGTTGTTGTTAAGTGCCATCGAGTTGGTTCTGACTCATAGCTAGTCTGTATTGGATTTCTGAGAACCTTGCGGTCCAGTGCTTATCCTGCAGCTCGGCACCAGAACTCCAATACAAAGTTTAGGACCTAGGAGATTTTGTCTAGAACTTCAGTGACTATTAAAGAGTGACACATCATCAACATTGATTGTTACTTCGCTGCTTAAAATCCTCTAACCATGCCTATTACTCAGTAAATTCAATACATTATAGCAGCCATTATAAAACTCTTCAACTGAGCTCACCTCACTGAATAAACATGAATCGTGACAGTTTCTAAGGAAATGGCTTCTCTGAATGGAGAAGACAGGTAGGCACTTTGTGTCCAGAAATGTGTTTCATATGCTTATCACAACAAACAGCCCTAACTGATGTGCCTGGTCCTGGTGAGTCTCACATCTGGGTAGACCCACTCAGAGGCCCGCAGGCACAGCACACACACATAATGCCCGACAGTTAGTCACCTGATTAAGTTCCTCATTTCTTTTTCTGCCCAAGTTTTCACCATTTTTCTGGGGTTTCCTTTACAGTAGCCATGACGAAATCTTGGACAAGAAAAATATTTGTTATTTCAACCATTCAATCAATTCAATTTTAATATTAGGCTACAGAAATTAAACCAACTGGAAAAAAAATCTGAGCTCACCTGAATTCCCCACTCACGTACTTATCACGATCTTTGAATACCAAAATAGAAGTTTTATAAATTTTGATTGCTCTGTTCTCTCCATTTGTTGTGCTAGCATGGTATACATTAGCCTATTTTAAATAATAAATGAAGAGAATTAAGTTGGTGTTTAAATAACTATAAACAGTATTCTACTGTTTGTTATTTCAGTCTATCCTGACATATGAGTGCCAAGATCTACTACTAAAAATGAAGCTACATTTTTCTGATTATATGCATGTTGTAGACAATGCTAAGAACCTGTTATTCAAATCTCACAACAAGTCAATGCACAGGTACTATTAACGTCTCCATGAATGACGGACTCAAAATCACAATGCTAGAAAACAGAAAAGTTAGAAGTCAAGCCCAGAGCTGGCTGGTCCCTAAATCCCACCAAATTAACCAATACACTATACTGCCTCTATGATAATAAGGAACATGTTGATAGGTATAGTGTATATCAGTATTATTAAAATTTGATCTCTTACTTGGCACTTAAAGCAATAGGACTTAATTTGTTTTCTGCAAGTAAGTTATTTTAAGATGATAAATTCCTTGAAAAAAAAAAAGGAATTCCTTCATTTCTGTTTTCCTCCGAATGCCCACCTAGTGGTGGCACATTGGGGACACTTGTTGACTGCTCCTTGAAGTGCATTTCTAGAAAAAGGCTCAAGTGCCATGATCTCCAGAGATTCTATGATCAATTCCTTACAGGGAAATTCAGGGATTCTAATTCAACTTCTACTATCCTAATCTGCTCTAAATCTTTAAAATGATCCCTTCTGCCTCAGCTTCTGTTGGCCTTAAAAGACAAAAAGTGTTTTGCAGTTTCCTTGTTCCTGGAATACCAGAGGTTCCTTAAGAATATCAATAGGGAATGTCACTTTTAGAGACAAGAACTAAACTATGAAACACCATATCAAAGGGAGTAATAAAAACATCACCAATTTACAAATAGAATAAATCCAATTTAAACATGTGTGAGAAGCTGTTGCATCCCTTTTTTAAGACATTCTTATATCGAATGATGTTTAATTAATTTTACTGAGAACTGCTTCCCATAGGATTCTTTGCTAATTAAAAAAAATACCAAGCCTATATTTTTGCATACCCATGTATAAGGAAAGTAATGGGAAAGATACTGAAGAACTCCCAAACTTGCAGACTGTACCCATTTGACCTAACTTGGATGGCTTGCTGACCAGAACTCGATCAGATGAAGATGAAGAACTTTGATACAGGGAACAAGCATAAATTGTAACAACTTGAACTGGATCTTTGCTTATGGATGAAGTTGCCCAACATTCCAACCGTAAGGGAAGGATTCTTTACATCAAGGATCAAGCTTGCTTTCTCAGTACAGTGGACTGATAGACGGGTAACCTAGACTTTGGCAATCAAAATTGGGGGCCTATAAAGGCAGAAGTACCTGGCTTATAGGCTTTCATGAGGGTGCTTAGTGTCAGAACAAGGAGGATAAAGGATAGAATCCTTACTGAATAGTTTTCCTCTTGTCCAGATGGGTCTGGTGATGATGGGTATACGATTTTATGATTCAGTTGCAAGTAATTATTACCACGAATAATGATGATTGTCACAACTGTAAAGGTAGAAGAGGTGTATAACTAAAAGGGGAGAGCAGTTAATCTGTCATTTCAGGTATAGAAGACCCTAGGACCATCAAGAGGAAAGAATATGAGAGCAGCTAGGGTTCCTAACCAGAATAGTGGTGACAACAGAGATGGTGGCAGAGATGATGGCATAGACACAGAGCAGCAGAGGACTAAAGGCCCATGGACTGAGAAAGGCAGTGTATCTGCAGGCAGGAGATTGGCTTGCAAAATGTGCCCTTTGGACATTTAAACAAATATATTTTTTCAATGTGGTATATGTATACACTGGGGAAAGATGGTAATAGAGGTAACTATTGTAGTTAGCTAACGGTGCATGGAGGGGACTGTAAACATTGTAACCATTTGTTACATGAAAAACTGATGATCTGCCCTATAAACCTTTACTCAGTTCACAAATAAAGCTTAAAAAAAAAAAAAAAAAAAGATACTTGTTGACTCATAAAAATGAGAACATAAGTCTCCTGTTTCTATTGTTGTTGTTTCCATTAGTAAGTTTTTGTGTTTATTTTTTTTTTTAGGTTATTATTGTGGATTGAGTGAAAGTTTACAGGCACATCATCAGTTTTACATTCAACAAATCATATACCTTGTTTCATTACATTGATTATAATCCCCTCCATGTACCATCAGTTAACAGTGTTTCTCTCTATCCACTTTAGCTTTTTTAAGAAACACACAAACAAAAAAACACACTCAGGAATATATAATAATTTACATCTCCAAAGGGCACATTCTGCAAGTCTGCTCCTGGCCACCAGCTCTTAGTCCCTCTCTTCTTAGTCCATGAATCTAGAGTCCTCAGCCATTCCCCCTCTCCATGCCCCCATCTCTGCCTCCATCTTTGGTGCTGCTGCTTCTCTGGATAAGGTCCTGCATTCTGCTTGTGCGTTCCTCTCTTGATGGTCCTAGGGTCCTCTGTTTCTAGATTGTAAGATTAACCACTCCCCTCTTTTGTTATAAAACTTCTACCTTTACAATTGTGACAGTCGCGATTAGTCATGATAACAGTTATTCACTCATTAGTAAGTTTTTAATTAGAAATCAGGCTTACAGTAATCTGAACATCTATACTAAGTGCTGGGTATAACTAGTTATGCTCAATGATTCAATATAATAATGGTAGCAAAAAGCACAGATAAGTGCAAAACCTTCTACTTGGCCATAAATATTACTACACTATATTAAGCCATCCAGACCTGATTGGAGACTTTCCCCTACCCCCAGCCTTGCCCCTTTTTTTCCTTCTTAAAGGTACAATTCATTTACAAGTGCCTTAGTTCCATTTGGTATCTGAACATGGAAATATTCAGCTACCCAAAGAAAAGCTCACTTCTTTTCCTGTGCTGATACAGCCGTTTATCTCTGATATGATGCCTCTAGTCAACATCTTGAATAAAATCATTCGTGTTCTAGGATCCAACACCTAAAAAAGAAATGCATACAGTTAAAAAGTCAGAAAGATGGAACCAAAGTATCTCTCCTTAAAGCATCTGTGAGCTCAGCTGAACTAATAAACCCGCATGGCTCAATGGGAGTCCCTCTGCTGGTTCTAATGTTCACTCTGACTTCCACAAATGAAATGACAATGGAACCAGAGACAAAGCGCCAATAAGTTCACTCAGCCAGGGAAACCAAAGTCTACCAAGTCCAAGGGAGACAGAAAGCACCTCTAGATCAACATTAGCTAATAAGAATATAATCCAAGCCACCTAAGTAATTTAAAATTTTTTAGTCACCACAAGAAATAGGTGCAATTAATTTTAATAAATTTTACTTAACACAATATATCTAAAAAGTGATTGCATCAATGTGCAAATAGTGTAAAAAGCTATTACTGAAATACTTTATATTCTGCCTTTTTACACCAGTTCTTAAAGTCCAGAGTGTATTTACAGCCACTGTGTCACTCCATCTTGTTGAGAGTCTTCCTCTTTTTCACTGACTCTCCACTTAGATTTACAACACAACTCAAATCAAACTTGTCATATGCCAAGTGCCCAATAGTTGCAGGTGGTCAGTGGCTACCATAGTGAACAGGGTCTGACAGGGTCAGCATACTGTTTTAGTGCAGTCTGCAAGCAAAGATGGCCTTTACATTTTTAAAGGATTGTGAAAAAGAAAAAAAAAACATGTGATGGAGACTGTATGTGACCTGCAGAGCATAAGATATTTACGATTTGGTCTTAATAAAAAATTTTAAAAAAACGGTTTCTGACCCCTGCTATAAATGATAAGTCCTGGTGGCGATGGTGGTTCTGTGCCGTGGAGTCGGTTCTGACTCATAACGACCCTGTACAGGGTTTCTGAGGCTGTAAATCTTTATGGGAGCAGAAGGCCTCATCGTTCTCCCGCAGAACAGCTGGTAGTTTTGAACTGCTGACCTTGTGGTTCGCAGCCCAATTCGTAACCACTACACAAGTCCTGGTAGTCAGAGCAGTTAATCTTAAACAAAAATATTTCCAAAGTCCTCTTTGAGAAACAGAAGGCAATGCATATAAAGCCTGATCTTGCCTATTCCTGACCCTGAGGCAGCTACTTATTTTGCTTGCAGTTTTAAGAGACACCAGCAGTAGCTGTGTGTGGCTCAGACATGGAGAGGGAAAATGTAATCTGGCCCAAACTAACTACACCTGAAGTAACTGTAATCATGCTCCAAACCTAAAATTAATATAACTAAGCAACCCTGGAATACTGTAGAACAAAAAGCACACTACAACCACTGAACAAAAACTCATTACCCCCACTTCTCTACAGGACAGGTAAATAAAAGGAAGTAAGATAGATGGGTATAAGGACCTGGCTACAGACCTGCACTGCTGCAGAACTGGTAGTTACAAGTGCAAATTGGGAGAGGGGAATGAACTGAACTAGCTTCTGCCGAGACAGGAAGACTAGTTCTTCCTCGGACTGGGAGAGATGGGCCTTTGGCTAGCAGCTGGAGTTAGTGAAGTGCACCAGACACCACGGAAAGAACAACTTTTAATGAAATACGTCATTCATGGTGAGAGTGTTCATAATCATGCCTATCTGCCGTGACTCCAGGTCCTAAAGCACTCCACCTCCCTTCTCCACTAACACACCTCAACAAAACAGAAGTCAAACCAGAAAAAAATAAACACTAAGAACTATACACGGAATGCCCTGAAAATCAAGGCAGCAAAAGAAAGTAGATTGTGATGAGGAAAAGGCCTACATACTATATACAAAATAGGTGGCTTTTTATAATCTTATCAGAAAAAGATCTGATTTCAAGCCACAGCAGGACAGTTGTTGTGAAATGCAAGTGCTGTTGAGTCAGTTCCAACTCACAGCAAGCCTGTATAGGTTTCCAAAGAGCGGGAAGTGGGTTTGAACCACTAACCTTGTGGGAGCATACCAGGACTCCAACAGCAGGACTACTGTCATTCAATTCATGGAACTTCAAACATCAAAGAAAACCGAAAGACTTTCTGAAAGTCTGAAACTCAGATATCAAGAAACCAAAGTTGGTGAAAAAACTTAAAGAAGAGAACAGACAGGAAGAAGAGCAACTGCCAAGAGCGGAAAAAGCAAGAAGCAAGAAAAGCCGATACTGGCATGTCAGCTCAAAGTTGTTACGAGGATGCGATGGATTCTAGGAGAAACAAAAAAACCAATGGTGAAATGACTGAGAGAGAAAAGATGAGGCCATAGTGAGAGGCGCAAACAAAGCAAAGGAACTATACACAATGAGGATGGACTAAAGCATAAGTTTAATTGTAATGGATATTCGAAGAAAGCAAGATTATCAGGATTCCGAAATTTTAAATTCTCCCAGCATTCCTGAAGAAGCATCATTCAAGGAAACACTACTAGTTGGACTTAAGAAAACCACCCAGATGATTGTAAAGACACATGGAAGATGAGGGGGAATGTAGATTATGTGGTACTTCATGACTGGTTTAATTCTGCAAAAGATTTACCACTTGGAACAACTCTTGGGAGTCTGAAAGATGCATGATCCAGGTTATCACGCTTCACTGCTAGTTTACTGTAATCATAAACCTTCACATTATGAGAAAGGAATGTTAACTTGTTGCTCATCTTTAGGACAAAAAGGGTCATCATGGTTTGGTTGTAGTGCTTTTATTGTTTGTTTATTCAGATTTGAAATATCTGACTCACCAAATAATAAAACAAACATCTATATAAAATAGAATATTAGAAGTTTCAGAAATTTCCTAAACCAAATGTGTATATATTTAAGATTTAGCCTTTAAAACTAAAAAGGCAAAGGAAAAAGTCACCAAGGAAAAAAGAGGCACAGATAAAATAAAATAATCATAAAATAAAAACTCAGGTGCAAAAAAAATTACGATTAGAAGACAAACAGAAAAGTACTTGCAACAAATGACAATATTTTAGAACACCTAAAATCCAAATGTATTTTATAAAGTAATAAGATAAATATTTAAGGTAAAATAAGCAGTGGACAGATACATGAACAGAAAAGGAAACACACAAGGATATAAACATAAAAATGGTAAGGGTCAGCTCTTGTTGTTGTGATGTGCCATGGAGTCGGTTCCGACTCATAGCGACCCTGTACAGGGTTTCCGAGGCTGTAAATTTTAACAACCTCCTCTTTCTCCCATTCTCTACTAGTAATCAAATACATGCAAGTTAATCAAATGCCAAAATGACATTTTCACATTTAACAGGGAGCACATATTAACAGAGTACAAGGAATAATACCTAATTTAATTTGTTAAACAAATAATGGTAACACTGACTGCTAGTGAAACTAAAAATCAATCTGCTGGTAGGAGTGTCAATTGGTGCTACATTATGTCTTTAAATTCTTAACAAAGTGCTTTAAAATAAGAAATCCTGGTTTTTGACCTACAAGTGGCAATTTCAGAGCTCAGCTTAAGGAATACGAAAGTTTGGTGTGTGACAACGGTGACAACCAGTGAGAAAAAGTTAAATTGAAATGAATGGTTTGGGACAGCTGACTAGTCAGTTTTAAGTAAAGAAAAGTGGATCCTTACCTTAGTTTAGACCAAAATAAGTCTCAGATGAATTAAATAAGTTAAATGCATTGACTAAAGCAATGGAATACCAAAAGAAAACATTTTATTATCTCAAAGCAAAGAGCCATAAAGGACGATCAACAGATTTGACCATGTGAAAACCATAATAAGGAAAAGACTTGTAACAGCGTTGTTGACCGTCCAAACCATAGGCTCTGAGGGTCAGACTCTAGCCACCTAGCAGACATAGCAAACTGTCCCTCAGCTGATTATTCAGTAATCTCATACATGAGCCCTGGATATCCACAGACAAATGTAAAAACCTTCCCTAAAAGCCGAGACTGTAAATTCCAAAAAGGCAAGTTCCCCCCACCACAAAAAAAAAAAAAAAACTAAAGAGGATAGAGAGAAACACTGTTAACTGATGATATATGGAGGGGATAATAATCAATGTAATGAAACAAGCTATATGAATGGTTGAATGTGAAGCTGATGATGTGCCCTGTAAACTTTCACTCAATCCACAATAAAAACATTTAATTAAAAAAAAAAAAGAAAGAAAGAAAGAAAATACTTGTAACATATATGACAGTTTATTCTTCAAAATGCTCAGAGGATAATCACTCTTCACCAAGAAAAGGGCAAACAACTCCACAGAAAAATGGATTAAATAATTACTTAAGTCATTGTTGCTGTTAAGTGCCATTGAGTCGATTCCGACTCATACTGACCCTCAATAGGGTTTTGGAGGAATGGCTGGTGACCTTGAACTGCCGACCTTGCAGTTCAAACCGACCTTGTAGTCCAGTGTATTACCCCACAACATCACACAAACATGAAAAGATACTCAACTTCCTTGATAAAGAAATCCTAATTAATACAAGATATCAGTTTTACCTAATTTGGCAAAATTATAAATACTTATAACAGGCAATCTTATATACTGTCGATACATAAATCAGCATAACTGTTTTGAAGGAGAGTTTGGCAGCACCTACAGAGCTTTGCATTGTAGACACTTTTTAAAGCAACAGTTCTGCTCCTAGGAATTCACCCTATATACATATATTAAAGTATATATACATACACATGTATATCTTTCCAGGATGGGCAGAATATATCAAAAGCCTAAAAAAGGTGTGTGTGAGTTGGTTTAGCAATTCCAATTCTGGGAATTTTACCCTAAGGGAACTAATTGGGCATATGTATGGGTCAGGAACTTTAGTGTTTATTTGTTATTTGTAACTAAGTATGGAAAAAACCTGTGAATATTCAAATAACTGATAACATTTTGATGTGTGTATACAAAATGGAATATTATGTAACAGTTATAAATGATGGTATAGATTATTAGTAATAAAAGATGTTCAAAGAAAAGAGTAAAAAGGGTAGTTATGTAAGTTAGGAACAGAGGAAGGAACAACACATCAAAACAGCTTTAAAAAGGCAAAGAGCGAAATATGATTAAGTAACTAAATCTTATAAAAAGGCAAAGAGCGAAACATGATTAAGTAACTAAATCTTATAGAATGTATTTATTTTTCAAAAGCCAGCTTAAAAGTCACAGTATGTACTTTACCCTTCAAAATTAAATTTTAGAAGAGAGTAACAAAAGATTTCCTGCCTAAATTACATTAGGGTATTTGCTGAATTAAGTCTGCCTTAAATCTGAGACAGACCACACAGAGTAGAACTGCTTCTAACAGTTATCAAGACTGTGACCTTTTAGAAACAGATCAGCCAGACATGTATCGGGGTGTCTCTGGGTGGGATTATTTCCCTAGGGGTAGTCTGGGGCCAATTTCCCCCATTCTCAAACAGAAATTAAAACAAGCATAATTTATCCACAAAAAGAGTTCTAAGTGGAAATTTGATGGTCTGTCTTCTCCTCCTGTTGGCCCCCTCTTCCGCTCCTACTCGGTTCTTTTGGCAGATACCCTATCTTCTAGAAAAGCTAACAAAATTCCTGCAGACCTTACTTAGATATGAGAGTCCTAGATGAAAACTCTCTTTTGCTTCCCCTGACAAAGAGAAAGCACTGCATGGTAGTTTCACAGGATCACGGAGAAGCCTGACTCTAAATTATCTACAAAAGCCACATTAAAGCAAAATGCAGACCTATAAACTCAAAACTGTAAAACGGAGTAATTTCAGCTAACATAGTATTAAGCAAGAAGACTGAAAGAAAACTACTACTTAAAGACAAAAAGAAATGCTAATTTAAAATAATAGGTTGTAACACATTTCAATTGTACCTGTTCTACAGTTGCTCTGTCTGCTTTATCTTTGATGCGATACCTAACCAAAAAACAAAGAAGTACAGTTGACATGTCTAATAATCAATGAGAAAAAGTCAGAATACAAAATTTCTAAATGTAAATCATCCTATGAAAATTGCTAAGTAGGTAGTCTGATAACAGATGTCATGACCCCATAATACTTTCAAGCCTCAGTGAGACCTTTCTTCATTTACTCTTAATAAACAAATTCACTTCCTCCATGCAAAAGCAGCATCTTTGCAGTAGGAAACACAATTTCTACCCAGTAAACATGAGACATCCCAGAAGTATTAAATAAAAGAGCAGCTAGGATGAAGGGAGGATACTGGAGAATAGAAAACATCTAGCTGTTTATATTCTTCAGCTCTTTAATGATTCTATCATTCTATCCATACACAATTAAAAAGTCATTCAAATTTTTTCTTTAGTTATTTTCTAGTTTTTAAAAATCATTTCATGACTGTCTGAGTTCAGCATCAAAATGCAGACTCCGGTGAGGTTCAGCTGACTCACTAAGTGAAAATCTAGCATACTAAATAAAGGTTGTAACACAATATAATCAATTCAAACAGGAACTTCAGTGAAGATAAATAACATGGTGATGGTGGTAGTGTGCTATGGAGTCAGTTCTGACTCATAGTGACCCTGTATAGAGTTTCCGAGGCGGCAAATCTCTCCAGGAGCAGAAAGCCTTATCTTTCTCCTGTGGAACCGCTAGCAGTTTCAAACTGCTGACCTTGAGGTTAGCAGCCCGACTCATAACCACTACGCTACCAAATAACTATGGCATGTCTTTAATAGCTGGGATATTTTGGACATAGCAATAAATCAGAAGAAAATTATTTTTAACTTCAGCTCTAATACTGCTAGTTATAGGATCCTATTTAATATTTTCTGTAATATACTGTTAATGCCTTAGAGCTATGAGCTTCTAAGCTAAGTTAGCCAAACCTTAAACAATTGGCTTTGAGACCAAAAGTGTAAATGGAAACAGTTCTCAGTTACATCATTATGAAAACTTTAGTTTTCCCTTGAGTTTTTAAAAATACTTTGTGGAATGGGACAATGTTTAATAAATTCTAAAAAGGGAGCACTTTCATACTCTTAACACTTTAGTTTGAACTGAAATCTATACAGTTGTCCTCATGCAATCATATTCTTGAATTTCACAAGATTACAGTCTTACTACGTAATTCTTAAGAAGACTCATTTAATATTTTCAATCTTATAAAAACAAAGGCACTCAAACTAGAAAACAAACAAGAAACATCTTAACAATGCAAATGAATATTCTTTGCAAAAGAATTATGATCAAGATGCTATTTATTTTGTCTGGAATCACTGCCTGTGGGCCAAGTTTTATAGTTAAAATATTACTTACATATCTGCTTCCTTTTGCCTAGACTTTTCAGTGACTTTATTTATGACAGAATCAGTTACATTTAGTTTATCTAAAAATTTAAAAAAAAAATACAATTTAAGCAATATGTAAGGAAAAAGACATTAACAATCACTAAATAACAGGATACTTCATCCTTCTTCCCCTTTTTTCTTGTTAGACATGACAAAGTCTTTACTGTCATATTAACTTTAAAACAAATGACACAAAGAAACAGATCCCATTATCCTGTTTTCAAAGCAGGAACAATGGTATAGAGGATGCGTACTGATTTTGAGCTCACTGAAATCCAAACTTCAAATGAACAACCACCTTAAGTGAATCCTACCACAAAATTTGATACACAATAACTTGAATCGGTTATCTGTTACTTGATATTCTTACAAAAGATGAGAAAACAGAATTATAAAAGCATAAGCTAAAGCATTTCCCTGAAGTCACTTTGCAAAGCCCGTTTTCTTTAGGCATCATTCTTCAGTCAGCAACACCTAGAGATGCTCCTTTCTTAATTAATAAAATACAAGTTTGTTAACACACCAGGGGTTTTGAGAAATTTTCTCAGAGCTGAAAGTGAGGTGCTGCATTTGATGAACTCACCTAGATTAATTTTATTCTCAAATTTCCGTAAGACTTTGTCAGCTGGAGTAGACACTTTGGAAGAACTGCAGTTATAAGTTTGTCGATTTGCCTAAAAGAAAGTTACAGAGTCTAAAGCAGCAACTGTAAATATAAAATAAGGTTTAACATCACATATTTTTCCTAATTCATATTTAGCTATCAAAGCATCAACATTTAGGAGTACCTTAGGAAAGGTTAAGACTCAATCAAATTCACTTAAGGTTTTTTGGAAAAAGTATTTGAAGTTTGAAGTTCCTGACTAGAACAATGAGAGTCCATAATCTGGTGGTTTTTATTTATCTACAGGAAAAAGTTAAAATTCAATGAACTTTGCCCTTTGTAGTGGTCTATAGATTTAGAGCAAAGAACATTCATTTACATCCCCCCTCCCAAGTCTGTAATAAAGAGCTAAGACTAAGACCAACAGTTAACTAGCTCTAAGAATTTATCTTGGACCTAGGACAGGAAAGGAAACAGTATGAATGAAGCATCAGCACTTACACTGGTGCTGTATATGAAATACACTGGTGCTGTATATAAACTAAAACCAAATCCATCACCATTTCTGAGTCTGGACTCACAATTACAGTGATCCTATGAAGGGTTTCTGAATCTATAAAGTTTTACAGGAGTAGCTTTATCTTCTCCCTCATAGTAGCTGGAGGGTTTGAACTGTCAACCTTGCATTTAGCAGTCCAACGCTTAACCTACAGTGCCACCAGGCCTCCTTATATAAAAAATGAAGCAATAGCAAAAGCAAAAGAAATTAGATACTACCCACAGCCGATAAATAAAAAGGCACTATAGGATACGCTGCTAATCACAAACAAGGTCAGCAGTTCAAACCCAACGGTCACTCCTCACGAGGAAAACATTTTCTTTCTGCTCACGTAAAGATTTATAGATTCAGAAACCCTACAGAAAACAGGATCTCCACGGTTTGGTCACTTGATTTTTATACATGGTAGATGATGGCAGATCATGAACATAGATCCATGTCATTAAATCTTCAATTATAACAAGGTTTTATGACTACATAATATCCCACTGTGTGAAAGATCATTTCTCATAGTAAATTTACCCAATTTGCTATTATTGGGACACTGGGTTGTTTCCAATGCTTCTCCACCATAAATAATAAGCCCAACCCAAGCCCAGTGCCATGGAGTTGATTTCGACTTATAGCAACCCTATAACATGCTTTCTGAGACTGTAAATCTTTATAGCAGACTTTGTGGTTAGCAGCCTACCTTACAGTGCCACCATAAACAATACTGGATGATTATTCTCGCACCTAAGCCATGACACATTCCTAGAAAAACTTCTAGTCAACAGCCGTGTAAGCTTTAGCACATTATTGTACTTATTTATAATTGGTCATCAATTATAATTTATAGGTCATCAACTAACAATTTATATTTACTTATATTATGTACTTTGTGTTATTGTCAGTTTCATAGATTCTACATATTTATTTAATTTGCATTTCTTGAATTACTAATGAGGATGAATTTTTTCCATGTTTCTTGCCCTTTGTAGTAAAATGCCTATTCATGCCTTTTCCTATATATATTTCTATACAATAATTTTATTATTTTTTAAATTAATTCATTATAGAAAGAAATTTATCAGAAATACAGAAAAGACAAACAATAACAAGTAATAAAGGCTGGATCTACAGGGCAACATAAATTGTAGAAAATCATTCAGTTACTATACTCTCTGCAGAAAAACATCAATGAGAACTTGAATGAAAATCTTTTGTAAAAAGATGACACAAAACAACCTACAGTATGGGACCATTTATAAAATACCTGTGGATTACTTCCTGCATTGGACATATAACCCTTCGTGAGTTTCCCCACTCCATAGTCCCAGTCCCAGTCATCATTGTCATCATAATCCTCTTCCTCCTCCTCCTCGTCTATATCATCCTCAGCCTTATTCTGAAAGTCTTCCAGTGGAACGACATCCTCTTCTTTGATTGTCTTCACGTCTATGTTTTCACTAGAAATAAAAATATTTTGGCATGTTTACACATAGTCAAACTGAGCTCACATAAACAGTTATTTAGGATATAATACTGAGAAGTCTAAAAGGTCCCCTTATGCCTTTCCTCCCAATAAACTCAATCTTCTTAATGTTAAACACTCTTCTTATTTATAGCTCTGCTGCAGTAAATGTTTGCTTATACTTACTCTCCATGTGTAAGTCCTTACTAGGGAAAGTGTTAAATCCACTTCTGCCTTGATGGAGTTTGAATTCACCTTTATCTACTCTGACTAACGTGCTGATTTTGCTGTGCACACTAAAATGTCACCTCTGGTTCACAGAGAGGTTTTAAAGGGTGGGGTGGTGGGGTTGTGGAAGAAACTTTCTGATACAACTTACGAATAAATCTATGGCAGCCTTACCTTGAACTCAATTCCATTTTGAAACAAAAGGAGCTATACCAAGGTTTCATTAGGTTACAGAGAACTCTGAATCACCCTTGTTCTTGAAGAGAAGACGTTGAGAATGCAGGGAAAAAGCACTACACTAGTTGTTGTGAACTGCCGTGGAATCGATTCTAACCCATAGCAACCCTGTATAGGGTTTCTGAGAAGCGACTGGTAAGCTTGAATCGCTGACCTTGCGATTCAAACCGACCATATAGTCCAGCGCATTAACCCACAACACCACACCAGGACTGAGACAAAAGAGGTGGGGGTTGTCAAAAGGAGAGTAAAGAACGGCTCAGGCTAAGGAGAACACTACTAACTAATGAGATCTTCTTTTGACATGTGAGATTTCAGACCCAGTGTTACCAAGCTTTTTTATTTTTCTGAGAGAAGCCAGAAATCTGGATTTTTGCATAAAAATCTCCTATTTAAAATACACTGACATAGTCAATATGTATAAACACTTTATATACCAAATAAACCATGTCTGTAGGCCCCAAGTCAATTGTGGTGCTACCATTCTGACCTCTCATGTCGAGACTACAGACAAAAAACAAATAAAGCAACTGAACAGGACAATCATTGGACTGCAAAGTCAGTTTGAACTGCCCACCAGGTGCTCCTCAGAAACCCTATACAGGGTAGCTCTGAGTTGTAACCTGATAAACGGCACTTAACAACAACAACAGCTTAAAAATACCCATGAGTTTAAATCAGATATCATTCCCAATGTATAAACTGGTTATATCTTAAAGAGCTCAAAATTTCCATGGGTATGGGTAAGATAAAAACAAAAAATTATTAAACACCTGCCATTTACTAGGATTTCATGAACATAATCCATAAATCTATCTTCTAATTGTCAATAATCTAGAGTGGCATATTAAGCTGTAACTTTACTTACACTAGTGTCTCTCAATGTTGGCCAGATCATTCTCTATAGTGAGAGGGTTTCTTATCCATTGTAGAGTGTTCAGTAGCATCCCTCAGGAGCGCTGGCACTGCAGTGGGTTACGAACTGGGCAGCTAACCATAAGGTCAGCAGTTCAAGTCTACCAGACCCTCCAATGGAGAATGATGAAGCTTTCTGTCCCCATAAAGATTTATAGCCTGATAGACTCTATACAGGGTCACTATGAGTCGGAACTGACCGTGCAGCACATAACCACCACTGGTAGCATCCCTGGCTACCAACCTACCAACACTAGTAGCCAGTTAAGACAACCAAAAATGTCTCGAGACTGCCCTAATGGCGGGTTAGTGACTTATTCTTAACAAAATTCAATGTGTTGTTGTTAAGCACCGTCAAATTGGTTCCAACTCATAACAACCCTGTATAGGGTTTCTGAGGAGCCATTGGTGAGCTTGAACTGCAGACCCTTCGGTTCAAACCTACTTTGCAGTCCAGCACATTAACCCACAGGAGTCCACAATATTCAGTAGTTGGTAGTAAACCAGTACGCTTTGATTTCCATTAACCACTTCCTTACCAGCCACACTGGCTGAGCTGCTTCTGCCCACAACCATCTTCCCTATGGACTTCAGTTAGCTCTTCTGTCATCTAAATCTGTAATGTCTTTTCCCTTTTCTGGCTAAACATACTCCACCACCTTCCAGTGTCAGCTTACCATCACTTGCTCAGGGAAATCTTTCCGATTCTTCACCCATTCCTCCTGTGTAGTACTTAAACAATTGCAGCAGCTGAACTGTCTATTATCTGCTTCCCTGCTAGAGTCAGTTCTGTGTGGACCACAATGGTGCTGGTCTTGTTTACCAATATAATGCATTGCCCAACTCTGAACCTAGAGGTTGGCAGTTGGCACCCACCCAGTGGTACAGCAAAAGGAAAGGCCTGGTGGTCCGCATCCAGTAAGAGCCAAGAAAGCCTCCAGAGAAGCTCTGCTCTGAAACACACAGGTTTGCCTTAAGTCAGAATTGGCTACTAACAATACCAGATATGGCAATAGTTAGATTGTTGTTGTTGTTGTTATGTGCCGTGGAGTCGGTTCCAACTCATAGCAATACTGTACAGGGTTTCCAAGACTGTAAATCTTTACGGGCGCAGAAAGCCTCATCTTTCTCACGCGGAACAGCTGGTAGTTTCGAACTGCTGACCCTGAGGTTCGCAGCCTGATTCGTAACCACTACACTACAGAGCTCCTTGATTTGACAAAGTACTTAACAAATGCAGAGAGATACACCTAAGGTGGCCACTTCATGTGCAGAAACAAGAACGATAAGAATTGAAGAGGTTTTGAGTCAATTAATCCAATAGACTAATGGTACATGTGAACATCACTCTCCACGACTCTGAGACCAGAACTAGATGATGCTCCCTTACCACATCCAAAGACTCTGAAAGGGGTCACATTAGAAGGTCATGGGTAGAGTGGGAGAAAATATGGAATGAAACTCAAAATTATTAATAATAATTAAAAAAAAAAAAAAAGACTACGCTTACTGGTCAGAAAGAGACTAGAGGAACCTGAGACTAGAGCCTTCAACCACCCCCTTCAGGTCTGGCAAAGGACTCACCCTTACGGCCCAATATTCAGCCAAGTAGTAGATAGGTGGGATCCTGGTGTGGCACTGTGCATTAATGCGCCAAACTGCAAAGCTGTTTGAACTGCAAGGTCAGTGGTTCAAGCTCACCAGCTGCTTCTCGGAAACCCTATACAGGGTCACTATGGGTTGGAACCGACTCGACGGCACTTAACAACTTAACAACAAGTAGACAGGTGTGCCTCTGAGTTAGTGTGCTGGACTGCAAGGTCGGTTTGAACCATAAGGTGGTGGTTCAAGCTCACCAGCTGCTCCTCTGAAACCCTATATAGGGTTGCTATGAGCTGGGAACTGATGTGACAATAGTAGATAGGTATAGAGGGGAACAACACTAGTAAAGTATGCTTACCATGAAATAGTCAATCATTCAAAATCAACAGGGTAACATTTACTAAGGGCAAAGTTGAGAAGGGATGGGAACCTCGGTGGAATGCAAATGGGCTAACTATTGTTGCACAAAGGAGACTGCATTCATTGAGATGAAACAAAGTGCAGTATTTGTTGAATGTAAAACTGATGATCTTGTCTGTAAAGTTTCCCTCAATTCACAACAAAAAAGTTTTGTTTTTTTTTTAAATAAATAAAAGAACAGCAGGAGGGGGGATATGTTAATAAATGGCAGATTGATTTGAGGGGGGAAAAAAAAACGTTAGGTCATCATTGCTGTGTGCCATTGAGTCAATTTTGACTTTAGCAACCTCATGTGACTAGAGTACAACTGCCCACCAATAAGGTCTGTTTTTTAAATTCTATTTATTTTGCTGTTGCTGTTGAGACTATCCAAAGTGAAACACACCAATTCAACAGTTTCTATATGTAAATAATTTACAATTCCGTTACACTGACTATATTCTTCAGGTTGGACAATCACTCTCACCCTCCTCCTAAGTTGTATCTCTCTTAATATAAACTTACTGCCCTTTAAGGTTCCTACCTAACCTTTCTTTCATGTGGCTGCTGTCAATTTGATCCCTGTTGTCAGTTTGATTCCATATACACAGTTCTTAAAACAACAAACTACTCAAGGTAGACGTGTGGCGCTATGGGTTAATGCACCCGACTGCAAAGCCTTTTGAACTGCAAGGTCGACGGTTTAAGCTCACCAGCTGCTCCTCAGAAACGCTATATAGGGTCACTATGGATCGGAATTGACTCGACAGCACTTCACAACAACAACAATTAAGCTAAACAATTGCTGATGTATTTAGTATAAGTTTTAAAGATGAGTTTCAGCAGCAAAGGGTTTTCAAGGGCTGATTCTTCTAAAGTAGATCACCCGTATTTTCTTTCAAGGTACCTTTGGGACAACTCAAAACCTTTAAGTTAGGAGTCAAGTGTATTAAGCATCGGTACTGTCTAGGGATGCCTTTGGCACTCTGGATCTTATTGTTGGGCCTTTACACTTGCTGTCTCTTTTGCCTGAAATGCTGTTCACTGTGGTCTTCCCATGGTAAACTCCTTTTTGTCATTGTAATTTAAACTTAATCCTTCTCTGACCATCCATTCAGTCGTTACTTAATATACCAAACTACGTGAATTATCTGGATAGTATTTACCATAATCTGGTTTTGTAAACACCTATGTGCTTGCCTGCCTCTCCTCACAGTCCAACCCTCACCCCCAAGTTGGAGGTAAAGACCCATGTGGGTGGGAACTTGGTTTTCTTGTTCACTGGGGCCCAGCAGGTGCTCAATATTTGGTGAACACTGAAAGCAGTCAAAGCACAGAAGCCTGTTTCCCAACTCCTATCCCCGTGGTGTGGCCATGAAGCCTAAGCACTGCACTTGCTAACCTCAAGGTCAGCAGTTCAAAGCCACCAGCCTCACCTTGCAAACTTATACATGATCACTAAGAGTCAGAACCAATTTGACGGCATTTAACAATAAACAACAGCAGTAGCATCTTCAACTCTGATACTCAGTGACGCTTACCAACCTGGAGAACCTGGGCGCCTTTAGCAAGTGGTTTCCATTATCACTGCCAAAAACGGAGACGAAGGACCCGGCTGAGATCTTGAGTCTCCCCTTTAAGAACCCCCCCCCCCCCCACACACACACACACACACACAACTGTCCACTCCGGGCAAGGTGGGGTGGAGGCCAAAACAGAAGCTGACCAAAGCCAGTGTGTCTACCTGTCAGAGGACTCCGCGTCGTCAAACTGCCCCGGGACTACCCGGCTCATCAACAGCCGCCGGTAGTCCATAACCGAACCAAGGCAAGCCCCCAGAGACACCGGAGGCCGCCGGCTTACGCTGGACGAGAAACGACACAGAAGCGGCTTCAGCCGCGTCCAAAGCAATGACCTCTCGAACGATCCTCGCCTCTCACGCCTCTCACACGGTCCAGAAGACCCTCAGCCAGTAGCTTTTAACACGTGCTATAAAGAACCCAGACCCACGGCCTCGGCACCCTGGCCCGCCCCAACCGGAAGCTCCGCCCCGTCCGGAAGGCTCGCCTCCAGGGGAGGGGGTGGGTGGGAAACACACCCTCTGAAACGGAAGTCCCGCCTTCTTCGTGATCCAGACTTGCGCGATTGGCCACGCGGAACTTGTGCAGTCCCTCTGTTTCCGCGCCCCACTCCTTGTTTCCTCCTGCGGAAAGACTCGAGTTGCTCGGTCAGGAAGGTGGTACCCACGTAACTTAAGAACTTCGTGACGCGCGTGGCCCGCGGGCTGCCGGACGCGCGCTGACGCGATTGGCCAGGCTTGGGCGGACGTCACAGCAGGCGCGTTCCAATGCGCCTGCTTCCCAACTGAGAGTTTTTAAAAGCCATCCGTGGAAAACGTTGTTAAGTGTATTTCT
Organism: Chrysochloris asiatica; assembly: GCF_000296735.1. Classification (NCBI taxonomy): domain Eukaryota; kingdom Metazoa; phylum Chordata; class Mammalia; order Afrosoricida; family Chrysochloridae; genus Chrysochloris; species Chrysochloris asiatica. Next base: position 13,388,381 of record NW_006408578.1, read on the forward strand.
CCCTCCAACGAAGCCCAGTGCGGAGGGAGGAAGCACAAAATCCATAGTGTACACTCAAGAAACTCTATGGAGTCTGGAAGTGAGAACACCTTTGCGACTTAAAACGTTTAGTGCATTGTTTTGAGGTAAAAATGTGACAGGTGCTTTAAAAAGTTCATGAGTCCTCTGATTGAATAAGATTTACAAATGTCTTCTAAAGTTTGCTGAACACTTGTTTTAAAGCTTATCTTAAAGCAGCTTTTGAATGTCTCTGGAATGTCTGCCCAAACAATTGGATAAATGTTTTTTTAATCTAGTAAGAACACTGGTAAAGACAGAAATCAGAGATTGGGGAAGTTAAAAATAAATACGTGAAAGTAAGCTGGCAGAGTGTTCTGTCCCGAATGAGAGTGATCAAAGCCTAAAAATGTGATAAGTGCTGGATTCACAAAGTTCTTTTGTATATCGGGAAATAAAACAAGGATCATTTAGGTTTGCTTCCCCGCAACCCAATGGCGTTTTTGCATGTAGAAACATAACTACCATAGTTATGGTATACACTGATTACATTTTTTTTATTTCTCCAGTAACTTGACAAATAACATTAAAATTTGGGGCTATATAAATTTTGCTATTTTCTTACATAAAGGATGGGGAAATCGCTTGTTTCCGTATACAAAAAGTCATTTAATTGTTGCTGTTTTGTTTCTTTTTTCTAAAGAGACTCTGCATTATTAAACATTTACGAACAAGAACTATCAACAATTTTGATCATTACCTTCAGATCCTGTACATACTTCTCAAGAAAAATTAGAAAACATGTCAGAAGCAGAAGCCACGAATGTCAGCAGCCTTACTCAAGACTTAACTTACTCAAATTCTGCATTCTATATGGAAACCAGCAGTACCACTTCAGAATTCCCTCAGGTGTGCACTGTCCATAAATTGTGGAGCTATAAATGCATTCATGTTATCTTCCTTATGAAAAGTTCTTCAATTTGAGTAACAGTAATAGGTGGGGGAAGAGGGAGTAAATTGAAGGCCTGGTTTTCCCAGTTGTATTAGTGTACAAAGACCAAATTTTAAAGATTATTGAAAATGATCCTCTCTTAAAATATAAAACGGTCTTCTCATCTCATGAAATCTCAAGACAGCAGCCACAGAACATGGCTACAACAACTCAGTTACAGAAAATGAATGGTCTGATGCAGTACATCTCCCCCTATGACAGTATACAGAGAGTTCACATAATGTACTGTCATTGATGACACTCATATAAACAACTCCTTCTTATTTCATTAAAATTCTTAGTGCCCTTTCTCACAGAAGCAGCTTTAATGTCCCAAGATCTTCATGACAATTATTCTATTTGATAGCTATTAGTGCAAAAAATATGTGAGGTTATGCTGGGGACAATGATGGTACAGTGCTAGAATTCTCATCTTCTGTGCAAGAGATCCAGGAGAAAGAACTGGCCAGTGTACTTTAAAAGTGTAACCACCACCCATCTGCCAGTCTGTACTTGGAGTATTGCATGTTTCTGTGATACTGAAGGAGTTTCAGTGGCGCTTCCATACCAAAACAGAGTAGAGTAATCCTTAACTGAGCATGAGGATGGCACACGACCAGGCAGCATTTTGTTGCATTTTGCATGGAGTCACCATGAATTGGGTTCAGCTTGACAACAGCCAACAGCAGCAAGAAACCCTATGATATTGCCTTTTTATTAATAAAACCTGGGTAAATATTAACAGTTTCATATAGTTCACCTATAAATTGACATAACCTTGCTAATGGAATATTTAGTAAAAGGAATTCAAAATTTTAACTGCCCCCCTTTTTTTAACTTAGCTTTTTTTTTTTTTTTTTAGTAATTCTACCTATAGGAAGTATTCATACAAGTATGTTTTTAAAACTATTTCAACTATTCCAAACATTGAAAGCAACCTAACTTTTCATTAGTAGCAAGCCAGGTAAATTATTGTACACATGTGGTTACGAATTGGGCTACTAACCTCTAGGTCGGAGTTCGAAACTACCAGCAGTTCCAAGGGAGAAAAATGAGGCTCTCTGCTCCCATAAAGATTTACAGCCTCGGAATCCCTGTGCAGGGTCGCTATGAGTCGGAACCGACTCCACGGTACTTAACAACAACAACAACATAGTGGAAATGTAACCTTAAATATGATTATTACGTGGATAGCGTAGTGGTTGTGCATCGGGCTGTGAACCGCAAGGTCAGCAGTTTGAAACTACCAGCTGTTCCACGGGAGAAAGATGAGGCTTTCTGCTCCCGTAAAGATTTACAGCCTCAGAAACCCTGTATAGGGTCACTATGAGTCAGAACTGACTCCATGACATATAACAACATAATTTGTTCACATGGAAAATTTATCACATTGGTTCTCATTGAATGGTAGGGTTTTAAGAATTTTTACTTTCATTTTTTTTTTTAAATAACAATCCTTAAAACTTTTTTATAATTACAAAAAAAATTTTCACGAAAATAGTTTTTTGATCATAATATTACAGTGTTAATCAGGTTCCAAGATACTATGTACTGAATATTTTTCTTTAAAATGAATGTATAAATAAAAGCCAAATGTATATTTTGGTTACAGATAATAAATCATAGTAGATTAGATTTAGAAATAATCTTGAAATTTTGAATATTGAAGTTCAGAGAAGTTTGTGTAAATATAACAGTGTATAAGGGAGCTTCAGAAAGTTCATGGAAAAATTATATAATCTTAAAATTTCATTTTTCCATGAACTTTTTGAAATTCCTGTGTATGAACATTGTTGTTAATTGTTAAGTGCCATTGAGTCAGTTCTGACCCATAGTGACCCTGTATAGGGTTTCCAAGGAGTGATTGGTGATCTTGAACCACCGACCTTGCAGCTCAAACCAACTTTGCAGTGCAGCACATTAACTCACAGCACCATACCAGTACTCCTTGCATATGAATACTATTTTATTTTCAAGTGTATCATCCTTTATATTTTTTATCTAGTTAGGAATTGCCTGAATTAACAACACTTAAGTAAAACTGTTATAAAATATAATCAGATTTTATTACTTTCAAGTACAACAATAAGAACAGTGTTTAAAAGCTTTGTTAAATGGATGCTTATAATCAGCTGACTTTAATAGTTTTCAGAGCATCATTGAGGTGCGCATACTTAATGATTTAGCCTATGGTTTTCTTAAGCATTTAAAATATGTTCATCATTGCCTTTTACACTAATTTACTTAATAAACCCTTTTATCTTTAGGTACCTGAGATAAGCCCTACATGAATTTTTGTAAATTCCCACTTTATAGAATCAAATTCCTTCTTATCACTAGAACCTTGTTTTATGTATATCCTCAATGTTAAAAGATAAGAATCATAATTACTACAATGCCATTTAGACTAAATTTAACAAACATCAAAGAATTATTGGTAACATGTATATATATAACTACTTTTCCCAAGTTTATAGTCTTTTCTCCACAGAACTAGCACACGTTTATTGTCACATAAGACTTACTGAAAAATCAAAATATTAAAATAACCAGATACTTGTTTCATTTTGTCATTTTGTGACTGTTGGCATGTTTTTACCAAAAGGGAGCTCAGTTATACAGTAGGGATAGATACTAGAACATTCTTTCTGTCAACAAAATAATTATAACAGAAATATTACATAGCAGTGTACATACATCGGGGCTTTAAAAAGTTTGTGGGGGCAAAAAAATTCCACTTTCTCATTAACTTTTGAAGTCCCCTTGTATCGTAAACTTCAGAAAAAGTTTATGATATGCTTTAATTATTTACATTTAACACTTAATTTAATTATTGCTATTAATGCCTTTTTTTTCTTCAACACAGAATGAAATAAAGAATATAAAAGGGGGAAATGAGCCTAAATTCACACTTTCTGAAGATATTTATAATACACTAGATAATTTGCTAGGTGGTGAGTATCTCTTTATTGAAAGTATGCTAAACAGAAGCCAAGAATTTTTGTGTTCTGTGGCAATAACAAGGAACTCTGGTGGTACAAGGGTTCAGCACTCAGCTATTAACTGAGGAGGTTTGAGCCCACTCAGCCAGTCTGCTGGAAACAAACCTGGTGATCTGTGGTAAAGATTACAGAAAAGAAAACCACAGGGGAAAGGCAGACATTTTGTAGAAAAAGGGGGGAAGTGGTTAACTTTGCAGTCCAGGAGCATTCATCCTTGGGACCATCAAGGGAATGGAGTGTGGGACCTTATCCAGAGAAGCAGTGACACCAGAGATAGAGGCAGAGACGATGACATGGAGAGATGGAGCGGCTGGGGACTCTAGACCCAGAGAGGGAGAGGGGCTGTGTGCTGATGACCAGGGTGGGGCAGACTTGCAGGGTATACCCTTTGGTTGGTTGATGATGCATGGAGGGGATTGTAACCATGGCAATGAAACGATATATGATAGGATGAATGTAAAGCTAATGTTCTCCCATGTAAACTATCACATAATTCACAATAAAACATTTTTTTTAAAAAAAAAAAGAAAGAAAACCCCAGGGGAAATTCTGCTGTCACAAGGGTTTGCTGTGAGTTGGATTCGACTTTACAGTACCTAACAACAACAACAACATATTAATAATAATAACCAGTTACTATACTGCCACTTTATATATATTACTTCAGTCAATCCACAAACAGTTCTATGAAATAAGGAGTGTTTATCTTCATTTTACAGATGAGGAAAGTAACTTGCCAAACTGGAATTCGAATCATAGTCTATGACACCAGAATTTATACTATATAAGTATCTTAAAAGATCTATTGCTGCAACTAAACTCACATATTCTACTCTTAAACTGATGATAAACACAATTTAGGAGTTAATGGAATACATTGATCGTGTTTTCTAAAGCAAACTCAAATACCGTATAGAAATGTCTCTTTTTAATAGTTATAAGTTATACTAAAAAGATTCGACAAGCCTTATTAAAATTACAGAATTCAATGCATGCAGGTATAAGAAAAGTAGATGGTACAGGATTAGAAAGGAAAAGAAATGGTCATTATTTCTAAATTTGTAAGACACTATTATAATAGTTTAGAAGAATACTAAAGATCAGCATTTAAAAAACCAGTAGCATACTAGTATGCCAATAATTACCAGTTAGAGAAAGGAATTTTTAAAGTTATAAGTAGAAACACAATATATTTTAAATAATCTAACCAAAGGCCTTTAAGATTTCTATGGGAAAAAATGATACAACATTACCAGAAAACATAAATAAATACTTCATTTTCAACACTGTAAAGGTATCAGTTTTTCCTCAAATTTATAAATTAATGAAATTTTCTTTGGAGGTTAATCCTAACATTCAATTTGGAAAAAAAAGAGTCAATTTTGAAAAAGATGTGGAGCCTTGTCTTAGAAGATAAGATTTACTAGAGTTAACAGTAATTATAACAATGTAGTATAGGATTACTGTGAGTCAGCATTCACTGAAAGGTAGTGGGTTTGGTGGGTTTGAGGCTCAGTATGTGTTGAAATTCACTTGTTATGTAACAACAAAAGTAGGCCCCCAGCAACTCCATCAAAGTCACTAGGTGTTAAGTCAAACACATCTATTTTTTAATTTTCATTTCAAAACACAACTTTTAAACAGCATAATGGAACCATCTGTAAGTGATACATCTGAGGTTAACATCAGCAAACTACACACTGTAACACTGTATTTAGTACATATTACTAATGATGATTGTTAAATGCTGTGAATAGGTTCTGACTCATGTTAGATGCCATCAAGTTGATTCTAACTCATTACAACCCTGTGCACATCAGAACGAAACACTCCCAAGTACTGCAGCATCCTCACAAATGTCTTGCTTGAGCCCATTGCTGCTGCCACTGTGCCAGTCCATCTTGGTGGTGGTCTTCCTCTTTTTTGCTGACCCTCCACTTTACCAAGCATGATGTCTTTCTTCAGGGTCTAGTCCCTCTTGATAATATGTCCAAACCACGAGAGACAAAGTTGACCCTATATAGGATTTCTGAGGAGCAGCTGGTAGATTTAAATCACTGACATTGAGATTAGCAGTCCAGTGCTTATCCTACAGTGCCACACTGATGATTTGTTGTTGATGTTAAGTGCCATTGAGTCAGTTCTGACCCATAGCGACCCAGTATAGGGTTTATGATAAGATGTACAGTAAACTAAAGCAGTTCTAAATGCACATCATCATAACTCAGATAATGTTTCCAGTCAGAACTACCTATATTGTACAAAAGACAGCTAACAACAACATAATAAAAAAGTAAAATGAACAAGCCACAGACGGAGAGAAGATAGATGTAATACATGTATGATTAATACACAAGATTTTCAGTAATCTTCATGTTAAATCCTTCAAGTCAGTTCTGACTCATAGTGACCCTGTGTAGAGTTTCCAAGGAGCGGCTGGTGGGTTTGAACCACCAACCTTGTGGTTAGCAGTCCAGTGCTGTTCTGTAGCACCACACCAGGAGACTGCATGTTATATAGTTTTTCTGGTTTTCCAACTCAATAAGAAAAAGATAACCCAACAGGAAAACTATGTAACATGCAAATTACAGAAAAGGAAACCTGTAAGACCACTAAGTCCATGAAAGGATGCACATAAGAAATACTGCAATAAACTACCATCAGTTTGACAGGGTGGCAGAAAGTAAATCAAAGGAACTCTTCTGCTAATGAAATATTGAGAATTGGTATAACCGCTTTGGACAATAATTTTTGTAATGTCTAAGGAGCTCTGGTAGCATAGTGGTTACGAATCAGGCTGTGAACATCAAGGTCAGCAGTTCAAAACTACCAGCTGCTCCGTGGGAGAAAGATGAGGCTTTCTGCTCCCGTAAAGATTTACAGCTTTGGAAACCCTGTACAGGGTCGCTATGAGTCGGAACCGACTCCACAGCACTTAACAGCAACAACAACAAGTTGAAAATAGCTATTTTCAGCAATTTTATTTTTAGGTATATTTGGGACCTAAGACAATTTTTTTCACTGTAGTGTTGTTTTTAATAGTGAAATTAGAAATCGCCTAAATATCTAGCATGAAGGAAATACAGTCCTCTGTTAGAATGAACTAACAAGCCCTGGTGACTCTGTAGGATAAGCACTGGACTACGAACCACAAATGGACAATTCAAACCCACCAGCTGTGTTGTAGGAGAAAGATGAGGCTGTGTACTCCGGTAAAGGTCTAAAGTCTTGGAAATCTTACATAGAGTCACTAGGAGATGGATTGGGACTTCTGCTGTGAACCACAAGGTTGGCAGTTGAAACCAACGAGCTGCTCCTTAGAACCCCTATACAGGGTTGCTATGAGTCAGAACCGACTTGAAGGCACTTAACAACAACAAGAGATGGGTTGACACAGTGGCAGCAGCAGTGGGCTCAAATGTATTCACAATTGTGAGGCTGGTGCAGGACCAGACAGTGCTTCATTCTGTTGTGCATCGCATTGCTATGAGTCAGAACCAACTCAAGGACACCTAACAACAACAACAAGAGTTGGAAAAGACTTGCTGGCAATGAGCTTGGTCTTTTGAAAATTGGAATAAACTAGATCTATATGATTAATCAGGAGCTCTGACAGCGTAGTGGTTATGAGTCGGGCTGCTAACCTCAACTGCAAGCTGTTCCGTGGGAGAAAGATGAGGCTTTCTGCTCCCATTAAGATTCACAGCCTCGGAAATCCTATGCAGGGTCACTATGAGTTGAAACCGACTCCAAGGCACAGAACCACCACCACCATATGATTAATCACAAAGGCAAAATAACTTTTATGTGGCTATGTGGCAACAATGATGCCATGAGTCTGATATCTTCAGACTTCACCACAGAGGAGAAAAATCAGCATCAACAGTCTAAAACTAATTCCTGTGAAGTTTAGGATTAGACATGTCTTCACACCTTCCAACCTTTTTTTTTTTTTTAACCAATTCTGATATCAAGTTTCCCTCCCACCACCCTCTGCTTGAGTTCCATGGTTCCTTGCACTGTCCATACAGAACTCACATACATTGGCAAACATTTTATAATTAAAACACTTGTAAATTATAGTACAAAAAGAATTTTTAAATATATTTTAGAATTTGTTTTAATAATGCTGACATGAATGACATATAGCAAGCTTTTCTTTTCTTTTTATAGCAGTTATTTGGGTATTTCTTTCTCCCATGTAAAAAAAGTAAAAAGTTTTGGGTTTTTTGCTAGGACAAAAACTCCATGTCATAATCTATAGAATGAACTAAATTGAAATAATACATTATTCTCAAAAGGGTCCACCAGTTTATTTCTTTAAAAATAACTGTTAACATAAATCTATAGTAAACTAATTGTTATTTCCTTTCTTTTTCCTCTTTTTAATGAGATGTCAACTTTAAAAAGTATTCCCAGAATATGCTAATTCAGCCAGTTGACACCAATGTTTCTTCCTTGAAACAGTTTGAACCCATTTGTAAATTTCATTGGACTGAAGTCCTTAATGATGAAATGGAAACATTTCAAAGTTCCATGGAAGGCTTATCTTACACAGAGAAGGCAGAATTGCAAAGTCATGTGTGTAATTATGAAGAAGACAGCAATACAAAGAAAGATTTGTTTAAGGAAGATAATCCAGTGGGAATTAGCATTTCCACAAAAGAAGACCTATTAGCCAATAAATATGCCAGTGAACCTTCTAGAAGTCTGCCTTTAATCCACTGCTGTGGAAAAAAACAGGCTGAAAGTACTGCCAAGCCACCTGCCCTCAATCCTACTCAACCTCAAAGTTTATATAATGAAACTGTATACAGTGATGCTGAGGAACCTTTTAATAAAGAGACTAACTTGAACCTGCTTGATCTGAGCGCTAACTATAAAACAGAGGTAAATTTTTGATTGTCTGTAAAGTTTGTGGCGTGTTAAAGAATGTGTGTTTTTTTTTAAATACATATATATCATCTGAGACCTTTCCTGGTAGTGTTAAACCAACTAATCAGTACAAGTGAGCTTGCTTCTCTAGATTCTAAGAATTAATTCTGAGATTTTAATCAAGTCTGAAACATTTTTTTTCTAATAAATCCTGGCCAATATCTGTGGAATAGCACTACTGAATGATAATTTATTTGAGCATCAGGACTGTATTGTTCATCTTTGTATGCACTTTAGTGTCTATTATTGTTGTTAAGTGCCATTGAGTCACTTCCGACTCATAGGTACCCTATATAGGGTTTCCTAGGAGTGGCTGGTGAGCTTGAATCACCAACCTTGCATTTCAAACCCCCCTTGCAGTCCTGCACATTAACCCACAGTGCCACACTAGAACTCCTTAGTGTTTATATTGTTGTTGTTAAGTGCCATCGAGTCAATTCCAACCCATAGTGACCCTGTGTAGGGTTTCCAAGGAGCAGCTGGTGAGCTTGAACCACGGACCTTGCAGTTCAAATGACTTTGCAGTCTGATGCATTAGCCCACAGCGCCACACCATGGTCCCTTAAATAAAATCAGTTCTTAAATTGGCAGAATCAAACTGGTTGCAAAGAGGAAGGAGTGTAGCTAGGGGTTAATTAAATTATTTGACAAAAAATACAAAGATTTTTCTTTCATGTTGAACTTTTGTCAAAAAGCAAACATAATTTGTTTTTCTACGTGTTGGGCTGCTAACCTCAAGGTTGGCTGTTCAGACCCTTCCTGCTCCACAGGAGAAAGATGAAACTGTCTGCTCCCATAAGGATTTAGTCTCAGAAACCCTAATAAGCAGTTCTATTCTGTTCTGTAGTGTTACCTTGGAGTCCTAATGTGGTGCTGTAGGAAAGCACTGTACTGTTAACAAACCCACCAGCCACTCCTCAGAAAATCTACACAGGGTCACTCTGAGTACGAACCAACTCAACAGCACTTAACAACACCACCATAGTATTATTATGAGCCAGAATCAACTCAATGGCAGTGGGGAAATGGGCACCAAAGTGGAAAAAAATGCTGATCTCTTAATTTATTGATGTCCTGGTGTGGCACTATGGGTTAATGCACTGGACTGCAAAATCGGTTTGAACCTCAAGGTCAGTGGTTCAAGCTCACCAGCCGCTCCTTGGAAACCCTATACAGGGTCACTATGGGTTGGAGCCAACTCACCGGCACTCAACAACAACAGATACACGTATAGTGGCATCTTAAGAGTACTGAAGATGTCAGCACTATAAATCGTATGTACTTTCTGAGCCAAAAAAAAAAAAAAAAAAAGATTCTGGTTTGGACGAGTAGATACAATCCAAGACCAGCATAATTTGTAACTTTTCTTTTTCTTTTTTTTTTTTTTATGTTTTTATTGTGAATTGAGTGATTGTTTACATGGGAGAACATCAGTTTTACACTCATCATTTCATTGCAATGATTACAGTCTCCTCCATGCATCATCATTCAACAGTATTTGCTTCCATTCCCTCTATTATTTTTTAAGGAGGATGGGGTGGGGTGGGAGATGTACACAGAAATACTCAGGAATATATAATCATTTAAACAGCTGAAGGGCACATTCTGCAAGTCTACCTTCTGGCCGCCATCATATAGCCTTTCACTTTCCATGAATCTAGAGTCCTCAGCGGCTCTATCTCTCCATGTCATCTCTGCCTCCATCTCTGGTGTCACTGCTTCTCTGGATAGGATCCCGCATTCTGCTCATGCTCTTCTCCTTTGATGGTCCTCTGCTTCTGGACTTTAAGATTAACTACTCCCCTCTTTTTGTTACAAAACTTCTACCTTTACAGTTGTGACAGTCACAATTAGCCATGATAACAATTACTATTGAATCATAAGGATCTTATCCCCATCTCCTTTCATCAAACCCTTCTAGACAAGATGAAAACTACTCAGTGGAGAGTCTACCTTCCCCCACATACTCTGAAACTAAACTCCCTCTTGAAAACTTTAAGCTAGCCACTTCATGCCTTGATAGGCCCCCCATTTTAGATAGCCAATATCTAAGTTGCCCATCCCTATCAACCCTGTATGCAGAGGGGACAGGATTGATACTTGATATGAATACTCCTTCCCTCTCAGTTGGTATTTTGAGCTACTACATCCATAAATATAGGTCAAGTTCATCAAATTGTAGCAATTTACACTTGTTTCCTTTATCAAAAATTGTTTTTTATCCTTCTCTAAATGAGTTCTGATCATCAAGTCATCGAGGCTAGGTCAAATAGGTACTATCTACAAGTTTGGGCATTCTTGTGCATCTCCCCAACTTGTAACTTTTCATTGTGAGTTTGATGAGAAAGAGCTATGGTTAATATGTTCCTTTAATAAGTATGAGCAGCTTTATGTTTATTTGGATGTATTGGTAGTTATTAGCTGTTGTGAAATCAGTTCTTACTCATAGAGACCCTGTATAGGATTTCCAAGGCTGTAAATCTTTAAAGGAGCATCTTTCTCCTGTGAGTAGCTAGTGGATTTGAATTTGCTACCTTGTACTGTGGTTAATAGTCCAGTGTTTATCCTACAGCACCACCAGGGCTCCTCTACTTGGAGGTGGTAGTGGTGTGCCGTGAAGTTGAATTTGACTCATAGACACCCTGCATAAATCTTTATGGGAGCAGAAAGCTTCATCTTCTCTCATGGAACTGCTAGTAGTTTTGAACTGCTGACCTTGAGGTTAGCAGCTTGACTCCTAACCACTAAGCTACCAGAGCTCCTTATTTGGAAGTAGATGTCAGCATTTAAAAGGGAACTTTAATTAATTTTTTGTTTAGTTAGGATTGTTCTTTCCTCTTTTCATTACATTTATTCATTTAGTTGGCCAATAAATACTTTCAAGCATCTGTTCTGTGCCAGGCTTTGTGCTATGGATTGATTCATCATTGGTTCATCCTAAAAAACAAAAAGCCATATTTCTTATCCTCCTAAAGATAACATTTCTAGTAGAGGATAAGGACATTAATCACAATACACAAATAAATGTATACTTACAACTATGATGGTGGTGATAGTGGTGATTGTGTGCCATCAAGTCAGTTCTGACTCATAGCAACCCTGTATAGGCTTTCTGAGGCTGTAAACCTTTATAGGAGCAGAAACCCTCATCTTACTCCTGAGGAGCAATTGGTAGATTCAGACTGCTGACCTTGCGGTTAACAGCATAGCTCATAATTCACTGTGATGCCAGGGTTTCTTGCACCTGTGTTAAATGCTGTGAATACATGTTAGCATGTACATTAGGAGTCTATAATAGGGATACAAGCCATTAACCCAGTTATGAATGTCCATATGTAGTTAGGAACCAACCCCTATAAAGCCTATTATAGTAACAATTTGGAGTGGGCACTGTGGGTTAATGCAGAGGACTGCAAAGTTGTTTGAACCACAAAGTCATCAGTTCAAGCTTACCAGCTGCTCCTCGAAAGCCCTATACAGGGTCACTATGGGTCAGAACTGACTTGATGGCACTTAACAGCAACAACAAAACATGGTTTGTAATAACAAACAGGTACTGCTTTGCAATGCACATCAAAACATTATTATGATGTTATTCTATTATTATGTTAAAGATAGTTTATTGTACCTGGTAGTATTTCTTTAATGGTTTTATGCATAAAAAGATAGACTATATACAATGACAAACATTTGACTAACTGACATTAGATATGAACCATACCTAACTGTTCTAATTTGCAAAAAATTCAACTTAAAGACAGACTTAGTAACAGAACTCATTTGTAAATTAGAACCTGCCTGTTGGTTGAGGAATTTAGGTAAGTGTTCCCTGAAGAAGTAATTGAGCTAAATTCTGAAGGATGTTGTTGTTAAATGCCATCAAGTTGACTTCTACTCATTAGTGGCCTTGCGTGGAGTTTCTGAGGAGCGGATGGTGGCTTTGAACTGCCAACCTTGTAGTTAGCAGTCCAGTGCTTATACTACAGTGCCACAAGGATGAGTAGGAATTACCTAAGTAGTGATGGGTACGAGGACATTCCATTCAGAAGGAACAATGTACAGAAGCCCTGAGGATGTGGATCACATGATACGTAGAAGGACCGGAAGGAAGCTGGGTAGAGGGAGCAAAAGTGATGGAGGAGAGCAGGCTCAGGTCAGATAGCAGTGTCAGATGTCAGTGCCTTATAGGCCTGAACCAGGAGAGTTGTCTTATCCCAAAGCAATGAAAAAACTTAAAATATTAGAATACAGGAGTTCAATATTTTTAAATTACAGAAATTTATATAGCCTGCCCCGTCAGGTATCTTCTATGAGGTTTTTATGTCATATGTATTTCAGTGTACTCTTGCCATAATGTATTGTCCCTCAAAACTTATATTGTTGACATAAAGTCCATCATGAGACATGGTCTTCTGGCATTCTAATGCTTATAGGATTTATGGCGTAGTAAAGTCATGGTTTAAATGGAGAATTAACAATAAAAGCTTTAGTCTAAAGGGATTATATGAGTAGAGTAGTAGATAAATTCATTTGTTAATTCATTTGAAGTCTAAGAAAATAGCATCTTTTATTGTGTCCAGAAACGTTCTATGTCATATAAAATGGTGAGAGTACCAAGTAAGATGACATGTGATGCTTCACTTTATCATCTACGTGCTTTCTTTACAATTTCCAAGTAATTCTTAGAAAAGTCCTGCAAGCAGGTGTATTAGTGTTGTTTTATAGCTGGGGAAACGAAAGTTGGGATCTAATTCCAAAGCTCATGGTCTTTCTACTTGTTCCCATTTGTTTATTTACTATAATTTATAGATGGCAGTTTCACCAAATGAAATGCAGAGTTCTGGGGAGAATCCTCAGATGTCAGTTAGTCACCAAAAGGAAGTCAAAATTGGGGTTGTGGAAAGTCCAGGAATTTTCTCAACATGGTCCCTGTCAAACGTTTCCTGGAGTGGTGGAGGATCCAGGGAGGACTGCAAGACCTCTGACACAGAGCGAAGCTTCGAAAGCTTACAACCTTTGGAAGAAGATATGGCTTTAAATGAAGTCTTACGGAAATTAAAACATACCAACAAAAAACAGCAAATGCGAATCCAAGACCTACAGTGTAGTAACATGTATTTAGAGAAGAAGATTAAAGAATTACAGATGAAGATTACCAGGCAGCAAGTGTTGGTTGACATCATTAATAAACTAAAGGAGAATGTTGAAAAATTAATTGACGACAAATACAAAATAATCCTAGAGAAGAATGATGCTGACAGAACGCTGAAGAACACTCAAGAGATGTTATCTAACACCCAAAAACATCTTCATGAGTCACGGAACGAAAAGAAAACTTTACAGATGGAGATTAAAAAGATCAAGGTGAATTATGTTCATCTTCAGGAAAGGTACATGACAGAAATTCAGCAAAAAAATAAATCTCTAACTCAGTGCATTGAGATGAACAGAACCTTAAGCAAGAAAGAAGAAGAGCTAGGGAGGCTTCAGCAAGTCAAAGGAGAATTGGAGAAAGCCACCGCTTCTGCTCTGGACTTGCTGAAAAGGGAAAAGGAGACCAGAGGACAAGAGTTCATGTCTTTACAAGAGGAATTCCAGAAACATGAAAAACAAACCTTACAAGAAAGACAGAAACTGAAATCTAGTCTTGAGAAATTGGTCGCTCAAGTTAAATATTTGCAATATATCTCTGAAAGTGAAAAGTCTAAGAATATGAAACTTCAGCAACAGATCAATGAAGTAAAAAATGAAAACGCAAAACTTCATCAGCAGGTTACAACAAGTGAGGAGCAAAATTTCCTACCTAAATATGAGATAGCTGAGTTAAAGGAGCAACTAGAGGATTCAGAACTTGCAAAGGTATTGATGCAATCTCTATTGTCAAATTTCAGGAGTTTCTAATAGCATAGATATGCATATTTGGCCCCTATAAGTGACATCATTTGTATTGGTTATTACATAAATGAAAAGATAGTGTATACCGTGACCTCGTGTTATAGCAACTTTCACATTTTAGTCCTATGGACACATAATACTCTGTTATCTGATTAGTCTTACCCAAGACTGAGGCTTTATGTTTCTTGTCCATGCTTCTTACTTTGTGTCAGGATTTCAAATACTATCAAATGGCATGGCACTTACATATATTATTTGTTGAAGGTGTCCTTTGAGGGCCTACTTTGTCAATCTATAATTGGCATAAGTGTTATTTTAAAATAAATAATTCTACTATTCTTAAGAATTCTTAGCTACATAGATAGAACGATTTTATTGTTCCCTCTGTTTAGAAAAATTTTCTATGATTTTTTTCTCCAGAACAAAGAACAGATTACCTACAGCAGTTGTTCTCAAACTTGAAGAGGCATCAGAATCCCCTGGAGAGCTTGCTAAAACATAGATTCCTGGACCTTAATCTGCCTTACCCCCACAGTTTTGGGTTCAGTAGGTCTGGGGTGGGACCTGAGAATTCCCAACAAGTTCTTAGGAAATGCTGATGCTACTTGTCTAGGGTCACACTTTGAGAATCACTGATAAGCGAGGATGACCATAAATTGCTCTCCTAATCAACAACATGACAAGTTTTGAATTGGTGGGTTCTGACTGAATTGGTTTTATTTCTCATACAGAAATTTAACACAATGTACTATTTTGGTTTCTTGAACTTTCTTTTAAACAACAGCAAAATGTATTGGCTTGACTAAACAAATTTTGTTGTTGTTGTAAAGTGCCATCGAGTTGGTTCCGACCCAAAGCGACCTTGTATAGAATTTCCAAGGAGCGACTCATGAGCTTGAACCACCGACTTTGTGGTTCAAACTGACTTTGCAGTCCAACGCATTAACCCATAGTGCCACACCAAAACTACAATCAAATTTTTTAATGCCCTCCAAGTCATATTTAATCTACTTTTAATCTGCTTTTCTTGAACCCTAGGTTAGTGCTCTCAAAGTATAGTCTGTGGTATATGTGAGGTAAAATTATTTTCATAAAAATATTAAGATATTATTTGCCTTTTCTACTCTCATTCTTCTGTAGATGTTTAGAGGCGTCTTCCAGAAGCTATGTGATATATAATGATGTATTTGCTTTTATGCTAATGTAATGTGTAAAGCAATATGAAAAATCAGCTTGCCTTAACCCAGAATTTAAAATATTTGCAAATATGTAAATGAGTATCACTTAAATTTTTTTGTTTTGAATAAAATGGTAATTTTTTACTACAAAATTGCCATCTAACATGTAATGTGTTTAATATTATTTAAACAAATTAGTATAAAAATATTAAATATCAGTTTATATAACCCACATAAATAAATAACTTTTTAGGGTCAACGGCACTTAATAACAACAACAAATAAAAGAATCCTGAATTCAAAAAGTTTGAGAACCACTGCTCAAGGTTTGGGTTTTTTATTTAGTATTTTACTTAAAGGTAACCTAGTTGTCTAGCCTTTATTGTAACAAATCTGATTTGTGTGCATGTAGGATACAAAGAGGATACATTCTAATTTGTTTCTGAATTGTGAAGAAGAGAGTCTGAGTCTTCCAGATGACAAAAGAACGCTGGCCTCCAAAATTCACAGTCTGCTAACTCTGATGGTAGGACTTCTCACATGCCAGGTACTAAGCTCATTCAGTTGTTGCTATTAGGAGTTTCTGGTGGAAGATTCATGTTCCATGGTTCCTAAGGAGCTCTGATAGCGTGGTAGGTTATGCATTGGCCTGCTAACCTCAAGGTCAGCAGTTTGAATCTACCAGTCTCTCCTTGGGAGAAAGGTGAGGTTTTCTGCTAAATTAAAGGTATACAGCCTAGGAAACCCATATAGGGTCACTGTGACTTGGAACTGACTCCTTCGCACACAACCACCACCACCATTACCACTGGACTCCTGAGGTGGCACTGCAGGATAAGCACTGGACTGCTAACTGCAAGGTTAGCAGTTCAAGCCTACCAGCCGGTCCTCAGATAACCTATGTATACAAGGTCACTATGAGTCGGAATTGACTGGACTGCGGTCACACCACCACCATCTAATGCTGTCTCATTAACATAACAAGGGAAGCCCATTCCTAGAGGGGACAGTGTTGTTAAGTACCCTCCAGTTGGTTTTGACTCATAGTGACCCTACATTGGATTTCCAAGGAGCGGCTAGTGGGTTTGTACTGCCAACACTGTGGTTAACAGTCCAGTAGTGCTTATCCTACAGAGTCATACCAGGACGCCTAAATAACCACTACCCTAACATCAGACCAAACCAAACTGCCATCGATTCATAGTGACCCTGTGTAGGGTTTCCGAGGCTGTAAATCTTTATGGAAGCAAGAAAGCCCCCTCGTTCTCCCATAGAATGTTATTATTGTTGACTCTTAAGAAGTTGTTTATCTAAAGTATAGGTTTTTGGAGGGAGGAATGTGGAGCTGTGTACTCTAGGATTAAAAATAGCTTTAGTGTCAGATTACTTCCCAGCTGTATGAACTTGATTAAGTAACAACTTTCTCAATGTTCTCTCATGTTAAATTGGGATAGGAATTCTGGTGTGACACTGTAGGATAAGCACTGAACTGTTAACTGCTAGGTTGGAAGTTCAAACCCTCCAGCCACTGAGAGGGACAAAGATGAAGCTCCCTTAAAGATTTACTGCCTGCAAGGTTTGCAAGATCGACATGTGTCTGAATCAGCTCTCTGGCAGTGGGGTGGCCCAGGGAGGATGCAAGTACTGCATTTGATGTGAGAACACATTAGAGGGCATGACACTTCATAGATCCTCATAATTCGCTCTTTCATCCTCATCCTTCTATTACTGCCCATTTATTTGTTCTTCTGTGCCCTCACCAGAGTTAGAATTTGGGGGCCTGGGTTTCTGATGTTCCTGAACCAGCACAAATTCTGTTTTCTGTTACCTACAATTTGCTGAACATCTAGCATTTATTGGGTGCTGGAAACGGGACTAAACAGTTCACACAGAGAACATACAATGTCACTTATAACCTATATCTACCTAAAGTTTATTTTAAAATACTTGAATCTGAATGGGCACAGAATCCTTTGCTATAAGCTTTCTACTCAACTTTGCCCTTTCAAACATTTATTTATTCACCATTTGCTTTGTTTTATCCTGTCTCTGTGGAAGCTGCTATTCTTTCTCTGACTTGTTTGCTAGCTGCTGCTTCTCTATCAGACTTCTCAATGGTGCAGTCTGCCTTCTTTGTAGATTTCATGCCATTCTCAACAAGTCTTACTTGCTTTCATATCTTTCCTACCCCACTAGAACATTAGCCTTCAAGATCAGAGATTTGGTATGCACTGTGAACCACGGTATGCCCTGTACCGGCACCTAATGCTGGGCTTAGGACATATAGGCTCTCAACAAAAACTTGTTGACTGCCTGTCCTCTTCTTGGAGGTTGTTGGATTTTCTTTGACACTACTGCTCGTGAATTCTCTAACTTAATTTTTACATCATTCTTAGTGTTAGTCTTTTTTTAAGCACAGGAAAACAAACTGAGGCTTAGTTGAGTTACTTGTCCAAAATTTCACATGTGATTAAGAGGCAGAACTCATATATAAACCCAGGCAGCTTGACTTCAGTGCATGCACGTTGACCCCTGGGTTATATAGATACAAGTACTGTATTAGTTTAGGTAAACCTGCTGCTGGCAGTTGATTCTAACTCATGGTGACCCCAGGTGTTACAGAGTAGAAATAAAAAGCATAGGATTTTCTTGGTGAGTGGTCTTTATGGAAACATACTGTCAGACCTTTTTCCCCACTGAAGTACTCATGTGTCGGCTTAAATTGCCAATCTTTAGGTTCGTAGTTGAACTCAAACTGTTTGCACTACCCAGGGGCCTTTCGTGTGGGGTACCTAAAATAACTAGAGTTTCCATTTTGTTGATGATATCTGATTGTTCTGGTGATAGAGTAAATTTTAATTTAGAGAAATAGCAACTTGTGTAAAATGTGGATTTGGAAACTGACTAGATGAAGGGGAAAGGTATACATACGAATCTGGTGGTGGTACTTGTGCCGTGGGGTCTGTACCGAATCACAGTGACCCTGAATAGGGTTTGCGAGGCTGTAAATCATTACAGGAACAGAAAGCCTCATCTTTCTCCTTTGGAATCCCTGCTAGTTTTGAACTGCTAACTGTGAGATTAGCAGCCCAATTCGTAACCACTTCGCATGTTTAATTATCATAGATGGGTATTAACATTTCAACAATTATACTAATCTATCCCAATATCAATTTACTAAACAAATGAATCTGTATGAAGCCTTTCCACAATAATCTTTCATTAAGTGAAAAATAATTAAAGAATTGAATTCAATATTCTTTTACCTCCTTTGTTTTGCTTACTTAGTATGAAAGAGATATTTATGTTTTCTTCTCCTTCCTTTTAGCTTTATTGAAACTTTTAATCTAGTTTCTTAAACTATTATCTTTAGGACTTCACCAATCCTGATGCTGAACATTTCAAAGACAGTGAGAAAATTAGTGATGCAGTGCTGCAAAAATTGAAGTGCTTCCTCCTTAAAAAGAAAAATTTAGATAAAGAGGTACTGTATTTGCTCCTCATTCTAAAAATAATAACATTTTGAATGAAAACAGAAAAATAGCCAATTGTGAAAAAAATTCTAAAATATTTTAAGAATTGTTTTACAAACTAAGTAAGCTTGCTATGCATCTTATTTAGAGCAACACTTGATTTGTTTTATAACTAGTAAGTCTGTATTAGAGAATCTCATGCATCTACCAAAAAAAATAAAAAGGTACATGATATTTTTCAATTTAGCATTGCACAACTGATTGCTGAAAAATAGTTTGTTTTTACATTCTTATGCTACCACAAAGATTTAAACACCTCCCACAGGGTTGCTATGAGTCAGAACCAACTCAGTAATACTTAACAACAACATCAGTGGCATCACTGAGCTGTTATCATTCTCCTGCCTCCCCTGACCCTCCTCCCATAGCAGAGCAGACAGAAGCCTTAGTCATGCTTATTACCAGTTTTAATCATAGAACAATATGGGATAAATACAGTTATAAATTGCTTAAATATAATAAATTGCTTAGATTATATGAATACAAATGACAAAATTGTTTTATAAAAATCTTTCTATATGGAATTGTAGCATTATTAGTTGCAACATTATTAACAACTGAATGGTTGGATGATTTTATTTAAAATTTTATATAATACAGTTTTTTTTCTCTCTTCTAAAGTATAAAATGCTTTTTTTCTTAGCTATTGAAACATAAAGCCAGAATCACAACCATTAGAGAATTAATTGCTAATGAAAAAGCTTTTCAAGATCAAGTTTTTGAGGTAAGTTTAGCATTTACTATGTCCTGGTGTGGCATTGTGGGTTAATGCACTGGACTGCAAAGTTGTTTGAACTGCAAGGTCTGCGGTTCAAGCTCACCAGCCACTCCTTGGAAACCCTATTCAGGGTCGCTATGGGTCGGAACCGGCTCGACGGCACTTAACAACAACAACAACATCCTTAATATGTGAGTCCTGGTGTGGCACTGTGGGTTAATGCACTGGACTGCAAAGTTGGTTTGAACTACAAGGCAGGCGGGTTCAAACTCACCAGTTACTCACTCCTTGGAAACGCCAACTTGACGGGACTTAACAACAACAACATCCTTAATGGAGTCCTAGTGTTGTGCTGTAGGATAAGCACTCAACCCTGAGGTCTGTTTAAACCACAAATTTGGTGGCTCAAACTTACCACCTGCTCCTCAGAAACCCTTTATAGGGTTGATATGAGTTGGAGCTGACTTGACAGCACTTACCAACAACACTCCTTAATATACGTGAAGACATCTTCTTGCCCTTTGTCAGATGGATATGAATTTTTAATTTTGTTATGAACTGATTTAAGCACATGATGAATAAAGACATTGATTTTTTCAAATCCTGGTTGTTTCATGAAATGATATGACCATAGTTTCTTGATTGATTTTTATGTGATAGAATTTAGGACCACTGATTCGTTTTGTAGCAAAAATTGCTTGCTAATTGTTTTTAGCTATTAGCTCTATGATTTCTTTATCATCATTAGCAACAAAAAAGTTTATTAAAGCTAACTAATATCAGGCTTTATGACTCCAACTTTTCTTCTTCTTCTAGGTTTCAGAGTTGGGGATAGCTCTGTTATCTTATTAAAGGATACTAGGAATCTCTATTATTTGGTGGTGGTGGGGAACTGGGGGAGGAAAGAGAGAGAAGAAATTTTGTATCTGTGAGGCGAATGGACATCATAACCAGGTGGTAGTCTCACTGGGATTATCACTCTAAGTGGTACAGTCACTGTCAGCTGGGACTATGCACTCTGCAAATGACCTAGATCAAAACAAGTCTCACTATCATTTGGAAAGTGGCTTCCTTAGATTATGTGATAGAGAAGTGATGTTGGAATGAGCATCCCAGATTGCCGCCTTTAGGACCCCATTTCTGAAACTTAACTTAGAAAAGAGCTATAAGATCAATAACCCATTAACAGCAAAATTTAATCACTAAGCATTAAAAGGTCAGTGACATTCTTCAGGAAAAAGGAATACTTACATCTGCAAATTTTGCTGTAGATAAACTTTTCCTCTAAGCTTCTGGATAACAGTTGTAATGAAAATAAGGAAAATTAAAAGCAGACAACTTTGAAAGACATTTTTCATAAAAGAATATGACAATTCTCCTTTTTTTATCCTGACCAACACCAGCAGCAGCAGTCTTGTACACACTACCTTCTCCTGGGTGCATTGTGAAGGAAAGGGAATTGTATGTAGAAGATGTGGGCGGACCTATTTCTAAATTTTGTAGTTCAGCTGAATCTTGTCACTTGAAATGGGTGACATGGTTTTGTTTGGTTAAAACACAAGTAGATAAGTCTTTCAACCTTTGGACTTCTCTGTGTATAAGTTTTCATTTTACATTCTCACTTCAGTTTTTAATTTTTATAATATTTTATGTAATGGTTGGGTGGGTTTTGAACTGATTGACAGATTGGAGCATGGAAACCTGACACAAAGGTTAAAATGAAAGATGAATTATTATCATTAAAGATCATCTGAAGCATACACTTATTCCAGATGGTTTGTTGTTGTTGTTGTTAGGTGCCATCGAGTCGGTACTGACTCATAGCGAACTTATGCACAACAGAAGGAAACACTGTCTGATCCTGGGCCAACCTCACTGTTGCCACACTTGAGTCCATCAATGCTGCCACTTGGCCAATCCATCTCATTGGGGGTCTTCCTCTTTTTCTCTGACCCTCTCTCTACCTTACCAAACATGACATCCTTCTCCAGCGAATGGTCCCTCCTGACAACATGTCCAAAGTACAAGAGACGAAGTTTGACCATCTCGGCCTCCAAGGAGCACTATGGCTGCACTTCTTCCTAAATGGATCTATTGGTTCTTTTGGCAACCCATGGCACTTTCAATATTCTCCTCCAATACCCTAACTCAAAGCATTAATTCTTATACGGTCTTCCTTACCCACTGTCCAGCTTTCGCATGCATATGCCTGGCACATCCTTTCAATGATGGACTTGAATGCATCCTCTCTAATTGTACACAGTAAAAACATAAAAAGCCATCAGTGGAAGAGAACTCAGGCATAGGAATGCATAGAGCACAGTTGTAGTGGTGTTATTGTTAGGTGCCATCGAGCTGGTGCTAACTCATAGGTGCCATTGAGCTGGTGCCAACCCTATACCCAACAGAATGAACACTGCCCGGTCCTGTGCCAATGTCACAATAATTGATATGCTTGAGCCCATTGATGCTGCCACTTGGCCAATCCATCTTGATGGGGGTCTTCCTCTTTTTCTCTGACCCTCCACTTTACCAAACATGATATCCTTCTCCAGGGACTGGTCCCTCCTGATAATATGTGTGAAGTATGAGAGATGAAGTCTGGCCATCCTGGCTTCCAAGGAGCATTCTGGCTATACTTCTTCCAACACAGATCAGTTTGTTCTTTTTAGCAGTCTGTGGTACTTTTAATATTCTCCTCCAACACCATAACTCAAATGCATCAGTTCTTCTATGGTCTTCCAATTTCACATGCATATGGGGTTATTGAAAATACCATGGCTTGGGTCAGGCACACTTTAGTCCTCAAACTGACGTCATTGCTTGCCAACACTTTAAAGAGGTCTTGTGCAGCAGATTTTCCTAATGGAATACATTGTTTGTTATCTTTACTGCTGCTTCCATTAGTGTTGATGGTCTTTGGTAACTTCAATCTTTTCTCCATTTATCTTGATGTTATTTATTGGTTCAGTGGTGAGGACATTTTCTTTACATGAAGGTGCAACCCATACCGAAGGCTATGGTCTTTGATCTTCATCAGAAAGTATTTTAAGTCATTGTCTCTTCCAGCAAGCAAGATCGTATCATCTACATATCACAGGTTGTTAATGAGTCTTCCTCCAATGACGCTATGTTCTTGTTCATATAATCGAGCTTCTCAGATTATGTATGTGTTCAGCATACAGACTGAATAAGTAATGCGAAAAAGTACAACCCTGGAACACAACTTTCAGTGATTCCATGTCTTATTCTAACAACTGCCTTTTATACTATGTACAGGTTCCTCATAAGCACAAGTAAGTGTTCCAGAATACTCATTCTTAGCAATGTTGTCTGTCGGGGGCCAGCCCTGACAATCTTATTGGGGGTTCCTTAGAGAGAGGTATGGCATCCGTGAAGAAATGAAGCTCACAGAATCAATAGGTCTCGATGAATGGTGAGTCTTCTCCTCTCATTTTATTTCTCCTCTTTTGAATTTCAGATTCTCAAACAGCTTTTATACTACTCTATACCATCAATCTATTAATCTTTCTTTTCAAAGTAGTGGTCTAAATCATACATATTTATCATTTCAATATAGAGCATCAAGAGCATCAAAATCTTCCTTGTTCCCTTTTACACAGTTAGACAATATCTGATTTCTGTAAGCAAACCTCATTGTTCTTAAAATGTCACGTTAATCTTAAAACATAATTCTAAATCTTAACTCCTATTTCTACCTTCACCTATTATTTTCCATAGATTCATTAATCACACCATGTACCTAAACATTATTTGCTATGGTAACTGACAACACAGTTGTTTCTCATGATTGATTAAACAAGAAAAACCAGAAGCATTTAAAGTTTTGTAGTTAAGAAGAAACGGAACAACTTCCTTATAAAAACTTCTCTATACAAAAATCTAGTTAAATTTCTGCTTATGATCTATTACTATTCCCTTAGCCCTAAATTGCATTTTTAGCTAATTTTCTAGAGGTCTTGATGTCCCTGATCGAAACTACACAGAATGTTGAATGTAATCTTAAGCCTGGACTGGCAAAAACTTTAGCTGGTTTTTCCTAGTGATGAAATTTATTGTTAGTGTGAAAAGCATTCTTTAGGACTACACATGATTGAATATGATGTGAAGGTGCCTAAAAACAAGTTTCAAATCTCTAATATAATTCTTACTAAGATTCTACTGAAAACTTTTATTATAGAATCAAGAAAATTAAAAATAAGCTGATTAAAACAAAGAGACAGAAACTGCAGAGTCCCCACATGAGATCCCTCCTGGGGCCTTGCCTTCCAAGGGGAGACCCATTGTGGCCTTGCTTAACAATGAGCCCTTCATGCTTAGGGTCCTCCGCCACTCTGCCCCTTGGTGACATGGCCTCTGCCATTTCCCTCTCCTTTATTTTTTAAATAAAACAGGTGCTAGATTATGATCTCAACTCTATACTGGCAGTTGTTTCAACTGCTTTAAAATGTCTGATTATCAAACTATAAAAATCAAAAATATGTATATTTCTTAAATCAGAATAATAAGTATAATACTGATTACTTATAACTTTGATACTTATTAAAATGATAGAATTAAAATGAAACTACAAAGCCAGCAAGGTCCCCGCATGAAATCTCCTGTTGAGGCTCTGCCAAATCAACGAGGCATCCGTTGCTGCTCTGCAGTACAGTGGACTTTCTTCATGCATAGGGTCTCTCACTGGTCTGTGTTGTTGCAATGTATTTGTTATCAGAGCCATCATGGCCCCTGGCAGTTGTCCATAGCTTGTCATAATCCACACAATCGAAAGCCATTGTGTAGTCAATAAAGTACAGGTATCTTTCTGGTGTTCTCTGCTTTCAGCCAAGATTCATTAGATGTCACCAATGATGTCCCTCATTCCACATCTTCATCTGAATCTAACTTGAACCTCTGGCAGTTCTCTGTACGGTTGTAGCTAGGTCTTTTGATCATTTTATCAAGTACAGTACTAAAAGTTTTCTAACGATATACATTGTTGTTGTTAAGTGCTGTTCAGGGTTTAGGGTTTCCCTGTATAGGGTTTCCAAAGAGCAACTGGTAGGTTTGAACTGCTGACCTTGTGGTTCGCAGTCCAGTGTTGATCTTACAGTGCCATACCAGGAGTCCAAATGATATGTATGTATATATGTTTGCATTTTTTATTGACAGTTTTTACTTATTTCCATATAAATCACAAGATCTTTTTAAGTTTTACAGAAAGGTCTTAGAATAACTTCTAAACCATGGAAATAATTTAATCATGGATGATATAATCATGCTTTGGCAGACATTTACACATTTTTTTCATTGATAAAGATATGGGAACAACCCTGTTCTT
This sequence comes from Chrysochloris asiatica, assembly GCF_000296735.1. NCBI lineage: Eukaryota > Metazoa > Chordata > Mammalia > Afrosoricida > Chrysochloridae > Chrysochloris > Chrysochloris asiatica. The sequence continues at coordinate 13,413,974 of NW_006408578.1, forward strand.
AGAAATCTACTACTTTAAAGGAGTTGGTCCTGGTATTGTGCTATAGGATAAATTCTGATCAGCTAACAACAAGGTACGTGGTTCAAACTCATCAGCTCTTCAGAAACCCTATAGAGGATCACTGTAAGTCAGAATCAACTCAGACACTTAATAACAACAGCATTCTTAAGAGATCTTTGTTCATTAGTGCATCAAATCTGCTTTTGAGACCAGAAGAGTTGTGAGATGACATCAAGAATACCATACATGATGAAAGCAAAAAGTCATTAAAAAGACATGAAAGAAAGAAAAGACCAAAATGGATATCAGAAGTAACTCTGAAACTTTCTCTTGAAGGTTGAAAAGCTAAAGCAAATGGAAGAAAAGATAAAGTAGGGGAGCTGAACAGAATATTACAAAGGGCAACTCGAGAAGACAAAGTCAAGTATTATAATGAAGTGTTTAAAGACCTGGAATTAGTAAACTAAAAGGGAAGAACACACTCAGCATTTCTGAAGCTTAAAGAACTAAAGAAAAAAATTCAAGCCTCTATTGGAAATACTGAAGGATACTAGGAACAAAAGATTGAATGATGCAGGAAGCATCAAATGAAGGTGAAATTAATACACAGTTACTGTACCAAAAAATTGGTGTTCAATCATTGCAGGAGGTACTATATGATCAAGAATTGATGGTATTGAAGGAAGAAGTTCAAGCTGAACTGAAGGCACTGGTGACTAATGAGCTTCCAGGATTTGATAGCATACAGTTTGAAATGTTTCAACAAACTGATGCAGCACTTGAGATGCTCAACAATATGTATGTCAAGAAATTTGGGAGACCTATCCAACTGATTGGAAGAGCCATATTTGCACTCATTCCAAAGAAAGGTGACCCAATAGAATTTGGAAATCATTGAACCATATCATTAATATCAAGTGAAAGTTTTCTGAAGATAATTTTTATAAGGTTGCAGCAGTGCATCGATAAGGAGCTGCCAGAAATTCAAGCTGGATTCACAAGAGGGTGTAGAACTAGGTATATCATTGCTGGTGTCCAATGAATCTTCTTGAAAGCAAAGAGTAACAGAAACTGTTTACTTGTGCTTTATTGACTTTGAAAAAGCATTCAACAATGTGGATCATAACAAACTATGGATAACATTTCAAAGACTGGGTATTCTAAAACATTTAATTATGCTTATGAGACACCTTCATATAAATTAAGAAACAGATGTTCTAACAGGAAAAGGGGTTTAAAAATCAGGAAAAGTATACACAGGGTTGTATCCTTTCACAATACTTATTCAGTCTGTATGCAGATGACACACCTTTTTTGCTGAAAGTGAAGAGGACTTAAAACTGTTGAAGATCAATGACTACAGCCTTCAGTGTAGATTCCATCTCAATATAAAAACAAAAATCCTTACAAATGGACCAATAAATAACATCATGATAAACAGAGAAAAGATCGAAGTTGTCAAACACTTCATTGTGCTTCTATGCACAATCAGTACTCATGGAAGCAGCAGTAAAGAAATCAAAAGACATATTGCATTCATCAAATCTGCTACACAAGACCTCTTTAAAGTGTTCAAGAGCAAAGATGTCAATTTGAGGACTAAGGTGTGCCTGACCCAAGTCAGTAACCTCATATGCATATGAAGAGTCCTGATGTGGCACTGTTGGTTAATGCACTGGACTGCAAAATCGTTCTGAACCACAAGGTTGGCAGTTCAAGCTCACCAAGCTGCTCCTTGGAAACCCTGTACAGGGTTACTATGGGTTGGAGCCGACTCAACAGCACTTAACAGCAACAACATATGAATGTGAAAGTTGAACAGTGACTAAGGAAGACCATAGAAGAATCGATGCATTTGAATTATGGTGTTGACGATTATTAAAAGTACTATGGGCTATCAGAAGAACAAACAAACCTGTGCTGAGAGAAATGCAGCTAACATTCTCCTTTGAAACAAGGATGGTGTGACCTCATCTCTCATACTTTGGACATGTCCTGGAGAAGGACATCATGCTTGGAAAAGTGGAGGGTCAGCCAAAAGAGGAAGACCTCCAAAGAGATGGATTGGCACAGTGGCAACAACAATGGGTTCGAACATAACAATTGTGAGGATGGCACAGGACGGGGCTGTGTTTCATTCTGTTGTGCAAAGGGTTACGATCAGCTGAACCAATTCCAGGGCACCTACCAACAACAACAAACAGTTCCTAAAGGATGGTAAAACATATATAAAGTAACCCTTATTTATTGAATTTCAAATTCCTGTGTTGCCATTAAGGTTAGCTTTGTCTTTTTATGGTATTTTGTTTTGTTTATTAAAAGTTTTTTTATTGTTGGAATACCTAAAAGGGGTTCTAGAACTTACACAATGACATAGGCCTTTTGCAAAACCTTAGCAGAGTATAGGACCTTAAGTGGAATCCTGAATCCCATCCAGAACCTTATGAGGTGGGACATACCCACTAACAAGGACAAGCAGACCAGCCTGGAAGAGCTAGAGCAACAGAAGATACATCTTCAAAGAAAGATCATCAGGAAAAACCCAAAATAAATATGTCAGTATGACTGGCTACTACAAGAATAAGCAAGTTGTTTGCCAGGAAGCCATCAAGGCAAGCAATCTGGTTTCTTCGGGACAAATTCCCCTCTAAGACTTGAAACTCAAAGGGAACAAATGAACAGGCTTGTAAGCTTTCTGGCAACCACATTGGTCTACTGGTGAGTGGAAGAGGGGGAAAGGCAGCAATGAATAAATGGGCTGAGTTCAACCCTAGTCCGTTGACTTCTGTTGACTTGGAGATGAGAGAGAGAACAGGAAGGGTTGGTTGGCCCAAAGTGTGGTAAGACCTGGGGACACTTGAGCCTATGGACAAGAACATAGCCACAGAGGGCTAGAGCTGAGAGTGAAGCACCCAGCTGATATGAAGTGAGGGGAGATGCACAAGAACATCCAAAGTTGTAAATAGTACCCATTTGACTTGGATAGCTTGATAATCAGAACCCAACTAGAGGAAGATAACAAAAAAAAATTGGGGGGGTGGGGGGGGGATAAAGGAAACAAGGGTAAATTGTCACAATTTGATGAACCTGACCTATACTTATATAGGTGTTGTTGTTGGTAAGTACCATGGAGTCGGTTCTGACTCATAGTGACCCTGCATAGGATTTCTAAGGCTGTATGTAAATCTTTATGGGAGCAGAATGCCTCATCTTTCTTCCACAGAACCACAGGTAATTTCGAACTGTTGACTTTGAGGTTGGCAGCCCGTCTTGTAACCACTATGGTACCAGAGCTCCTTATACTTATGGAGGTAGTAACTCTACCAACAGAGACGGAAGGAGTCTTCACATCAAGTATCAATGCTATCCCCTCTTTGCACAGGGTAGATACGGACGGGCAACTTAGGCATTGGCTACCTAAAATGAGGGGGTGGTAAAGGCACAAAGTGACTGGCTTACAAGGTTTCAAGAGGGAGTTTAGTTTAAGAGTGTGTTGGGGGAGTGGGGGGAAAGAGCCCCCACTGAATAGATTTCATCTTGTCTAGATGGGTCTGGTGATAAGATTCGTATGATTCAATAGTGAATAACTGTTACCATAGCTAATTGCCACTGTCATAATTGTAAAGGTAGAAGTTTTGTAACAAAAACAGGGGAGTGGTTAATCTTACAGCCCAGAAACAGAGGACCCTAGGACCATCAAGGGAGAAGAGCACAAGCAGAATGCGGGATCTTATCTAGAGAAGCAGTGACGCCTGAGACAGAGGCAGAGATAGGGGCATGGAGAGGGGAATGGCTGAGGACTCTAGATTCATGGGAAGAGAGAAACTAAGAGCTGGTGGCCAGGAGGCAGACTTGCAGAATGTGCCCTTTGGTGGTCTAAATTATTATATATGCCTGAGTGTGTGTTTGTTTGTTTTTTAAAAAAGCTAAAAGGAATAGAGAGAAATACTGTTAACCGATGGTACATGGAGGGGATTATAATCATTATAATGAAACAAAGTATATGATTTGTTGAATGTAAAACTGATGATCTGCCCTGTAAATCCATAATAAAAACCTTATTTTAAAAAAAAAAGTTTTTATTGTGAATGAGGTTTACAAGGCAGATTATCAGTTTTACATTCAATAAATCATATTTTGTTTCATTGCAATGATTTACAATCCCCCCCACCCAAGCACTGTCAGTTAACAGTATTTATCTCTGGTCCCTGCCCCCCCCCCTTTTTTTGACTGTATACCTACAAAACAAAAAATACATACTCATTTAAATGTCCAAAAGGACACATTTTACAAGCCTGCCTCCTGCCCACAGGCACACAGCCTTTTTCAGTCCATGGGCCTAGAGTCCTCAGCTGCTCTCTCTCTGTATGCCTTTGCCTCTGCCGCCATCTCTGCTGTCGCTGCCTTTCTGGTTAGAATCCCACACTCTACTCGTGCTCTTCCCTCTTGATGGTTCTAGGATCCTGTGTTCCTGAAATGAAACATTAACTGCTTCCCTCTTTTAGTTACACATCTTCTACATTTACAGTTGTGACAGTCACCATTAGTCCTGATAACAGTACTCACAATTGAATCATAAAATCTTATCACCATCATCCCTATCCCCTTTCACCAGATCCATTTGGAAAAGGGGAGTCATATTCGGTGGGGATCCTACCTTACCCATTTCGTTTGGAAGCTAAACACACTCATGAAAGCTTGTAAGCCAGCCACTTCGTGCCTTTTTTAGCCTCCCTATTTTTGATAGCCAATGTCTAAGTTAGCTGTCCTTATCAATCAAGCTTGATCCTTAATATGAATCATCTTTTCCTTTCAGCTTATCAAATTGTAGCAATTTACTCTCGCTCCCTGTATCAGACTTCTTTATCTTCATCTGGTCAAGTTCTGGTCAGCTAGCCATCCAAGCTAGGTCAAATGGGTACTTTTTATGGTGTTTTAATTCAGGAGAAAATTTTGTATTTGTTCCTTTGGTGGTGGTAGTGGTTGTGTGCCATGGAATCAGTTCTGACTCAACAACCCCGTATAGGGGTTTCCAAGGCTGTAAATCTTTATGGGACCAGAAAGCTTCATCTTTCTGCCATGGAACCACTGGTAGTTTCAAACTGCTGATCTTGAGGTTAGCCCAATCTGTAATCACTACGCTTCAGAATATGCTGCTATAATAAATTAATATAAAATCTATATAGATAATTCCCAAATTTTAAGTATGTGTGAATATTTTATTTGGCTAGTTAGAATCTCTAACTAGGAAAATTGTAATAGATAAACCTTACTTGTATAATGAGGCTACTTATAGAGAGTCCAGGTGATTAGTTCTCGGTCTAAGTTCTACATGTATATTATTCTTACCACTGAAGAACTCTCAGAGTTCCTAGACTAATATACTATGTATTGTTAAATATCTACAGGAGTGTGAAACTATCAAAACTGAGCATAAATATATCTCGTCTCAGGCCACAGACATTGATGCAAATGAAGTCAAGAATATTAATGATGTGCCTATCCTCTTGGGAGCCAAACTAAATAAGTATCACAGTCTAAATGAGGAGCTTGATTTCTTGGTAAGAAAAATTTTTAACTGCTTTTGCTGTCATTTTTATATCATGTAATTAAGTTTAATAAATTATCAATGTTCTGAAAATTTGTTCATTAAAATGTCCACACAGTATCATTGCAACAGTATTATTGGCCCACAAATGTACATAATTGAAATTTGCGTTTTCACTTTTAACGTTTTAGGTATTGCCCCACTTAATTTGTTTTTATACTATTCAGATTTGTTTTTTCTAATGTTTGCTGTTGTTAAATGCCATGGAATTGGTTTCAACCCATAGCAACCTCATACAGGGTTTCCAAGGAGCAGCTGATGAGCTTGAACCACCAACTGTTCAGTTCAAACTGACTTTGTAGTGCAGCGCCTTCACCCACAGCACCACACCAGAACTACTTTTGTTCGTGTACAAGTAAACAAATATGTACTGCTTTTCATGGTGTACGTTTTCCATAGTGTATATTTATACTATTTTCATGAAGTGTGTTTATATTGTTGTTAAGTACAGTTGAGTCTGTTCTGATTCATAGTGATTCACAGTTGGTTTCCTAGGAGCAGCTCACAACCTTGTAGTGAGTAGTCTAGTGCTTATCCTACAGTGCCACATATGCAGCCGCCATTTCTATAGCAATATTTGTTTATAATAACATGACTAAGGTGTGCTTTGGGAAATTGGACTCATGGTTTACTTCATATAGCTTCTAAAGATAAAAACATTTTAAAATTAGAATAAAATGAAAATAAGATCTTGATAATGAATTCTTGTTGTTGTGTGCTGTCAAATCAGTCCTGACTCATATTGACCCTGTATAGGGTGTTTTCTGAGAGCAGCTAATGGGTATGAACTGCCGACCTTACAGTTACTAGTCTAGTGTGTATCCTACAGTGCCACATATGATACCAACATTTTTATTGCGATATTTATTTACAATCATCATGTATAAGGGTGCCTTGGGAAATTGTACTCATGATTTACTTTAGATCATATCTGTAGGTAAGAGCAGAGTCCTAGTGTGGTGCTGGAAGATAAGCACTGGACTGCTAACCACAAGGTAAGAAGTTCAAACCTACCAGTTACTCCTTGGAAACCCTATACAGGGTCATTATAAGTCAGAACTGGCTCACTGGCATGTAACAACAACAAAGATAAAAACAGCTATAACAAAAAAAATGAGAATAAAATAAAAATGGGTGCTGGTATTGAACTGTTGTTGTTGACCCTGTAGAGGGTTTCCGAGAGCAGCTGGTGGGTTTGAGCCACCAACCTTATGGTTACCAGTCCAGTGCTTAAGCTGTAGTTACAGAGTAATTCAACAGTCTACTTGGATTGTACCATAATGTAAAAAAGATTAAATACATATAATTGATTTTTAATAGTAGTTAAGTAAAGGAGTCTGTTAGCACATTTGAAGTGATTAAAATGCATTGCATGCTATAATCTAGGAGTAGGAGCATAAGCATTTGTCTAGATTCCTTAGTGATAAGATCAGTCCAGGTGCAATTCAAAGCTGATTCCTATGAGGTGGAGACAGGGCCCAGAGCACTGATAATCTGTGGTGCCCCCTCACCTGCTTCCTCACACATTCAAACAGGATATGTGAGCTATATACATACATGTATGTGTGGATGTGTGTCTTAGCTATCTATAAAGTGACTTCTTTTAATTGTCACTATACTATTAGGGAAGGAGCTCTGGTAGCATAGTGGTTACGAATAGGGCTGCGAACCGCAAGGTCAGCAGTTCGAAACAACCAGCTGTTCTGTGGGAGAAAGATGAGGCTTTCTGTTCCCATAAAGATTTACAGCCTCAGAAGCCTGTACAGGGTCACTATGAGTCGGAACCGACTCCACGGCACACAGCAGCAGCAGCATACTATTAGGAGTTGTGGTGTGGTGCTATGGTATAATGCATTGGACTGCAAGGTCAGTTTGAACCGCAAGGTTGGTGGTTCAAGATCACCAGCTGCTCATTGGAAACCCTATACAGAGTTACGGTGAGTTGGAACCGACTCCCTGGTACTTAACAACAGCAACAACATACTATTAGTGGAGTTCTGGTGCAGGAATATAGAATAAAGCACTGAGCAGCAAAGTCAATTTGCACCACAAGGTCAATGGTTCAACCTCACCAACCATTCCTTGGAAACCCTATACAGGGTTGCTATGAATTGGAACTGGCTTGATGACATTTAACAACAACAACAACAAAATACTATTAGTGATTGAACACAAAAGTAGCAAATGCCATTTTAGTGAAATGAGATGAACTGGATTATAAAATTTTTAGTGGGTGTGAGTTTTGGCGGTTCAAACCCCCCACCCACTCTACAGGAAAGATGAGACTTTGTGCTCACATAAAGATAAACAGTCTCATAAACCCTATACAGTGTGGGTTACTGAATTGGAACCAATTTGATGGCACCTAATGACAGCACCAACAATATCACATCTACAAAAAAGAATATCCCACATATTCTACAAAATAAAATTTCTGCTATTGGAGTCCTGGTATAGTTCTGTGGGTTAATGTGCTGGACTGCAGAGTCAGTTTGAACTACAAGACCAATGGTTCAAGCTCACTAGTCACTCCTTAGAAACCTTATACAGGGTTGCTATAGGTCTAAACGGACTCTATGGTAATTAACAACAACAGGTATTACATTAAATATATGCTAGATTGCATCCACATGCATGCCAAACATGTTTTAAAGTTAAAATTATAAATGGTGGTGGTGGTGTGCCGTGGAGTTGGTGCCGACTCATAGCGATCCTACATAGGGTTTCGCAGGTTGTAAATCTTTACGGGAGAAGAAAGCCTCATCTTTCTCCCATGGAATGGCTGGAAGTTTTGAACTGCTGAACTTGAGGTTAGCAGCCCAACTCATAACCACTACGCTACCAGAGCTCCTTAAAGTTATAAATATCATTTACAAAATGTAGGACAAAACTCTGTACATAAGTGCTATACAGTTAAAAAGTAACTTAATTGAATTCATTGCAGTGGTTGTCTTGTTCTCTCGATTTTGCAAGTTATCTGGGACAGGAGTTCCCATTGGTTGTGTACCAGGATCTGAGCAAGAGCAGACCCTTGTGTTTGTATCATGGTAAAAAGCATTGCTGGCCCCCTGGCTGGAACTGCTGCATCAGTAAACATGGATGTACAAGACAACTCTCAAAATGGAACAGAAACCTATTATTAATATAATCTACCCTGGTCTGATAAGTGTTCATTTAGACTCCAGTTGCATATTGGGTGAATTAACAAGAGTTAGATTTGACAGCCCATGCCCACCTGTTTATTAGAAATAATATACTTCTAAGAGACCCACCCAGTCCTAGTATCCTGGTATGGCACTGTGGGATAAAGCACTGGGTCAAAAGGTTGCTTTGGACTACAAGGTCAGTGGTTCAAACTCACCATTTGCTCCTTGGAAACTCTATACAGGGTCACTATGAGTCAGAACTGCCATGAAGGCACTCAACAACAAGGAGACCCATCCAGATAAGTTTCAATTGCACAGGAGCGGAACCGTAAGAGACAGATGTTAACAAAGGTGTTGAAGTGGTAGAGGACTCATAACTTAAACAGCCTTGCATGTGGTTGCTCTTATGATCCAGTGTGAAATTTATTTCACACACTGGATTTGTGACCAAATTCATTGAGTGCCCTGTAAGTTCCCTTCTACTAAACTACTCGCTTTTCCATGTGTCTTGTCTGCTTGGTATCTACAAGTGTCTGCATTGGACAGTGGGTGCCCTGTTTTGTTGATACCCTAAGCATGTGCTTACCTTGCTTATTGGGTAATTGATCCCTGGTTTGAGGTCAGACACACCCCTACTCTCCAGTCTCTTTACCAGTGGTGACACCAGCTGTCCTCTCTACAGCAGTGGCCACAAAGAACTCACAGACCTTACTTAGCTAAGAGAAATATCAGAGCCCACTTCAGGATCAGGATCAACAGGCTCAGGCTCAGGCTCAGGCAAAATCTGGAAGGGTCCCCTAAAGTGGAGAGCACATCCCTCCCCGCTCCTCAGCTCTTTGGGCTCCTTGTGGCCCTTCTCTCTCCCCTCTTACCCATCTCTCTTCCTTCTTGTCTCTCAGGACATAGCTCTTCTTGGCCCCCTCTAGATGGGCCTGTCTTTGTCCTTCCTGCCATTGATCTTGACTGCTAACTGACCCAGCTTGTAGCCAGTGTAGTAGTGTGCTTGTTTATCTCTCTTACCTGCATGCCTAGCAGGGTTCTGCTGTCACCACTGACCTATGGGGCTCTGGTTATCTTCATTGTTAACAGCCCTTCACCTGTGTTTCAGTTCTTTTAGGAAGTTCCGTATCTCCTTTGTGTCTTTTCTCATCTTGCCTCGCATGCCTTTACCCCTGTTTTCTTCCTTCTGCTATCTTGTGTTATTTCACTGCATATATAAGCAATCTCCTTATCAATTTTAAGGCATGACCCACCTACCAGGGCCACAAAGTGACCAGTCCCTTCTAGGAAGGCCACAATCGCTTCATTTGCATAATAGGTTATAGCTACTTCATTTGCATAGCTTATCCACCACTCCTCTGTCAATTTGTTGTACTGTGGAGGCTTGTGAGTTGCTGTGATTCTGAAAGCTATGCTAACCAGTATTTTAAATACCAGCAGGGTCACCGATGGTGGACAGATTTCAGATGAGCTTCCAGTTGAAGAAATACTAGGAAGAAGGAGTGACGAACTACTTCCGAATATTTAGTCACTGAAAACCTTATGGATAGTAGAGAAACACTGTCAGATACAGTGCCAGAAAATGAGCCTGTCAGATTGGAAGGCACTCAAAATGTGACTGGGAAAGAGCTGCCTCCTCAAAGTAGAGTTGGCTGTGATGATGCGAATGGAGTAAAGCCTGTGGGAGAAAAGCCCAAAGGACCTTCGTTTGCTGATGGGGCACAACTCAAAATGAAGAGAAACATTTGTAAACATCCATTGAAAATCGGAACATGGAATGTACGAAGTATGAATTTAGGAAAATTGGAAGTTGTCAAAAATGAAATGGAATGCATAAACATCGGTATCTTAGGCATTAGTGAGCTGAAATGGACTGGTATTGGCCATTTTGAATCTGACAACCACATGGTTTACTATGCCGGAAATGACAAATTGAAGAGGAATGGTGTTGCATTCATTTTCAAAAGGAACATATCCAGATCAGTCATGAGGTACAACGCTGTCTGTGATAGGATAATATCCATGTGCCTACAGGGAAGCCCAGTTAATACCACTATTATTCAAATTTACACACCAACCACTTAAGCCAGTGAGGATGAAATAGAAGAATTCTACCAACTTCTGCAATCTGAAATTGATCAAACATGCAATCAAGATGTATTGATCCATTACTGGTGATTGGAAGATAAAGATTGGGAGCAAAGAAGAAGGATCAGTAGTTGGAAAATATGACCTTGGTGATAGAAATGATGCTAGAAAATGCATGATAGAATTATGCAAAACCAATGATCTGTTTATTTCAAATATCTTCTTAGACAGCATAAAAGATGAGTATACACATGGGCGTTACCATATGGAATACATAGAAATCAATTTGACTACATCTGCGGAAAGAGACGATGGAAAAGCTCCATATGATCAGTCAAAACTAGGCCAGGGGCAGACTGTGCAACAGACCATCAATTACTGATATGCAAATTCAAACTGAAGCTGAAGAAAATGAAAACAAGTCCACGAGAACCAAATATGAAATTGAATATATCCCACCTGAATTTAGAGATCATCTAAAGAACAGATTTGATACATTAAACACTAAAGACCAAAGATGAGAAGTTGTGGGATGACATCAAGAACATCAACCAGGAAGAAAGCAAAAAGTCATTAAGAAGACAAGAAAGAAGGAAAGGTCAAAATGGATGTCAGAAGAGACACCGAAACTTGTTCTCCAGCATAGAGATGCTAACAAATGGAAGAAACGAGGAGGTCCAAAAGCTGAACAGAAAATTTCAAAGATCAGCTCAAGAAGATAAAGCCAAATATTACAACAAAATGTGCAAACATCTGGGGTCAGAAAACCAAAAAGGAAGAACACGCTCAGCATTTCTCAAGCTGGGGGAACTGAAGAAAAAAATTCAAGCCTTGACTTTCGTTATTGAAAGATTCTCTGGGCAAATTACTGAATGATGTAGAAAGCATCAAGAGAAGTTGGAAGGAATACACAGAGTCACTGTACCAAAAGGAAATGGTTAATGTTCAACCGTTTCAAGAGGTAGCATATGATCAAGAGCCAATGATACTGAAGGAGGAAGTCCAAGGTGCATTGAAGGAACTGGCAAAGAACAAGGCACCAGGAATTGATGGGATAAAAATTGAAATCTTTCAAGAAAGTGAGACGGCACAGGAAGTACTCACTCATCTCTGCCAAGAAATTTGGAAGACAACTATCTGGCCGACTAATGTGTGCCCATTCCAAAGAGAAGTGACCCAGCGGAATTTGGAAATCTTCGGACAGTCTCTTTGATCTCCCATGAGAGTAAAGTTTTACTAAAGGTAATACAGAAAAGGCTGCAAGCATACATTGACAGAGAACTTCCAGAGGTTCAAGCTGGATTCACAAGAGGCCATGGATACCATTGTTGATGTCCGATGGGTGTTGGCTGAAAGCAGAGAATATCAGCAAGATGTTTGCCTGTGCTTTATTGACTACGCAAAGGTCTTTGATTGTGTGGATCATGACAGGCTATGAACAACATTGCAAAGTATTAATATTCCAGAACACTTCATTGTGCTCATGAGGAATCTGTACCTGGACCAAGAGGCAGTTGTTCAAACAGAACATGGGAACACTGAATGGTTCAAAATTAAGAAAGGTGTGCAACAAGGTTGTATTCTTTCACCATACTATTCAACCTGTATGCTGAGCAAGTAATCTGAGAAGCTGGGTTCTATGAAGAAAAACATGGCATCAGGATTGGAGGAAGACTCACTGACAACTTGCGATATGCAGATGATACAGACTTGCTTGCTGAAAGTGAAGAGGACTTAAGCAGTTACTGGTGAAGATCAAAGAGCACAGTCTTCAGTATGGATTACATCTCAATGTAAAGAAAACAAAAATCCTCACCACTGAACCAGTAAACAACATTCTTATCAATGGAGAAAAGATTGAAGT
>NW_006408578.1:13427194-13429504 GCF_000296735.1 Chrysochloris asiatica
TATCATGTTTGGTGAGGTGGAGGGTCAGAGAAAAAGAGGAAGACCCCCAAAGAGATAGATTGGCCAAGTGGCAGCATCGATGGACTCAAGCGTGGCAATAGTAGTGAGGTTGGCCCAGGATCGGACAGTGTTTTGTTCTGCTGTGCATAAGGTCACTATGAGTCGGTACCGACTCGATGGCACCTAACAACAACAACATCATCATCATTTCATTTGTGTATTGACCAATCCCTGCAGGATTCATCGTAATCACATGGCAGGTTGCTGTCCAGAATTAGACACCAAGTATCAATCATCAAGTTGTTCACAGTTTACCCAAGATACTTCAGTCAACCTGAACAAACGTAAAACTCCTTTATGATAGAAAACTACAGTTTACAGGGAGAAAAATCTCTCAAACTGTTTTTTCAAAGAAGCATCAAGAGCCCACATACAGAAACTAATTTCACCACACATGCCCATTCACCTTTAAGAGAGAAAAAAGTGACCAATGCTGTGAAGGTTCAAAAGTTTCTTCTTTTCATCCAGCCGATAAGGAGAGAGGGCATATGCACAAGAACAGCCACACTTGCAGATAATACCCAGTTGACCTGGCTTAAATGACTGGATGATCAGAGCTCAACTAGAAGAAGAAAGAAGAGGGAAAATAATCTGATACAATTTGATGAACTTGACCCACACCTATGGATGCAGTAGCTCACAAGAGGGAACAAATCTTTGCAGCAAGGATCATTCCCACCCCCTCCATACACAGAGTAGACAGGGATGGGCAACTTGGACATTGGCTACCCAAAATGAGGGGGGGAGGGCGCTACAAAGGCAAGAAGTGACTGGCTTACAAGCTTTCAAGAGGGAGCCTAGATCCAGAGGGTACAGAGCAAAGTAGACTCTCCACTGAGTAGTATCCAATCTGTCTGGACAGGGCTAATGAAAGGAGATAGGGGTGGGTCTTTTGTGATACAATGGTGAATAATTGTTATCAGGACTGACTGGGATTGTTGGAAATGTAAAGGTGGATATTTTGTAGCAAAAGGAAGGGAGTGATTGACTTTACAGTCCAGGAGTGGAGGTCCCCGGAACCATCAAGGGAGAAAAGCAGAGTGCGGGACCCTACCCAGGGGGGCGGTGACACCAGAGATGGAGGCAGAGACGATGACATGCAGAGATGGAGCAGCTGGGGACACTAGACCCAGAGAGGGAGAGGGGCTGTGTGCTGATGACGGGGTGGGGGTGGGGGGGCAGGCTTGCAGGGTATACCCTTTGGTTGGTTGATGACGCGTAGAGGGAATTGTAACCATGGCAATATAACGATATACTATAGGATGAATGTAAAGCTAATGTTCTCCCATGTAAACTATCATGTAATTCACAATAAATCTTTTTTTTTTTAAGTTTCTTCTTTTATAATTTTTTTTTCATTCAGTAACTATTGACTTCCCATGAAATGCAAGGTAGTGCTAGCCACTGTGGAGATATTATCCTAAATCAAGCATACACCCTACATCTATGAGATGTAGAAAAGAAGGTAAAATAGGTAAGTCATTTATACAAGGAATAAAAGAAGTTTTTGAAAGAGGTATAGTAACTGGTATCTACCAGGCATGAGTATTTAAATGCTCAAATATGAATGGGGTTCAGAGGAGAAAGAGTTGTTCTCCCATGGGAGAACCAGGGATGGCTTGATGAAAGAGTCTGCAGTTAGGCCTTGAGGACTAGTTACAATTGGAGCATGTTGTTGTTATTGTTGAGTGTCATCGACTCAGTTCTAACTCATAGCAACCTTGTATAGGATTTTCAAGGAGCAGCTGGTGGGTATGAACTGCCAACCTTACGGTTCAAACTGACCTTGTGGTCCAGTGTATTATCCTGCAGCACCACACCAGGACTCCAAAAATTGGGGCACAGGGTGATAAAATTAAAGTCTGTTGTTATAATTAATTAAAAGTCTACCATTAATTAGCAGCTTTTGTGCTTCCCGGAGATACAAAGATGACTAGAAAGAACTTTGGTCTGGAGACAATGGGAAGCTGGAAGGAGATCAAAAATATAAATGGAAGCATGTCATGTACACCATGTTACGTTTAAAATGTGCTATAATCTTTCCTGGTAGCATAGTGGTTACGAATCGGGCTGCGAACCTTAAGGTCAGCAGTTCGAAACTACCAGCCGCTCCGCGGGAGAAAGATGAGACTTTCTACTCCCGTAAAGATTTACACCCCTTGGAAACCCTGTACTGGGTCGCTATGGGTCGGAACCGACTCGATGGCACTTAACAACAACAACAATAGCATGCCTGAAGTATGAGAGAAG
>NW_006408578.1:13429604-13435322 GCF_000296735.1 Chrysochloris asiatica
GCTCCGCGGGAGAAAGATCAGGCTTTCTACTCCCGTAAAGATTTACACCCTTGGAAACCCTGTACAGGGTCGCTATGGGTCGGAACCGACTCGACGGCACTTAACAATAACAACAACATAATCTTTCCTGAGAAAATTTGATTTCTCAGAGAAATAATTGATGAGGGAAAGTTAAGGAATAAAATACACATTCATAAAAATTATATTATGTAAGGAATCTGGGTAATTATAATGACTGCTAAAACCTGCTGTGATTTATAAGAATTTTTAATGACTGGGTCACGCTGAAGATTCCTGAACCATCTAATGCCTCTACCGGTGAGATGGAGTCCTGGTGTGGCACTGTGCGTTAATGTGCTGGACTGCAAAGGTGGTTTGAACCACAACATCACAACAACAGGTGAAACAGCCTGATGTAGGCTTCCTGATGTGATGATGCAAGAGGAAGCACACAAGCAGTCTCACCAACTAAAGTCAGAAAAGAAGCAGACCTAACTATCATTTTACAAAAAAATACATTATTGTTATTAAGTTCCAACCATTGAGTCCGTTCCAACTCCTAACAACCCTGTCTAGGGCTTCCGAGGAGCAGCTGGTCAGTTTGAACCGCTGGTCTTATGGTTCAAGCCAACCTTACAGTCTAGTGTGTTACCCTGCAGTGCCACACCAGGACTTCACAAGAAATAAAGTGGATTAAAAAACAGCACAAAACCTACTTACTTCATGACACCAGAATGATAAGTCTATAATGTGGAAAATTTTCAGAACAAATGTCCCAATTCTTCAATAAATAAATAAATGGTATGAAAATAGGGGCAGGGAGTGGAGGGGAATCACTATTATAGACACTGTAAAAGACAAATGGGTCAAATGCAAAATGTGAAACCTATGTAGATCCTGATTTGAACAAACCAACATAAAAAGTTTTTGTGAGATAAGAGCGGAAAACTCAGTCTATGTATGAGATAATATCTAGAAATTGTGACTTTAATAGATGTAAGAGCTCTTATTTGTATTTATGAGTGAAATAAAATAATAGTTAGGTTTGCTTTAAAATGCATTAAGAAGAAGAAAAAAAAAAAAAAAAGGTAGAAGAGCAGGGATGGCCTGAGAT
This sequence comes from Chrysochloris asiatica, assembly GCF_000296735.1. Classification (NCBI taxonomy): domain Eukaryota; kingdom Metazoa; phylum Chordata; class Mammalia; order Afrosoricida; family Chrysochloridae; genus Chrysochloris; species Chrysochloris asiatica. Next base: position 13,430,719 of record NW_006408578.1, read on the forward strand.
GAAACAATTACATAAAACAGGTGGTGAATGCTTAGAACTTCATTATACTTATTTTCTTTACTTTTGGATGTTTTGTTTGAAATTTTACAAAAAAAGAAATAAAAAGTATTTTTCTTTTGAATGCAGAAACGTACTTCAGGAAAGTCCTCATTTTCTAGAACGTGGTTTATGGGAGTCACACTGGGAGCACATCAGGCCTCATCTGGTGCTCAGCCATAGCTTCTCCTGTGTCCTTCTGATCCCTGGCCATTGGCTCTTCTTCACAGATAAATGTGTTTACTGAAAAACTGGGACATGCATTGAATTTTCCCACATTATGGATTTCTTATCAAATGCAAAGTATCTTCTGGTCTTAGGTGGAAGTCATAAAAGTATATCAAAATTAAAGACTAGGTCAGAGGGAATACGAAGCCAGTTAATGGTTCTGATATTCAAGATTCAAATTGGGATAGTAGCAATAAGCCCTCAAATTGGGAATGTAGCAGTAATCCCTAAAATTCCATCCTTAAGACCATCGCCAATTTAAAAAAAAAACCAACAACAATAAAAAACTTTCTCATACAAATTAGATCTTCTTTAACCAGTGTTATTGAATAGGAGCTCTGGTAGCATAATGGTTACAAATTGGGCTTAGAACCGCAAGGTCAGCAGTTCAAAACTACCAGCTGTTCTGAGGGAGAAAGATGAGGCTTTCTGGTCCTGTACAGATTTACAGCCTCGGAAACCCTGTACAGGGTGGCAATGAGTTGGAACAAACTCCACGGCACATAACCACAACAACATTGAATAGTTACAGATTAAACTCTGAAATGTTATCCTAAAATCACTTCAGCATGTAATCCATGGTGGTTGTAGTGCTTCTGTGCCTTAGAGTCACTTCCAATTCTTGGCAACTCTGTACAAGATTTCTGAGGCCGTAAATCTTTACAGGAACAGAAAGTCTCATCTTTCTCTTGATGAGGGGACTGGTAATTTTGAACTGCTGATCTTGCTGTTAGCAGACCAGCTCATAGGGACCTTATATAGGAATTTCCAAGGAACCGCTGGTGGTTTTGAACCACTGACCTTGCAGTTCGCAGTCCAGTGCTTATCCTACAGTGCCACACCAAGATTATTCTGGTAGCTTTTTTAGTAGAAAGGGAGTTATATTGTAAATATGAAATTCCAGTAGGTAGTATATTCTTTTTCATATTTATGTTCATCTCCTATAATTATAGAAAAGAAAAATATTATGCAAAGTAAACTATTATTGTTCCAGAGAAAGAAGAAAACAAAATAAAACCAATGTCTTACAGTTCCCCCAGTCATGGAAGATACCCACCCATTCCTCCTGGGTTTTATTTATGTGCACTTACTTTACGTGAGGCCTTTGTGGTCCAGTGGTTAACCACCCAGTTTCTCCCTAGGAGAAAGATGGGATAATCAGCTTCCATAAAGATTACATCCTTGGAAACACTCTCTAGCAGTTCAACTCTGTCCTATAGAGTTGTTATGGGTCAAAATCAACTCAATGGCAGTAGGTTTACTTTTTGGTTATTATCTTGTTAGTTGTTAATTGCATAGATTTGGTTCTAATTCATAGGGACCCTATGCACAACAGAATGAAACACTGTCCAGTCCTGTGCTAGCCTCTCATGTGTTATTATTGCTGTTACTACTGTGCCAGTATATCTCATCTTGCTCTTTTTTGCTGACCCTCCACTTTACCAAGCATGATTTCCTTCTCCCTCCTGATGATATATCTGAAGTATTAGAGATGAACTTTTACCATCTGGCTTCTAAGAAGCATTCTGGTTGCACTTCTTCTAAGACAGATTGCTTTGTTCCTCTGAAAGTCTGTGGTACTTTTAATATTTCCTCTTACACTGTAGCTGAAGCGCATCAATTCTTCTGTGGTCTTCCTTATTTGTTGTCCAACTTTCTCAGGCATATGAAGCTATTGAAAATACCATTGCTTGGGTCAGGCACACCTTAGTCCTCAAACTGACATCTTCGTTCTTGAACACTTTAAAGAGGTCTTGTGCAACAGATTTGTGTAATGCAATACATTGTTTCATGTCTTCACTACTTCTTCCATGAGTGTTGATTATAGATCCAAGCAAAATTAAGTCTTTGACAATTTCAATTTTTTCTCCATTTCTCATGATATTATTTATTGGTCCAGTTCTGAAGAGTTTCGTTTTCTTTGCATTGAGGTGAAATCCATACTTAAGGCTGTAGTCTTAAATATTCATCAGCCAATATTTTAATTCCTCTTCACTTCCAGCAAGCAAGGATGTATCATCTTCATTTTTCAGATTCTTAATGAGTCTTCCTCCATTCCTGATGCTATGTTCTTCATAAAATACAGCTTCTCAGATAATTTGCTCAGCATACAGATTGAATAAGTATAGTGAAAGGATACAACCCTGATGCACAGCTTTCCTGTTTTTAAATCATTCAATATCCTCTTGTTTTAACAACTGTCTCTTGATCTATATACAGGTTCCTCATAAGCACAGTTAAGTATTCTGGAATACTCATTCTTCACGATAGCTTGCCATGATCCACTTAGTTGAAACTCTTTGCATAGTCAATAAAACACAAATAAATATCTTTCTGGTATTCTCTGCTTTCTGCCAAGATCCATCTGATGTCAACAATGATATCTCAGGTTCTGTATCCTCCTCTAAATCTGGCTTAAGTTTTTGGCAGTTTCTTGTTGATGATTTGTTGCAGCCATTTTTTTATTATAAAAAAAATAATTAAACTTATCTTAAGCAAAATTTTACTTGCATGTGTGTGATATTAATGATATTGTTTGATGATTTCTACATTCTGTGGGTTACCTCTCTTGGAATGGGCACAGATATGGATCCCTTCAAGGCTGGCAAATTTCTTGACATAATATGGGTGAACAACTCCAGTGCTGCATTGATTTGTTGAAAGATTTCAATTTGTATTCCATCAATTCCTGCAGTCTTGTTTATTGACAATGCCTTCAGTTCACCTTATCAAGTATCGCCTCTTGATCATATGGTACTTATTGAAATGGTTGGACATCTATCATTTTTTATTTTTGTACAATGACTTTATTCTTTCCATGCTTTATTATTCAGTATTTTGCCCATAGAATCCTTCAATATTTCAAGTTAAGGTTTGAATTTTTTCTTCAGTTCTTTCAGCTTGAGAAATGCTGAGTGTGTTCTTCCCTTTTGATTTTCTAACTCCATGTCTTTGCATAGTTCATTATAATACTTGACTTTTTCTTCTCGAGCTGCCCTTTGAAATTTTCTGTTAAGCTCACTGATGTCCTTATTTCTTCCATTTGCTTTAGCATTCTCTACACTAGAGAGCAAATTTCAAAATCTCTTCTGACATTCATTTTGGTTTTTTTTTCTTTCCTGGCTTTTAATGAATTTTTGTGTTCTTCCTACATGATGTTCTTAATGTCATCTCATAGCTTTTCTAGTCTTCAGTCATTAGTGTCTAATGCATCACATCTGTTCTTGAAATGGTCTCTAAATTCAGGTGTTATATATTTTGGTTCTTGTTTTTACTTTAGCTTCAGCCTGAACTTGCGTATGAGCAACTGATGGTCTGTCCCACACTCTGCTCCTGGCCTTGTTTTGGCTGAGGATATGGAACTTTTCTACCATCTCTTCCCACAGATGTAGTCAGATTCCTGAGTATTCCGTCTAGTAAGGTCCATGTGTATAGTTGCCTTTTATGGTTTTTACAAAGGTATTTGCAATTAATAAGTCATTGGTCTTGCAAAATTCTATCATGCAATCTCCAGCATCATTTCTGTCACCAAGGCCATATTTTTAAACTACTGACCTTTCTTCTTTGTTTCCAACTTTTGCATTCCAATCACCAGTAATAATCAATATGTCTTGATTGCATGCTTGATCCATTTCAGACTGAAAAAGCTGGTAGAATTCAATTTAGTCATCACTAACTTTAGTGATTGGTATGTAAATTTGAATAGTTGTTATTGTTGTTGTTAGGTGCCATCGAGTCAGTACCAACCCATAGCAACCTTATGCACAGCAGAATGAAACACTGCCCGATCCTGGGCCAACCTCACTACTGTGGCCACGCTTGAGTCCATCGATGCTGCCACTTGGCCAATCCATCTCGTTGGGTGGTCTTTCTCTTTTTCTCTGGCCCTCCCTCCACCTTACTAAACATGATATCCTTCTCTAGTGACTGGTCCCTCCTAACAATATGTCCAAAGTATGAGAGACAAAGTTTGGCCATCTTGGCCTCCAAGGAGCACTCTGGCTATACTTCTTCCAAAATGGATCTATTGGTTCTTTTGGCAGCCTATGGCACTTTCAGTATTCTCCAACACTATAATTCAAATGCATCAATTTTTCTACAGTCTTCCTTATTCACTGTCCAGCTTTTGCATCCATATGAGGTTACTGAAAATACCATGGCTTGGGTCAAGCCCACCGTAGTCCTCAAGCTGACATCTTTGCTCTTCAACACTTTAAAAAGGTCTTGTGCAGCAGATTTACCTAATGCAATATGTCGTTTGATTTCTTGACTGCTGCTTCCTTGAATGTTGACAGATTACAGTCCCCATAATGAAGCATCACTTATCCCACTTCCTCCTT
>NW_006408578.1:13435422-13450861 GCF_000296735.1 Chrysochloris asiatica
TCTTCCTTATTCACTGTCCAACTTTCGCATGCATATGAGGTTATTGAAAATACCATGGCTTGGGTCAGGTGCACCTTAGTCCTCAAGCTGACATCCTTGCTCTTCACAACTGAAAATGCATCAAGCAAAATATCAGTTCTTTACTTCACATAGACTCAGATGTTTCCATATATTGACAAGGAGGGAGTGAATATTTGGAACTGACAAGTATTTGTGAAGAACAAGCACTGGACTGCTACCTCCAAACCCACCAGCTGCTCCTCAGAAACCCTGCACAGGGTCACTGTATGTCAGAACCAACTTGAGAGCACTTAATAACAACTAGTGTTTAATGATTTGCAAAGCTATTTAATAGCACAAAAGAGGAGAAAAGCATTATAATTTCTACTCATCTAAGGAGCTCTGGTAGCATAGTGGTTGCAAATCAGGCTGCTAACCTCAAGGTCGGCAGTTTGAAACTATCAGCCGTTCTGCGTGAGAAAGATGAGGCTTTCTGCTCCTATAAGGATTTTTAGCCTCAGAAACCCTGTGCAGGGTCACTATAAGTTGGAATTGATTCCATGGTACTTAACAACAACAACAACAAGTACAGTCTGGCTCAACCCACTGCCGCCAGGTTGCTTCTGACTCATAGCAACACTATAGGACAGAGTAGAACTGCTCCCTGGGTTTTGAGGGCTGGAAATCTACATGTAAGTGGACTACCTCATCTTTCTGGTGGGTTTAAACCATCGACCTTTTAGTTAGCAGCCGAATGCATAACCCTCTGCACTACCAGGACTCCTTATCCGGTTTATAGCATCCCAGAATTCACTAGGGTACATCTCAGTTTATGAGACTACTAGAATGAAGTCAAGCTTACTGCTCTGATTTTTAGTTTCCAAATATGGCTCTCATGACTGTTTCCAGGTTAATATTTTTACTGCTATTTCCATAGATTGCAAAGTTGGGAAATCTTCTAGAGTCAAAAGAAGACCACTGCAACAGACTCATTGAAGAAAATGACAAGTATCAAAGACATCTAGGCAGCTTAATAAATAAGGTACAAATTTTCTCAAAAAAATTTTGTCATTTAAGAAGTATACCAAATATTGAAGTACTAGAACTAGAACTAAAACGACCTGAGGGATAATGTAGCACATTAATGTTGATCCCGTTTACTTCATGATGACATATAAAATGTTGCCATTAGCCTTACAGTTGAATCCTTGCAATGAACATTAGATATGCCTCTATATTCTGCAATAAATTAAAAGTGTTACTATTGCTACCTAACTTTCAGGATAATTGCAGATCTTGCCATCTTAGTATTCTAGTTTACTTTGTAAAAAAAACTATTAATTTTAAATAATAGATTCATTCATTTCTTCTTAATATTAAAATAGCATTTTTATAAGTATTACATTTTTGTATGTGGAAAAAGTCTGGATTCTATGTTGCCTCACTAAAGTCATCTATATTAGACAACTAAATGAACAAGCACATTATTGTTCTATTTTCGCTCATATTCCTGACCTCAAAATAAAAGTAAAATATTTTGTTTTCTGTAAAACTTTCATTCATGAGAGTCATAAGATTGAATTTTTACTTGTAGAGAATTTTTTTAGATAGAAAAAAGTAAGCAATATTAAAGAAAACCTCTAGACTTTCTTTATGTGAGAATCGTTTGTTTAGCTTATTTTCCCCCAAGGTTACATCATATGAAGAAATTATTGAATGTGCTGACCAAAGACTTGAGATCTCCCACTCCCAGATTGCGCAGTAAGTTGAAAAAGCTCAAAATAATCTTTAATTTTAAAAACTTGTATTAATATTTTATTTCACTCATTAGCTTTCTAAACTCATTTCCATCACCCTTTTAAGCAAGGTTGAAACTAATGAAAATGGTTTTATGGACTGAATCTTAACCAGTGACAAGTCTTGGATTTACCAGTATAATCCAGAAAGCAAGATTAGTCAAAAAATGCTTTCCAAGGGAATCTGCTGGACCAGTTAGATTCAAGGCAGAGAGATCAACTCAGAAGACTATGGTGACTGTTTTAGATTACAAAGGAGTGTTCGTCACCATTCACCTATCAGTTTGTCATACCATAGTGATGCTGGAAGCTATGCCACTAGCATTTTAAATACCATCAGGGTCATCCATGGTGGACAGGTTGCAGTGGAGATTTCAGACTAAGACAGACCTGGAAGAAGGATACGGGGACCATTTCTGAATGGCTAGCTGCTGAAAACATTGTGAATAGTAGTGAAACATTTTCAGACATAGTGCCAGAAGATAAGTCCTTCAGGTTGGAAGGCACTGAAAATATAACTGGTGAAGACCTGCCTCCTCACAGTTGTTAGTGGTGATGTTAAGTATCATCAAGTCTGTTCTAATTCATAGTAACCCTGTATAGGATTTCCAAGGTGAGTTTGAACTGCTGGCCTCACAGTTAGCGGACATTGTCAAAAAAGAACATTTTAGGATCTATCTTGAAGTACAACGCTGTTTTAGGGACAAGAGCTGAACACTCCCTCCAAAATGATCACACTAATGTCACCCCAAGAAAAGTGCTTTTATCGCTTTTCCCTCCTTGTCCTTCTCCTCTCCAGCACATATCCCTGACTTTGCACACCGGAACTCTACGTTACCACAGAACGGACACTTATCAACTAAGGAATAGCAAGCTGCTGGAGCTGGGTTGGTTTTCTGTTTTGTCACAAGTCTCAGCTGGACATCGATTCTCCTTATACAGCTCCCTCCCTCTCTGCCTAGAATGAGACTTGTTTATCATCTAGTACATAAAAAGCTCTGTAAGCCCCCTCAGGTGCAGAAACTCAATGTTTCTGTGGGCCACCACTGGAAACGGTGCTGTCACATCCTGGTCAGCATTTTCCCTGTTGGTACACCAGCTCTTTTATTTCCTATTCTATAATAAACTAATGTCTCTCATATTTGTTCCTGGTTTTTTTTTTTTTTTTTTGGTCTCTTGTCACCTGTGTACACAGAAGGCTTTTCCCTTCTGAGCCTAAACTCCAACAGATGTCTATGATAGGATAATATCCATATGCCTCCAAGGAAAACCAGTTAATACCACTATCATTCAAATTTACAAATCAACCACTAAAGCCACTGATGATGAAATTGATGAATTTCATTCTGAAATTGATCAAACATGCAATACAGATGCTTTTATAATGATTAGTGATTGAAATGTAAAAGTTGTAAACAAAGAAAAAGGACCTACAGTTGGAAAATATGGTCTTGGTAATAGAAATGATGCTGGAGAATGCATGATAGATTTTTGCAAGACCAATAACTTAATCAGTGAAAATACCTTTTAAAAACAACTTTAAAAGTGACTATAAACATTGTTGTTGTTAAGTGCCATCAAGTCAGTTCTAAGTCATAGTGACTTTGTATGGAGTTTCCAAGGACCAACTTGAAATGTTGACCTTATGGTTCAATTTGACTTTGCAGTCCACTGTATTAACCCATGGATCTCACCATATGGAATACACAGTAATCAAATTGACTACATCTGTGGGAAGAGACAATTTGGCTCAATATCATCAGCCAAAATAAAGCCAGGGGCAGACTATGGAATCGAAAACATCAATTGCTTATATGCAAGTTCAGGTTGAAGCAGAAGAAAATTAAAACACGTCCATGAGAGCCAAAATATGACCTTGAGTCGCACTGAAGGATGAGCAAGGACTGCTAACCAAATACTCGGAGATTCAGTGTGCTCCTTGGAAACCATATACAGGGTTGCTATGAGTCAGAACCACTTCAATGGCACTAAACAACAACAAATATCCCATGTGAATTTAGAGACCATCTCAAGAACAGATTTGATGCATTGGATACTAATGACCAGAAGAATGTGGTATGATATCAAGAATATCATGCAGGGAGGGAGAACAAAAAAGATGGCGGATCGGGTGGAAGTGCAGTGAGGAGTTCCATCAGCAACTACATGGAATACCGGACCAAGCAGGCTCGGGATGGTGCCAGAACTCTGAACCACATATAAAGGAATATTTAGAAGGTTGGGAGGCTTACAGCTAGGGGAATTTGTAGCAGAAGCAAGAAATCCATTGCCTTCTAATTTAAGATGCTCAGGTGCTCCCAGAGCCACCATCTTGGGACAGACCAAGCAGGGCAAGGATCAGAGCAGCCACAGACACCTGACTGAACCACGGAGATAAAGGTATGGACACTCTTTTTCTTTTTTGTATCTGTTCATTGGTCTCTTGCTGTCTCCGTACCTCCATTCTGGTGACTAGAGGGGGTGCCTGAGCAAGTGTACACCCCACCCCCACTGCCAGAGGGTTCTACTACACATGTGCACAGATCTCCTAGAAATTTAAAGTGACAATTTCCACTTAAAATCGGCAGTGCAAAATGACCCCAGCCGGCCCTGAACTGTTTATCATTATGAAAATCATCACAAATCTGTTTATCATTATGAAAACTGTTTATCAACAGGGACGGTGGAGTGGGACAGGCAGACTAAAAAGGAAACAGGCTGAAAATTAAATCCTGAGTTACATTACAACAACCAACAGTGGCATCTTGAAATTTCTCAGGAAGAAGAGTGAAAAGGGAAGCCCATCTGGTGATCACATCTACCTGGAGGCAATCATAAAGCATAAAAAATGCCAAAATACACACCCATCTAAGTCTTAAGGTCACAGATAACTCCTGAATATGCCCAAAAAAACAGAAACAGATGACCATATCAGCACATGTCCAGAAATGAGATAAAGTGACTGAGGCAAATGAACTTGAAGTAGACCTACACTCCATACTGGAAGATGGGCAGGCTTAGGAAATGCCTGAGAAGGAATTCAGAAAAATGATTATAAAATATATCAAAACAGTATATAATGGAGTTGAAAAAAATAAGAAGTCAGGAACAATCAAATAAGATAGATACAGCATTGGAAATTATTCAAAACCTGTTCAAATGATTAATAATAGAAAAACAGAAATAGACAATACACTGAAAGGGCAAAAGAGTGGAATTGAAGACATGGAAGGCAGGACTAGGGCAGATAAATCTCTCAACACCACTAAGAGAAGAGCAAGCAGAAAAAATCCAAAGGTCTAAGATTCATGTTGTCCAACATGAAGAGGAATAACTTAAGAATTATTGGCATTCTTAAGCAGGAAGAATCACACAAGTTCACAGAGAAGATAGTTGAGGAGCTGCAGGAAGAAAATTTCTCTAACATTCTGAAAAGTGACAAGATAAACATTCAAGAAGCTCAATAAACTCCAAGAAGAACAGACCCCAAAAGACAATCACCGAGACATATCGTAATCAGGCTCTCCAAAATCAAAGATAAGGAGACAATCCTGAAAGCAGCTAGAGAAAAGAGAAGCGTTACATACATACAAGTCAGATTAAGCTCCAATGTCTCAGCAGAAACCATGCAGGCAAGAAGGCAATGGAGAGATATGTGTAAAACCCTGAAAGAAAAACAATTGCCAAATAAGAATCCTCAACCCAGCAAAGCTTTCAATCAAATACGACAGTGTAATCAAAACATTCCAGGATAAACAGAAGCTAAGGGTTTTTGCCAAAGCCAACCCTGCTATGAAAAACATCCTAAAGAAAGTTCTGTGGACCGAGAACCAACAAGAACAGACAACAACCAGAGAATGATGAACATGGCAGCATCACCCTGAACTCAAGTCAACAAATGAAAGAGTCAAGAACAGAATAAAATTATAAGAATAGATGATCTGGGAGGTCAGTCTATGATCAAAACAATTATAATGTGAAAGAAAATAAATACAGAGAAACAGAGACCCAGGTTGTGAGAAGGTCAGGTAGATTACAGGATAAAATAGACTGTCATAAATGGAGGGAAGAGTTAATGGAATATAAAGTAACCACAACAGTGGGATTGGGATGAGGGGTTTAGTTCGGGTGTTGGGGAGGGCAGTACAAGCAGAGGGAGGAGGCGGAAGATCAAGATAAATAGGGGCCACTGAGACGGGTTTGCACAGCCTAAGTGGGACAGAGGTAGATAGTGATGAATGCTCAATCTTGGAACAGCTGGGCTCTGTGATACAGGAATCTAGGCATAGTTTGAAGAGGGGAAATAATACTAAAATGCTTGACTGTATTATGAATATTGGTTTCCCTTACCTACTAGTGTAATATAGACACTTCAGTGGAATAAAAGGAATGTTGGAAACATGATTACAGAAAATTTGTAAACCGTCTTCAGCCTATAACTGCTTGGAATACCTAAAAGGGGTTCTAGAACTTGCACAATGAAATAGGCCTCTTGCAAAGCCTTTGCAGAGTGTAGCACCTTAGGTGGAATCCTGAGTCCCATCCAGAACTTTATGAGGTGAGGCATTCCCACTAGGAAGGACAAGCAGACCAGTCTGGAACAGTAGAGCAACAGAAGATACATCTTCAAAGAGAGATCATCAGGAAAAAAAAACAAAACAAAAATGTCAGCATGACTGGCTACTACAAGAATAAGCAAGCTGTTCACCAGGAAGCCATCAAGGCAAGCAATCAAGTTCCTTCAGGGAAAACTCCCCTTTAAGACTGAAATGCAAAGGGAACACATGAGCAGGCATGTAAGCTTGCTGGTGACCACATTGGTCTACTGGTGAGTGGAACAGAGGGAAAGGCAGCAATGAAGAAATGGGCTGAGTTCAACCACAGTCCATTGACTCCCGTTGACCTGGAGATGAAAGAAGAGGAAGGGCTTGTTGATTGAAAGTGTGGTGAGACTTGAGCCAATGGTCAAGGACAGCTACAGAGGGCTAGAGCTGAGAGTGAAGCATCTAGCTGATATGAAGGGAGGAGAGATGCACAAGAACACCCAAACTTGCAGACAGTACCCATTTGACCTTGCCTCAATGACTTGATAATCAGAACTCAACTAGAGGAAGATTACAAAAAAAAAAAAAAAAAATTTTTTTTTTTAAAGGAAACAAAGATAAATTGCTACAATTTGATGAACCTGACCTATGCTCATGGAGATAGTAATCTGAATACCAACAGAGAGGGAAGGAGTCTTCATAGCAAGTATCAATGCTATCCCCTCTGTACATAGGGTAGATACAGATGGGCAACTTAGACATTTGGTTACCTAAAATGAGGGGGCAATTAAGGCATGAAGTGACTGGCTTACAAGGTTTCAAGAGGGAGTTTAGTTTAAGAGTGTGTGGGGGAAGAAAGAATCCCCACTGAATAGTTTTCATCTTGTGTAGACGGGTCTGGTGAAAAGAGATGGGGATAAGATTTGTATGATTCAATAGTGAATAATTGTTATCACGACTAATTGCCACGGTCACAATTGTAAAGGTAGAAGTTTTGTAACAAAAACAGGGGGAGTAATTAATCTTACAGTCCAGAAACAGAGGACCCTAGGACCATCAAGGGAGATGATCACAAGCAGAATGCAGGACCTTGTCCAGAGAAGCAGTGACTCCAGAGATGGAGGCAGAGAAGGGGGCATGGAGAGGGGAATGGCTGAGGACTCTAGATTCATGAGAAGAGAGGGACTAAGAGCTGGTGGCCAGGAGGCAGATTTGCAGAATGTGCCCTTTGGAGGTATAAATTATTATATATGCTGTTTTTGTAAGTGCCGTCAAGTTGATTGTAACCCATACTGAACCTGTGTAGGGTTTCTGAGGAGCAGCTGGTGAGCTTGAACCACTGATCTTGCAGTTCAAATGGCTTAGCAGTCTAGCACATTAACCCATAGTGCCACAGCAGGACTCCATATAAAGAGTGGTGGAATCCCTGAAAGTATGGCCCTTAGTCACCCTTCAGGTCTGGCACTGAATTCACCCCTGTAGCTCAATATTCAGGCAAGCAATAGATAACTTTAGAGCAGGATCAGCAACACTAAAGATATACACACCACGGAATACCTGGTGGGTTTGACCTGTCAATTGTGCAGTTAGCAGCCCAAAGGAGTCCTGGTGTGGCACAGTGGATTAATGTGCTAGACTGCAAAGTCAGTTAAAACCAAAAAGTCAGCATTTCAAGTTCACAAGCCACTCCTCAGAATCGACTCAATGGCACTTAACAACAACAATGAACAATTTTATGCCTATATTCAACAACCTACATGAAATAGACAGACTGCTTAATAAATTACCAAAGTTCACCAAAAGATAACTTGAATAGTACTATATCTATTAAATAAATTAAAGTTGTAATTAAAAAACCTTGTTACTATGAAAACTCAAGGCCCAGATTGAGTGAATTGCAAATTCTACAAAAGATTTAAGGAAAAAATAATACAAGTTCTACACAAACTCTTTCCAAAAATTGAAGAGGAGAGAATACTTCTCAACACTTTCTTTGAGGTCAGCAATATCTTGATACCAAAAACATACAAAGATGTTGTTGTTAAGTGACGTTGAATCAGCTCCGACTCATAACAATACTGTGTAGGGTTTCTGAGGAGCGGTTGGTGGGCTTGAATCACCAAGCTCACAGTTCAAACCACCTTTGAAGTCTAGCGCATTATCATACAGCACCACACCAGGACTCCACAAAGTCGTTACAAGCAAAAACCACCACAAATTCATATTCCTTGTGATGACAGATGCCTAAAATTCCAAACATCACTTTAGCAAATTGAATCCAACAGTATATAAAAAAGGAGAATATATTATGACCAAGTGCAAAAATGCAGATCTTATCTAACATTCCAAAATGAATCAATGACAGTGATGCTTTTCTATGTCTGAGGGTAACTCAAAAAAATATTACTTCAAACCTTCAATCAATTCACAATAAAAAGTTTCATTTAAAAAAAGTATGTTTCAAAATCATAGAAACCTTTATTAAAATATATCAAAAGTGAACGGTTAAGCTATTGTTTCTCCACATATCCCCCGTCTAGGTCTATACAACTCTGAAGATGGTGTTTCTTTCTCCAAAGGTTTTGTCATCTGCAAAAAGTATGGTAATAACTATCTCTCTCACAGCACTCTACTTCTCATTTAAGCTCAGTACTTCTTTGCTATGGCCACACATAACTCAGACACCGTACTCATAGTTATGAGAATTGTTAGGGAAGATTGTTGTTGTTGTCAAGTGCCGTGGAGTCGATTCCACCCATAGCAACCCTGTATAGCGTTTCCGAGGAACAGCTGGTGAGCTTGAATCGCCAACCTTGCAGTTCAAATGGCTTTGCAGTCTGGCTCATTAACCCACAGCGCCACATCAGGACAAAGTATAATACAAGGTCAGAGTGGTCAGGGCACAATTGTTCTAGTCAAGACAACCTGTTCTCAGCTGTGCTCACAAGCAGGTCTCTCTGGGTAATAAAGCAGTTTTAGGACTGCTGATCTATGCTCAAAGGCACTCCATTCCACTGTCAGCTTCAGCCAAATGGCTCTTGGCTTAACAACATGGGTCAGCAAACCTAACTGCCCCACTAAGTGCCTGGAAGCATACCACTCTGCAAGCAAGCCTTCTGCCCAAAGTCACAGCTTTACTTGCTCCATGTATTGGGAAGCCCACTGCTCTGCTTGTGACTATTGGTTCTGCTACTGCTGCTCCTCTACCCCTCCCCCATTGTCACAGCGTTCAGTCCCTGGGTTGAGGAGGTTCAATGCACAGGGATCTCAGGGTCCAAGGGGTGCACTCCACTCTTGACTCTTCTTTGATGGTAGTGAGATGGATCATTTTATAATCATGCTAGAGTTTCAAGTTTTTACAATTACAATGAACTCTTTTAACATCCATAGCTGAATCATGTTGTCCTATCAGTGTATTCTCCCATCTTCTCTTACCCAGACCCAGCAGGAAAGGAGTTGTTTGGTAGGAGTTACAAAGACTAAGGCTAGTAGAAATGTTAAATCATTAACCACGCCACAGCATCCTTGAGGGTCTTAAATCATGTCCCTTTCAAATGTTGTTTTAGTTTGGGAAACAAAAAGAAGTCTGAAGGAGTAAGAATCAGGCTGTAAGGTGGGTAGGGGAAGGTTTTCCAATAAAATTCTCATAGGACAGCTCTTGCTAGTCTCAAAGAATGAACAGGTGCATTGTGGATGGGGAAAAAAATTCCTCAGCACAACTTTTCTGACCTTTTTCTCACCAATAAAGTTTTCAGTTTTTTTTACAAGCCCTTATGATCATCCTGTGTTTGTCAAGAAAATCTATCAAGATGAACCCCTTGGTAATCCCCAAGATGAGTCACCATAGCCTTCTGAGCTGTCTCTCTTGAATTTAATTGGCCCAGCAGATTCCCTTGGAAGCGTCTGTTTTGATTGAACTCATTTTTCAAAGGCATCCTAAGAAGTCCTGGTGTGGTGCTATTGGCTAAGCACTGGATCACTAATCACAAGGCTCGTGGTTCAAACCTACCAGACGCTCCTCAGAAACCTTATACAGCGCTGCTATGTGTCGGAACCAACTCTACAGTACTTTAACAACAATGAAACTAAAACGTGTATTATTGAAAGAACTTGTCTACAGCCATCCAGTGACCCCAGAAGCATGTGTAAGCATGTTTTGTTTGGAACAAACCCATGCTATTTGAAATGGAACCCTAGTAGGGAAACTTTTTTACATCCTTGTAGAATATCTGATGGAATCTATAAAGCAAATGCTCCTAAGACTATTAAGTGAGATTAGTTATGTTTCAGGAGACAAAATCAATATACAAATATCAATCGTATTTCTATATGCTAGCAAGGAACAATCAGAGATTAATAAAGTATAACAGCCTCAAAAATATGAACAGCACAGGAATCAGTTTGACAGCACACAATAAGATGTGAAAGACCTTTGCACTGAAAAGTACAAAACATTGCTAAAAAAATATAAAGAAGACAAATAAATGGAGAGGGATTGCCTTTTCATGGGTCTCAAGACTCAAGATTGTTAAGATGTCACTTCTCCTCAAATTGATCTATAGATTCAATGCAATCTCAGTCAAAAGTCCCAGAGGCTTTTCTGTAGCTATTGATGAGCTGGTTTTTAAGTTCACAGAAATTCAAAGAACATGGAATAGCCAAAAGAATGCTAATGAAGAACAAAATTGGAAGGAACACCTGATTTCAAGCTTTTCAAAATAATGTTACAATAATAAAAATAGTGCGGCATTGATATAAAAATATAAAAGTAATCAGTATAATAGACTAAAGAGTGAGGATGGTTGCATAGCAGGGTGAATGTAATTAATGTCACTGAAATATACAAGTAAAAATGGTTGAAATGATGAATGTTTTATTACTATACTTTCCTACAATATTTTTTTAAATGGATGAACTCAATACACAGAACAGCATGAATGAATCTGAAAACAATTAGACTGAATGTAAGAAGTCATACAAAAAGAGTACATATGAAAAAAGTTGTTGTTGTTATTGTCAGGTGCC
This sequence comes from Chrysochloris asiatica, assembly GCF_000296735.1. NCBI lineage: Eukaryota > Metazoa > Chordata > Mammalia > Afrosoricida > Chrysochloridae > Chrysochloris > Chrysochloris asiatica. Next base: position 13,446,788 of record NW_006408578.1, read on the forward strand.
ATCGAGTCAGAACCAACTCATAGCAACCCCATGCACAGCAGAACGAAACAATGTCCGATCCTGGGCCAACCTCATTGCTGCCGCCACACTAGATGCCATCAATGATGCCACCTGGCTGATCCATCTCTTTGGGGGTCTTCCTCTTTTTCTTTGACCCTCCACCTTACCCAGCATGACATCCTTCTCCAGCGACTGTTCTCTCCAGACAATGTGTCCAAAGTATGAGAGACGAAGCCTAGCCATCTTGGCCTCCAATGAGCACTCTGGTTGCACTTCTTCCAAAACAGTCCATGGCACTTTTAGTATTCTCCTCCAACACCACAACTCAAAGGCATCAATTCTTCTACGATCTTCCTTATTCACTGTCCAGCTTTCACATCCATATGAGGCTATTGAAAATACAATGGCCTGGGTCAGGCGCACCCTAGTCCTCAAGCTGACATCTCTGCTCTTTAATTCTTTAAAAAGTTCCTGTGCAGCAGATTTGCCCAATGCAATACGGCGTCTGATCTCTTGACTGCTGCTTCCACAAGTGTTGATAGTTGATCCAAGAAGAATGAAGTCCTTCACAACTTCAATCTCTTCTCCATTGATAAGAATGCTGTTTATTGGTCTGGTGAGGATTTTTGTTTTCTTTACATTGAGATGTAATCCATACCAAAGGCTGTGCTCTTGGATCTTCATCAGTAAATATTTTAAGTCCTCTTCACTTTCTGCAAGCAAGGTTGTATCATCTGCATATCTCAGGTTGTTAATAAGTCTTCCTCCAATCCTGATGCCACGTTTTCCTTCATAGAACCCAGCTTCTCGTATCATTTGCTCAGCATACATATTGAACAAGTATGGTGAAAGAACACAACCTTGTCGCACACCTTTCCCAATTTTAAAACATTCAGTGTTCCCATGCTCTGTTCGAACAACTGCCTCTTGGTCCAGGTACAGATTTCTCAGAAGTACAATTAAGTGTTCTGGAATACTCATACTTCTCAATGTTGTCCATAGTTTGTCATGATCCACACAATCGAAAGCCTTCGCGTAGTCAATAAAGCATATGTAAACATCCTTCTGAAAAAAGTACATTCCATTATATAACATTTTAGATAATGCTACTATCTAGTGTGGCACTGTAGGATAAGCACTGGACTGATAACTTCAAAGTCAGCAGTTCAAACACACCAGCCACTCTTGGAAACCCTTTATAGGGTTGCTATGAGTCAGAACTGACTCGAATGGCACACAACAAAAATACCAGTGTGTAGTGTCAGAACCTAGATCAGTGATTATCTGGGGATTATGAGGAATAGGCACTGACAAGGGATGCAAGGAGGCAAGATAAAGGGACATTTTAAGAAAGACAGCTTTGTACACCATGCTAATTGTGATGATCGTCAAAACACCAAAATGTACCCTTTAAATATGTGTAGTCTATCGTGTGTCAGTTATACTTCATAAAAGATGTCTATAAAACAAAAAACAGACCTGAGTGCTTACACAGGCTCCAAAGAGGATAAGAGAATTGTTGGTATTAGATGCTGCTGAGTCAGTTCTAACTCATAGTGACCCTACACACAACAGAACACTGCCCAGTAAGTACTTCAGCATCCTCTCCCTCAGTGTTTTGTTTGAGTCTATTGCTGCTGCCATCTATCTTGTTGGGGGTCTTGTGTCAACCATTCTTGTTGGGAGTCTTCCTCTTTTTCATTGACCCTTGATGATTCCCAGCATGATGTCCTCCAGGGACTGGTCCCTCCTGATAATGTGTCTCCTGGATCAAGGAAGTTCCACACAGGGATCTCAGGGTCCAAAGGATGCATTCCACTCCTGCCCTTGATTCTGAGATGGCTCATTTTAAATCCAGCAGAATGGAAAAATTGCCCAATCCCCATATTAGAGTTCCATACACCCTATTTGTGTCATACCACCCAGACATTGGGTAGGAATTGCAAAGACTGTGGCTAGAAGAACGATATCAAGTAATTCTCTGCACCATAATGACAACAATAAAAGAATCTACCATTTGTTTTACACATTAACAACATACATCAGGCATTAATGAACACTGAGGTGTGAGGTAAGTGTAAGAGCTGGCTGTGATGGGTAAGGTTATGTGTCAATTTGACTGGGCCGTGATACTAAGTCGTTTGGAAGTTATGTAATGACCTAAAGTGGCAGTTATGAATGATGTAGCATTACATTACAATCATCCTCCATTTTCACATAACAGCCTGGTCTTTGGAACCTGGTCATGTCAATAAGTGAGAAGTGGGTGCTTGAATGTAGTCACAACATTTCTCTTTTGGTTATAGTGTCTTTATCTGGCTTTGATATCAGGGTAAGGCTGGCATCATAAATCAGTTACAACTTACTATTTATATAGAATTTTTTTTCCATCCTTTACTTTCAACCTATTTATGTCTTTGGGTTTAAAGTAGTCATAGATGGCATATAGTTGGATCAGAGATTTTATTTTTATCATACTAACCAAAGATCTGGTAGCGTAGTGGTTACGAATCGGGCTGCGAACCTTAAGGTCAGTGGTTCGAAACTACCAGCCGCTCCGCAGGAGAAAGATGAGGCTTTCTACTCCCGTAAGGATTTACACCCTCAGTAACCCTGTACAGGGTCGCTATGGGTCGGCTCCGACTCGAAGGCACTTAACAACAACAACAACAACCAAAGATCATGTAATTTACCTACGTAGAGGGATCACTGCTCCAACAAGAGTTTAAATGAATACAACATCTAAATGTTATTTTATGTTTATCATGATCTACTTTCTTTCTTTACCACTGAAACCTACAAACTGAACAAATGATTTGAGTTCCTTGGATTGAATCTCAAGTGTTTATATGGTAAGAAGAATAGATGGTATAGAAATAGCTAGACTGCCAGTTGAATTTATCTATTCATATTCGCTAATGAATCTAACAAAGTACTAGCCTAAATAAATCAGTTTTAGTCATAAAATTTAATTTGTTTTTCTTTCAGTTTAGAAGAGAGAAATAAACATTTGGAAGACTTAATTAGGAGGCCCAGGGAGAGAACGAGGAAACCGAGGTAAGTTTTTCTTTCTTTTTGTAAATAAAACCTTTAATTATATATGTGTGTGTGTGTGTGTGTAAGAAATAAAATTTAAAAATTTCCCCTTAATTTATTATAAACAAGTGCAATAGAATTTATATGAAAATGCTTGGTGTTTTACCAAACATAAAATAGTTGCTTGATAAGTGTTCTTTGTAGACTCTTAATTGGGAACCAGAGTCCCTGATCTCAAAGAATCATCTCTAAGGAGGGTTCTGCAAAGACAGTGAGCTACAACAAAAGATTTTGGTCTACAATAAAACAGATTACCCTGCTAGATTATTTATGACCTGTTTTTTTCTTTTCTTTTAAGTTTTTATTGTGAATTGAGTGATAGTTTACATGGGGGAACATCAGTTTGTTTCATTGCAATGATTACTATCCCCTGCATGCTTCATCATTCAACAGTATTACTTCTATTCCCTCTGGGTTTTGTTTGTTTGTTTTTTGATGTGCACCAAACACTCAGGAATACATAAGCATTTAAACAGCCAAAGGACACACCCTGACCCCCAGCCACCACCACATATCCCCTCTCCCTCCATGAGTCTAGAGTCCTCAGCAGCTCATCTCTCCATGTCATCATCTCTGCCTCCATCTCTGGTGTCACTGCTTCTCTGAGTAGGGTTCCACACTCCACTCCTGCTCTTCTCCCTTGATGGTCCCAGGATCCTCTGCTCCAGACAGGACTGTAAGATCGACCACTCAACTCTTTTTGCTACAATTGCAACAATCACAATTACTCACTATTGAATCATGGAGAGTCTTATCCCCATCTCCTTTCACCAGACCCATCTAGACAGGATGAAAACCACTCTGTTGTTGTTGTTGTTGTCAGGTGCCATAGAGTCAGAACTGACTCATAGTGACCCCATGCACAGCAGAACGAAACAATATCCAATCCTGGGTCAACCTCACTACCACTGCCACACTTGAGTCCATCAATGCTGCCACCTGGCCAATTCATCTCATTGGGGGTCTACCTCTTTTTCT
>NW_006408578.1:13453341-13462981 GCF_000296735.1 Chrysochloris asiatica
GAATGCAACACCATTCCTTTTCAATTTGTCATTCCCTGCATAGTAAACCATGTGGTTGTCAGATTCAAAATGGCCAATACCAGTCCATTTCAGCTCACTATTGTCTAAGATATCGATGTTTATGCATTCCATTTCATTTTCACAACTTCCAATTTTCCCAGATTCATACTTCATACATTCCATGTTCCGATTTTCAATGGATGTTTACAACGGTTTCTCTTCATTTTGAGTTGTGCCCCATCAGCAAATGAAGGTTCTGTAGTCTTTTCTCCCACGAGCTTCACTCCATTCACGTCATCACGGTCAACTCTGCTTTGAGGAGGCATCTCTTCCCCAATCGCATTTTGAGTGCCTTCCAACCTGAGGGGCTCATTTTCAGGCCCTGTATCTGACAGTGTTTCTCTGCTATTCATAAGGTTTTCAGTCACTAACGATTCGGAAGTAGTTCGTCACTCTTTCTTCCTAGTCTGTCTTTGTCTGGAAGCTCATCTGAAACTTGTCCACCATGGGTGATCCTGCTGGTTATTTAAAATACTGGTGGCATAGCCCTCAGAATCACAGCAACCACTCAGTAGGGAGTCTGAATCTAAACTCCCACACACTCTGAATCTAAACTCCCTCTTAAAAACTTGTAAGCCACCCACTTCGTGCCTTTACAGCCCCACCCACCCCTATTTTAGGTAGCTAATGTCTAAGTTGCCCATCCTATGAGCCTTGTGTACAGAGGGGATGGGAATGATCCTTGCTGTAAAGATTCCTTCCCTCTTGGTTGGTATTTTAAACTACTACATCCATAAATAGAGGTCAAGTTCGTCAGATTGTAGCAATTTACTTTTTTTCTTTCCTCTTTTCCTTCTTCTCGTTGGGTTCTGAACATCCAGCTTTTGAAACTAGGTCCAATGGGCACTATCTGCAAGTTTGGGCACCCTTCTTCATGTCCCCTCACTTCATATCAACTGGACACTTCACTGTCAGCTCTATGCCTCCGTGGTCATGTCATTGTCCATGGACTCAGGTGTCCCCAAGTCTCACCGTACTTCAGGCCAACCGGCTCTCATAATACTCCAGGTTGATGGGGGTCTATGTAACTTGGTCAGACTCAGCTCACCTCTTCATTGTTGCTTTTCCCCCACTTCCTCTCACCAATACACCAACATGGTCACCAGAAAGCTTGTGTATTCCCTTTGAGTTTCAGTCTTGGGAGGGGGTTGTCCTGAAGGGACTTATTGCTTGCCTTGATGGCTCACCAGTGAACAACTTGCTTGTTCTTGCAGTAGCCAATCAGACTACAATTTTTGTTTTTGTTTTTCTCTGTTTTCAAGTAATATCTCCTATTCCTTTAGCTGCTCCAGGCTGGTCTGCTTGTCTTTTCAAGTGGGAATTTCCCATCTCAGACGGTTCTGGATGGGGATCAGGATTCCACCTAAAGTCTTATACTCTACAAAGGCTCTGCAAGTAGCCTCTTTTACTGGGAAAGTTCTAACACCCCTTTTAGGTATTCCAATCATTTATAGGCTGAAGGCGGGCTTACAAGTTTTCTGTAATCATGTTTCCCAATATTCATTTCTATCCCACTCAAGTGTCTATTTTACAATAGTAGGCAAGGGAAACAAATAGTTATAAGATAGTTTATGACCTTTTTTATTTAACATTAGTATTAAATCTTACAACCTTTTCTTTTAGAAGATTCTCAGTATTTGATGCTATAAACTGTGTACCCATGGAGTTGATTTAAGAACATGTTGTTGTTGCTGTTATTGTTGTTGCTAAGTGCCATCAAATAATTTCTGACTCGTAATGACCCTGTATAGGGTTTCTTAGATTGTAAATCTTTATCAGAAAGCCTCATCTTTTTTCCATGGAGCAACATATCCCCTTGGGCTCGAATCACCAACTTTATGGTTGACAGTCCAGTGCTTATTCTCCTGTGCTCTTAAGAACATGTAGTTGTTGAGTACAGTCCAGTGCTTATCGTATGGAGCCACTGCACTCCTTAAGGACATAGTAGAATGTTAGAATGGGAGTCTTCCTGAGGTGCTAAGAAAACAATTATCCATTCTCAAATTGAGAGTGAGTTTCCCAATATGCATAATTTATGAAGGATATTTCAAAGAATTTGTCCCATGACTCTTATGTTACTTGATGAGATCCAAGATGTAAAAAATGTAGAGGAGAATGGGAAAGATTGGAGAAAAAATTTCCTTGAACCTGTCATCTTGTGAGCTTCCACAAATAATTTTACTTCTTTCATTAAAGCCTTGTGAGGGGAGGTCTTAGGGGATTACTTAAAGAGCTTTGAAATGTATCCCTTAAAAATTGGGAAAACAGGGAATTAGAGATTCATTCATGCCTGAAAAAGCTAAGGCAAGCTGTGGAAACTCAACAGAGGGGTAGTATTGGATTGGCCTATTCACACCAACACTGGCATGACAAAAACTATGCATGATAGTTTCTTAAAAACCATGCCGGTTAGAGGAGTTGTCTGGGATTTGGCCAAAGATGCTTGGAGGGAGGACTAAGAGATACAGAAATAGAAGATAGAGGAGAATGCTAGATATTTAAAGGCTAATACAGGAGTATCAAGTGACCACCCAGAAGCCAAATATATAGCTTAGTTCAGGGACCTGAAGGTGAGTGGTCCCTAGCAATGAGAAGCTCCAAACAGAAAGAATCAACTTTAGCCATTTGCCAAGCTCAGAGACTCTGAAGTCACCTAGCCAAGTAAAAACTGTCTATGGCCTTGCTTCTCCCCTTTCTCCTACCTATTGCTGTTGTTGTTGTTATGTGCCATGGAATCGGTTCCGACTCATAGCGACCCTGTACAGGGTTTCCGAGGCTGTAAATCTTAACAGGAGCGGAAAGCCTCATCTTTCTGCCGCAGAGCAGCTGGTAGTTTCGAACTGCTGACCTTGCGGTTCACAGCCCGATTCGTAACCACTACGCTACCAGAGCTCCTTGCCTATAGAGGAGGTTAAGAGTGAAAAGAGAGCAGAAGCGGACCTCTGAAAACAGGGAATATCCACCAACTCTGGACCTTTCCTGAGAGGAGCCAGAAATCTTACTTTTGAACAAAGATTAAAGGATCGATTAATAGTTAGAACTGGACCTTCTACTTACTGAATCGATACTGTGTTTACTCTTCACAGTGAGAACTGATTGTTACCTAACCAAAAAATCACTGGGCCTGCTGCATATTCATCCAATATTTAGGGCAAGTTTCCCTGAATGAAGAATACTTAAAGTAAAAGTGGTAGACAAGATTTAAATTTGCATTTTGTTTTTGTCCTGAGTTATATTTGTTCAACATGTTGTTGTTGTTAAGTGCCGTCGAGTCGGTTCCGACCCATAGCGACCCTGTACAGGGTTTCCGAGGGTGTAAATCTTTATGGGAGTAGAAAGCCTCATCTTTCTTCCACGGAGCAGCTGGTAGTTTCGAACCGCTGACCTTAAGGTTCGCAGCCCGATTCGTAACCACTACGCTACCAGAGCTCCTTATTTGTTCAACATAGCATTTATAAATACAGCTATGTTTGGAAAATCAAAACTCCTTAGCATCCAGTTTCTAGTTATGGTGATGGAAAACTTGGCAGTGGCTATTGCTGATGATTGCACAGCATGATTAATGTGATTGCTATCACTGATTTCTACCTGGGAAAATAGTAAAATGCCTGATACAGTGTTATCTATATAGTGTTGTTAGGTGCTATCGAGTCACTTCTGACTCATAAGAAAAATAACGCTATTATTAATGGATGAGGAACGTCTCAGCAGATTTATACTAGTGTTTACAATATGATAGGGTGATAATGATACCTGGCACTGCGTAGATATTCAGTAAATGGAATATGAATCTTTTCTTAGTTGCTCAGCACTATAGAAAATGTTTTGGAATTATTTTTAAATAAGAAATTTAGCATATACATTTACATGGTTTTTCACCAGTTCAAATAAGTGTTTAATGTATTTGGCCATTTTCACAAAATACCTGAGGTCCATTTGAGTAGATTTAGACTAGCCTTGAAGCAAGAAGAGTGTAGAAGGGTGGAGGCGAAGAGCTCTCAAGATCTTTCCAGAGAGACCTACGTCATCCTACAGCCTCCATCATTCTGTAATATCCCGTTTACCTAAGTAAATTCAGCAAATGAACAAACAAACACAACTTTTTCTGCATCATCTTAATATTATGGCAATTTGCCAATTGCCCTCAGTAGTGGATTAAATGGGAAGCAGGGATGTAAAGAGTCGGTACCAACTCGATGACACCTAACAACAACAACAACAAGGGATATAAACAATCACTCATCCGTTAATTTGTCAAACTGTGGTGGCTTGTGTGTTGCTCTGATGTTGAAAGTTGTGCCACCAGTATTTGTAATACTAGCAAGGTCATTCATGGTGGAAAAGAATATTGAAAGTAACATAGACTACCAGAAGAGCAAACAAATCTGTTTTGGAAGAAGTACAGCCAGAATGTTCCTTAGAAGCCAGGATAATTAGATCTAGCGTCTTCTACTTTAGACCTGCTATTAGAAGGGACTGATCCCTGGAGAAGGACATCCTGGTTGGAAAAGTGGAAGGTCAGCATAATGAGGAAGACCTCCAAGGAGATGAACTGACAAAGTGGCAGTAATATGGGCTGAAACAATAGTGGTGAGGCTGGTGCGGGACCAAGCATTCTGTTGTGTATCGCAGTGCTGTGAGTTGTGCTACTGTGCTATGAGTTGGAACTGACTCAAGCGCACCTAACAACAACAACGAGGGATATAAAATGAGCCTTGCAAAGTCTCACATGTCTTATTTTTGCCTCTTGCTCCTCATCACTTTCAAGAGAATTGGTTAGGCTTTCAAGTCATAAGCAGAATGATAGCTTAATTAAATTTATGAGAATTTAAAATCTTAATGAGACTATGGCTCAGTATTTTGATTTAATTGCAGTGAAAATAATCCATATGTTATACTCTGAGCTATATCTTAACCTTTTTGAGTCCCTTAGTTCTGTCCTGGAAGACTATGAAAGTGAAGGGGGATATGTTAAATAAGGACATACTCATTCACTATGGTCACTATTTTAGCCCTCCTTCAACCTCTGATTAATTTATTTGTTTCCATTTCTTGCAGACCAAGAAGATTAGAAAATCATCCAAAGTCTATGACCATGGTACATCATCTTGATGATCATTTTAAAGAATATTATATTTCCATGTAATTTGACAATAACACAAGATTAAATATGAGTTATTGTAGTTACATTTCAGTAATGTCCAGTTCATATGTCAATATGTTTCCTTTAGGATGAGGACCTCTTCTGCCTCCTACCGTAGTTTGTCCTATAATTGGAATCCATTCCTCTGAATTATCTCTTGTAGCATTCCCCTGAACTCCATTCTGCTGCTACTGCTTCATTTACACCCTCTTCACTTTTCAGCTGGAGTATTGCAATCATTTCCTGATTTCTGTCTCCAGTTTTGCTCCCCTTCATTCCATCTTCCACAAAGTAGGCAGAGTAATCTTTCAAAAGCAAAATATGATCGTGTCCCTTCCCTGTATAAACATTTTCAATTTCATACTGTTTACTATGCCAGGAATTACAAATTGAAGAGGAATAGAGTCACATTCATCATCAAAAAAAGATAGATCTTGAAATACTATGTTGTCTACAATTGGATAACATCCATATGCCTACAAGGAAGACCAGTTAATAACACTATTATTCAAATTTATGCACCATGCAGTAGAGTCAGTGATGAAATTGAAGATTTCTACCAACTTCTTCAGTGTAACCTTGATCAAACACGAAATCAAGATGTGTTGATAATTACTCATGATTAGAATGTGAAGATTGGAAACAAAGAGGAATGATCAGTAGTTGGAAAATATGGTCTTGGTGACAGAAATGATGTTGCAGATCTCATGACCCAATTTTGCAAGACCAATGACTTATTCATTACAAATGTCTTTTTTTTTTTTTTTTTTTTTTAAGTTTTCATTGTGAATTATGTGATAGAGTACATGGGAGAACATTAGCTTTACATTCATCCTATCTTCGTTTCATTGCAATAATTATAATTCCCTGCATGCATCATCAAACAGCCAAAGGGTACACCCCACAAGCCTGCCCCCTGGCCATCAACACACAGACTCTCTCCCTCCCAGAGTCCAGAATCCCCAGCCACTCCATCTCTCCACATCATCGTTTCTGCCTCCATCTCTGGCGTCGCTGTTTCTCTGGATAGGGTCCTGCACTCCGCTTTTCTCTCTTGATGGTCCCAGGGTCCTCTGCTCCTGGACTGCAAGATCACTCCCCTCCTTTTGTTACAAAATGTCTACCTTTGCATTTGCAACACTCACAATCAGTCCTGATAGCAATTATTCACTATAGAACCACAGGAGTCTTATCCCCATCTCATTTCACCAGCCCCATCCAGATAGGTTGGAAACCACTCAGTGGAGATTCTACCTTCCCCTGTACCCTCTGAAACTAGGCTTCCTCTTAAAAGCTTGTAAGCCAGTCACTTCATGCCTTTGTAGATCCCCCATCAGAGCCCATCCCTGTCAACCATGTGTACTGAGGAGGAGGGAATGATCCTCACTGTAAATATTCGTTCCCTCTTTTGAGCTGCTACATCCACAAACATAGGTCAAGTTCATCAAATTGTAGTGGATTACTCTTTTTTTTTCTCTTCTTTCTTCCTCTAGTTGAGTTCTGGCCATCCAGCCATTGAAGCCAGGTCAAATGGGTACTATCTGCAAGTATGGGTGTTCTTGTGCATCTTGCCTCACTTCATATTTACCGGATGCTTCACTCTCCACTCTAGTCCTCTGTGGCCATGTCCCTGTCCCTGGGCCCAGGAGACCCCCCAGGTCTCGCCATACTTTTGGCCAACCAGGTCTCAACCAGGCATCTATTGAATGTGGTTGGACTTAGCTCACAACTTCATTGCTGTTTTTCCCCAACTTCCCCTTATCGATGACCAACGTGGTCACCAGGAAGACCACATGCTTGCTCATGTATTCCCCTTGTGTCTTAGTGTTGGAAGGGAGTTTGCCCTGAGGGGACCTGACCACTTGCCTTGATGGCTCCCAGGTGAATGACTTGCTTATTCTTGTAGTAGTCAATCAGACTGCCATTATTGTTTTTGATTTTTCCTGCTGGTCTTTCTTTGAAGAAGTATCGTCTGTTCTACTAGCTGCTCCAGGCTGGTCTGCTTGTCTTTTCAGTGGAAATTTCCCACCTCAAAATGTTCTGGTGAGAATCAGGATTCCACCTATGGTCTTATGCAATGCAAAGGCTCTGCAGGAAGTCTCCTTTGCTGGGCAAGTTCTAGCCCCATTTTAGGTATTACAATCAGTTATAGGCTGAAGATGGATTTACAAGCTTTCTATGGTGGTGTTTCTGGGTATTCCTTTATCTTCCCCTAAAGTGTCTATTTTACAGTAGTAGGTAAGGGAAACCAAGATTCAAAAGACATCCAAGCATCTTAACATTATTTCCCTTCTTTTACCCATTCAAGCTATGCCTCAATCCCTGTATCCCAGAACCCTGTTGTTCCAAGGTTGTACATACATCATTATTTACCCGTCCCACTTAGCCCATGCAAACCTGCCTAACTGTTCTCCCATCTGCCTTGTTCTTCCATCCCCCTCCCCCCTCTTATATATTGTCCCTCCTTCCCAACACCCAAAACTATCCTGTGTCTATTCCCTACCCTGTGTTCCACCTTCCCTTCCCTCCCCTCAGCCCACCCCCTATGTCCCGGTAACCAGCAACTAATTTTTGTTTTCCCCTTTTAGTGTGGGTACTTTTTCTTAATCTTTTACAATAATGGCCCTATGCAGTATTTTTCCTTTTGTGACTAATTTCATTCAACATAATGTCCTCAAGGTTCATCCATATTATGCTAGGACTTGCAGCTTCCATGTTATTCTTCAAGGTAGCATAGTATTCCATTGTGTGTAGGTACCAAAGTTTGTTTATCCATTCTTCCACTGATGGGCACTTTGGCTGTCTCCATTTTTTGGCTATTGTCTATAGTGCTGCTGTGAACATAGGTGTGCATATATCTACTCATGTTATGGCTCATATTTCTTGTGGATAAATGCCAAGGAGAGGAATTGCTGGATCATAAGGTATCTCTATTTCCAACCTTCTGAGGAAGTGCCATATTGTTTTTCAGAGTACAAATGCCTTTATAAAACAACATAAAAAGTGAATAAACACATGGTCCTCATGAGATGGAATGCACAGGAATCAAATTGTCTACATCTGTGCAAAGAGGCAGTAGAAAAGCTCAGTATGAGCAGCCAGAACAAAACTGCGGCAGACTGTGGAACAGACCATCAATTGCTCATATGCATGTTTAGGCTAAAGCTGAAGAAAGTTAAAACAAGTCCACAAGAGCCAAAACACGGCATTGGATATATTGTGCCTGGATTTAGAGACCATCTCAAGAACAGATTTGATGCATTACACACTAATGACCAACAACCAGAAGAATGGTGATAGGCCATCAAGAACATCATGCAGGAAGACAGCAAAAGGTAATTAAAAAGATAAAAAAGAAGGAGAAGACCAAAATGTATGTCATAAAAAACTCTGCACTCGCTTGTGAACTTAGTGAAGCTAACACAATGGAAAAAATTATGAAATTAAAGAGCTGAATGCAAAATTTCAGAGGGCAGCTTGAGAAGACAAAGCAAAATATCACAATGAAATGTGCATATACCTGGAATTAGAAAACCAAGAGAGAAGGACACACTCAACATTTCTTAAGTGCAAAGACCTGAAGAAAAAAATAAAGCCTCGGGTTGCAGTATTGAAGAATTCTTTGGCACAACATTGAATGATGCAGAAAGCATCAAAAGAAGATGAAAGGGAAGAACAAACATGATGGCGGATGGGGTGGAAGTGCTGTAAGGAGCTCCATGGGCAACGACACAGAATACAGGACCAAGCAGGCTCGGGATGGTCCCAGAACTCTGAACCACATATAAAGCAATATTTATAAGGTTGGAAGACTTACAGCTGGGGGAGTTTGTGGCAGAAGCAACAAATCCATTGCTTTCTGGTTTGGGATGCTCAGGTGCTCCGGGAGCCGTCCTCTTGTGTGAGGCCAAGCGAGGGAAGGAATGGAGCAGCCACGGGTGCCTGACAGCCGCAGAGACAGAGGTGTGGACATTCTTTTATCAGTTCATTGGTCTCTTGCTGTCTGCGTACCTCCATTCTGATGACTACAGGGGTGCCTGAGCTAGTGGACACCCCAGCCCCACTCTCAGAGGGTTCTACTACGCATGCACACAGAACTCCTCGAAATTTAAAGAGACAGTTTCCACTTAAAGCCAAACGGCCACAGATGGTCCTGAACTGTTTATAACTAGAAAAAAGGCCTGAACGGGGATTGTAGAGCGGGACAAGCAGACAAAAAAGGAAATAGGCTCAAAATTAAATCCTAAGTTACATCACAACGACCAACAGTGGCATCTTGAAATTTCTCAAGAAGAAGAGTGAAAAGGGAAGCCCATTTTCTGATCACATCTACCTGGAGGCAATCATAAAGCATAAAACATATCAAAATACATACCCATCTAAGTATTAAGGCCACAGATAACCCCTGAATATACTCCAAAAACAGAAGCAGATGAC
>NW_006408578.1:13465315-13499250 GCF_000296735.1 Chrysochloris asiatica
AATGAAACAAGGTGTATGATTTGTTGAATGTAAAACTTATGATATGCCCTGTAAACTTTCACTCAATCCACAATAAAAACCTTAAAAAAAAAAAAAAAAGTTAGCTTTCAGACTACTGCTCTGAAAATATGCAAATGACTTGTCAATAAAACAGTAGCTATTTAAAAAAAAAAAAACATAACAGAAGATGGACGGAATATACAAAGTCACTGTACCAAAAAGAAATGGTTGATATTCAACCATTTCAAGAGGTAGTATATGATCCAGAATTTATGGAACTATGGTGACAAATAAATGTGTGTTCAAGTCACAAATCTGACGCTTAAAGCTGTGTGGCCTTGGGTGAGATGCCCACGCTCTCTGGTTCTTAGTCTCTAGGTGTACAGTCCAGTCTGATGACATCTGCTGGACAGCTATGTCCTTGCCTGCTTCTTGTTTCCCTGTGAACTGTCTTTTCCAATCCCCACTCTCTAGGGCCAAAAATTTGTAAGACCACTACTGGCCAACCAATTGGGAAAAAAATTCTTATTTGTGCTCATTCCAAAGAGAGGTGACCAAATGAAATATGAAAATCGTTCATATCACATGCAAGTAAATTTTTTTCTGAAGGTAATTAAAAAACGGATGCAACAGTAATTAGCAAAGAACTGCCTGAAATCCAAACCAGATTCAGAAAGGGACTTGGAACTACCATTGCTGGTATAAGTTGGATCTTGACTGAAAGCAGAGACTATCAGAAAGATGCTTACCTGTGCTTTATTGACTATGAAAAGACTTTTGACTGTGTAGATCATGACAAACTATGGTTAACGTAGCAGAGAATGGGTATCCCAAAACACTTAATTGTGCTCATAAGGAATCTGCACACAGACACAGAAACAGACATTTGAGTAGAACAAGGGAATACTAAATGGTTTAAAATCATGAAAAGTGTGCGTCAGGGTTGTATTCTTTTACCATACTTATTAAGTCTGTGTGCTAAGCAAAATACCCGAGAAACTGGATTCTATGAAAAAGAATATGGCATTAGGATGGAGGAAGACTCACTAAAAACTTGCAATAATGCAGATGATACCACCTTACTTGCTGGAAGTGAGGAGGACTGAAAATACTTAGTGATGAAGATCAAAGACGACAGCCTTCAGTATAGATTGAACCTTGGTGTAAAAGATACAAAAATCCTTACCACTGGACCAATAAACAGCATCATGATAAATGGAGGAAAGACTGACATTGTTAAAGACTTCATTTTGCTCAGATCAACCATCAACACTCATGGAAGCAGCAGTCAAGAAATCAAACGATGTCTTGCATTAGGAAAATCTGCTGCAGGACACCTCTTTAAAGTGTTGAAGAGCAAAGATGTCAGCTTGAGGACTAAGGTGCGTGTGAGCCAAGCCATGGTATTTTCAATAGCCTGATATGCTTGTGAAATTTGGACAATGCATAAGGAAGAACATAGAAGAATTGATGCATTTGAAATATGGTGTTGTAGAGTAATATTAAAAGTACCATGGACTTCCAGAAGAACAAACAAATCTGTGTTGGAAGAAGTACAGCTAGAATGCTCTATCAAAACCAGGATGGCCAGACTTCATCTCTCATACTTCGTACATATAATCAGGAGGGACTAGTCCCTGGATAAGGACATCATGCTTGGTAAAGTGGAGACTCTGCAAAAAAGAGTAAGACCCCCAACAAGATGGATTGACACCATTTCTGCAGCAGCAGGCTCAAGCATAGCATTGATTGTGAAGATGGTGCATGACCGGGCAATGTTGCCATATGTTGTACAAAGGGTCGTTAAGAGTGGAAACTGACTTAGTGGCACCTAACAACAATGTGGTCTAGTTTTGGCCTTCCCTTTCCTTCTTACTACTCATGCTTGCCCTTTCTCATTGTTCACATCAATCATATTTGAAGACTAAGTTGCACCCAACTCAAACCATGGTATTTTCAATAACTTCATATGCATGTAAAATTTAGACAGTGAATAAGGAAAAGTGTAGAAGCATTGATGCATTTGAGTTATGGTGTTGGAAGACAATATTAAAAATACTATGGACTACCAAAAGAACAAAGCAGTCTGTTGGAAGAAGTACAGCCAGAATGCTCCTTGGAAGCCAGGATGGCCAGACTTCACCTCTCATACTGTAGACTTATTATTAGGAGGGCCCAGTCCCTGGAGAAGGATATCATGTTTGATAAAGTAGAAGGCTGGAGAAAAAGAGGAAGAACCCCAATGAGATGGATTGGCATAGTGGCGGCAGGAATGGCTCGAGCATAGCATCAATTGTGAGGTGGACATAGGACCAGGCAGTGTTTCATTCTGTTGTGTGTAGGGTTGCTATGAGTCAGTACCAACTGGATGGCACCTAACAACAGCAACAACATTTCTAACCATTTGCATTTTTCTAAACAAGCTATGTTATTTTTCTGTCTTCTTGTTGTTCATGTAGCTTTCCTGCCTGGAATGTTTTTCAACTCCCTTCCTCCCCGTGTCTCAGTTCTCACCTCACAAACAGCTGCCAGCTCAAGCCTTTTCTGCCTCATACATTCTCTCCAAATGGAACTGACTTGTTTCCTCCCAGAGGCCCCCACTGTACCCTTTGTTATAATATCACTTATTTCATGACATTCCTCTGCCTGTGTTGTTAGGTGCTATCGAGTCGGTACTGATTCATAGCGACCTTAGGCACAGCAGAATGTGCCTTTAATTGACCAAATCATTTTAGTGCAGAAATTCTCATATTCATCTTGTTTTCCAAAGTACTGTACAAAAAAAAGTAAAGCTACTGCCATCAGATGATGTCAGGGTAGAACTGCTCTATAGGACTTCAGAGGTTATGACTCTCTACAGAAGAAGACTGCTTCATCTTTCTTCCACAGAGCAGCTGGTGAGTCCGAACCACAGACCTTTCAGTTAGCAATGCGATGCTTACCCTACTGCACTACCAGGGCTATCCCATAAACACCAAAAACCCAGTAGTTGCTGTCAAGTCAAATGCCAACTCCTGTGAGTCCATCTGTGTAGAGTAGAACTGCTCCACAGGGTTCCCAGAAGTAGATTGCTAGGTCTGTCTTCTGAGGTGCCTCTGGGTAAGCTCAAGCCTCCCACCTTTTAGTTTGTAGTCAAGCATTTAATCATTTTCATTACCTAGGAACTCTTACCCATCCTATTTGTTGTTGTGTGCCATTGAGTCAGTTGTGACTAATAGTGGTCCTGTTTAGGGTTTTAAAGGAGCAGCTTGTGCGTTTGAACTGCTGACTTTGTAGTTAGCAGTCTGATGGGTATCCTACAGACACAAACCAGGACCCCGCCTATCCTATTGTTGTTGTTAAGTGACGTTGAGTCGGTTCCAACCTATAACGACCCTGTATTGTGTTTTTGAGGAGTGGCTGGAGAGCTTGAATCACCAACCTTGCAGTTCAAATTGACTTTGCAGTCTAGCACATTAACCCTCAGCGCCACACCAGGACTCCTATCCCATGTTGTTGTTGTTAGGTGCTATTGAGTTGGTACCGACCCATAGTGACCTTATGCACAGCAGAATGAGACACTGCCCGATCCTGGGCCAACCTCACTACTGTTGCCACACTTGAGTCCATTGATGCTGCCACTTGGCCAATCCATCTCATTGGGGGACTTCTTCTTTTTCTCCCTCCACTTTACCAAACATGATGTCCTTCTCCAGTGACTGGTCCCTTCTAACAGTATGTCCAAAGTATGAGAGACAAATCTTTACGGGAGCAGAAAGC
Source organism: Chrysochloris asiatica (assembly GCF_000296735.1). Taxonomy (NCBI): domain Eukaryota; kingdom Metazoa; phylum Chordata; class Mammalia; order Afrosoricida; family Chrysochloridae; genus Chrysochloris; species Chrysochloris asiatica. The sequence continues at coordinate 13,469,075 of NW_006408578.1, forward strand.
CTCATCTTTCTCCCACAGTACAACTGGTAGATTTGGACTAATGACCTTGTGGTTAGCAGGCCACCTACTAATCCAATACACTATCAGGGTTCTTTCATTAACCACTTGTTATTGTTGTTAAGTGCCATTGAGTGGATCCCGAACCATAGCTACCCTGTATAGAGTTTCCAAGGAGCAGCTGGTGAGCTTGAACCACTGCCCTTGCAGTTCAAACGACTTTGCAGTCTGCTGCATTAGCCCACAGCGCCACACCAGGACTCCTCATTAACCACTGTTGTTGTTGCTATTAGATGCCATTGAGTCGGTACCAACTCAAAGCAACCTTATGCACAGCAGAATGAAACACTGCCCAATCCTGGGCCGGTCAGCCTCACTACTGTTGCCATGCTTGAGTCCATCCATGCTGCCACTTGGCCAATCCATCTCGTTGGAGAGAGATGCAAATCAAAATAACAATGAAGTAGCGTCTCAATCCATAATTAATAGCAAAGTTTAAAAAACAATGACAACAAATACTGGTGAGGGTAGAGAGACTGGAACCCCTCAGGTGTGGTTTGTGGAACTGTAAAATGGTGCAATCATTGGGGGAAACAGTATGATGCTTTATCAAAAAGTTAGAAATAGAAATACTATCTAACCTAGCAATCCTTGTACTCAATATATATCCTAGGGACCTATGAACTGTGACTCGAATAGATATGTGGGAGGAACAGTGGGAGTACACACACAGATATGTGAAAGCTTGATATATTTACTTTTGATGCAAGCATATCCATGGATATGATGCAGTATGTTGTTGTTGTTGTTAAGTGCCGTCAAGTCAATCCCGACCCATAGTGACCCTGTATCGAGTTTCCAAGGAGCAACTGGTGAGCTTGAACCACTGACCTTGCAGTTCAAGCGACTTTGCAGTCTGACGCATTAGCCCACAGCGCCACACCAGGACTCCATGATGCAGTATACAGGGGGTAAAATTATGAAAACTCTTTAGATATCTCCAAACACCTTTAAGGAAATTATTTTCTGGATCTGGGGGCTCAGGACCCTAGTCTGGGGGAACACCATCATCAGCTGGGAATTTAAAAGGTTATGAGTGGCCATCTAAGTTGCAATTTTATTGGTCTTTCCCTGTATGAATGGAAAAAAAGTGATGACAGTTAATGTCGATTGGAAACAGTCCATTGCTCTAATGGGCCACCCAAGCACCAGTCTCCATAACCCAGAGACCATAAGAACTAGATGATGTCTGGCTACTACTACCAATTGTTCTGAAATGGATCACATGAGAAGGTACTGGATAGAGTGTGAGAAAATGTGGAACAAAACTCAAAATCATTTCAAAACAAAAACCTGCCTTACTGGTCAGATGGAGACTGGATAACCCTGATGCTGTGGCCCTTGGTCACCCTTCAATGCTGGAACTATACTCCTCCTGTGACTCAATGTCAGCCAAGCAATAGATAGCCATATAGGGGGACACCAAGGAGGTACACAGATCCAAAGGGCAGCATTGCCTTAAGGATAAAATCCATAAGGGTGGGAAAGAATAAGGTGAGGAGTGGAAACAAGAGACACAGGAAAGAAGTAGGATAGTGGTGGTGGTGGTGGTGTTGTCAGGTACCATCGAGTCAGAACCGACTCATAGCGACCCCATGCACAGCAGAGCGAAACAATGTCCGATCCTGGGCCAACCTCACTACCTCTGCCACACTTGATGCCATCAGTGATGCCACCTGGCTGATCCATCTCGTTGGGGGTCTTCCTCTTTTCCTCTGACCCTCCACCTTACCCAGCATGACATCCTTCTCCAGCGACTGTTTCCTCCTGACAATATGTCCAAATGGTTAGTGGTAGGGGATGGTAATCAATGAGACAAAATGAGGTGTATGACTTACTGAATGTGTAACTCATCTATTCTGTAAACCTTCACTCAATTCACAATTCAAAGTTAAAAAAGAAAACCACAGGGAGGGAAAACATAAATAAAATTCAAGTCCCAAATAAAAGCCGCTAAGAGCTCTGGTGACATAGTGTGTTACAAGTTGGGCTACTAACTGGAAGATCAACAGTTTGAATACACCTGCTGCTCCATGGAAGAAAAAGGAGGCTTTCTGCTCCCATAAAGATTTACAGTCTTAGAGACTCTGTTTAGAGTCGTTATGAGTTGGAACTAACTGGGTGGAGCTTAACAACAGTAGCAATGTAGTGGGTTAAGCTTTGGGCTGTGGACTATAAGGTCAGTAGTTCAAACCCACCAGTTGCTCCTTGGGAGAAAGCTTAGACTGTCTGCTCCAGTGAAGTCCTTATCTCAGAAACCCTACCGAAGTTCTACTCTTTCCTATAGGGTCACTGAGTTGAAATCTTGATGGTAGTGAAGTAGTCATTTGGTAACGTAACTGGAGTGGAAGTCCCAGTTTAAGTCTAAACTGAGTAACTCTCACAGATTCAGGTTATATCCTTGTTGTTAGGTGCTGTCAAGTTGGTTCCCACTCATAGCGACCCTGTATAGAGTTTCCTAGGAGCCTTTGGTGAATTTGAACCACTGACCTTAGTTCAAATCGACCTTGAGGTCGAGTGCTTATCCTGTAATGCTATACCAGGACTTCCGTTATATCCTGTTGTTAAGTGCCACTGTTGAGTTGGTTCTAGGAGCTGGTAAAACAGACCTACTAGTAATCGCTTTACCATAAAGCGTGGAGGACACCTTCTCCATTCCCTCCCCCTCGGGAAATCAGTCCTCTAAGTGCCCAGTAACAGTTCCTTAATGAAGAGAAAAGTAATTTTGAGTACAGCATGATATCCATAACTTAGATTTTCTATTTTACTCTCCACCGGTTTCTTTATGGTGCTAGGAGACAGCGGCAAAGTTGAATAGGAGGTGCTTGTCAAATATCCTGTCACATCATAGAACAGAAATTTCCTCTAAGTGAGGGGGATTCTGTCATGCCAGAGGAGAACTCTGCAAGGTTTGGCCACGTCGGAGCCGGCCAAGGGTCTGCAGCCCTGGGCTTTGATAGCGTGGCAGCTTTGGTGGCAGTCCCCAGGAGCGGAGGCGGGACTCTATGACATTACACCCTGGTCCAGACAGCACTGCCCGGCATTCAGATTGTCTAATTGCGTGAAACACCAAATTACCCGTGGCAACCCAAACAGAACCCAAAATAGCCGGGAAGAAAATTATGGAAACTTTGCTACTATTGCTGCCCACGTCAGTATATTTAATGCTTCCTACATGCCAGGAGCTGTTCTAGGTAATTATTTACATTGTCAAGGCACTGCATCCAACATGCAATGTGGAATGTCATGTAAGACTGACATTCATTTTTAATAAAATTAAAAACTGTGATTACTATTTAGGAGGGCAAGGGCAAGCACGGGACAAAGATTTATCCAATGTATTTTTTTAGAACGATCCAAAAATAGTGTTCTTTGCTTTTAAATGCCTTCTGCAGGTAGTTATGGATCTTTTCCTTACATTATTATTATTTAAACTTGTAAAGGACTGTCACACCAGGCATAATAGCCAGTTATTCAAAAAGTCTCCACTGAAAGTGCTAATTGGGCCAGCAGGCTTTGGTGAAGGGGCGGGGCGGGGCCACACCGCAGCGTATAGTTGGCGACTCAGGCGGGAGCTGGGCTCTCGCGGGAATCCAAAACGTCCTGGCCGCCGGTCACGTGATCCCCAGCACCATCCCTCAGGGTCAAGGAGCCACGTCGGCGGAGTTGCTCGGTCTGGGGCGGGGCACGCATTACGCCCGGGTCCTCGCTACGGCTCCGCCTCTCCTGCTCAGGGCCCGGATGAAGAGTAACGCCATTATCGCCGGAGCCCGAGAGCACTCGCGGACGGCGACTGGACACTGGCCGGCCGCACCATGAGACTCCTCCCCCGCCTGCTTCTGCTTCTCCTGCTCGTGTTCCCCGCCACCATTGTACTCAGAAGCGGCCCTGGAGGTGAGATGAGTGCAGTGGGTGGTGGGGCTTGGCCGAGAAAGAGATGTCAGCGACGGCAACTTTGAAGTTGAGGGCGGCCACAGCTCCCGGGTCCGAGTCCACGTCTCGGCCTCTGTCCGCCCTCACCCCAACCCCTGGCTCGTAACAGGGGCCCTAGCGCGCTGGGTGAGGCCCGGCAGGTGTCTCGGGCCGCCGCCGCCCGGAGTGCGATAGTCAGTGTCTAACGACCTTGCCCCTGGGCCCCGATGGCACCCCGCAGCTGTGTCCGGAGCCGGTGGCCCTGGGCTTGCGGAGGGCGCGGGCTATCGGGGTTACGGTGGTGGCCTCCCGCGCCCCACCCCGCCCCCCTCGCCCGCAGGGCTGACGTGTCGTTAGTGACCACGCTGGCAGCCCCCATTCATTCATTTACTGAAGCTCTGGCTCTTTGCTCACCGAAACTGTCTTTTTTTCTGGCGACCCGCCGGGTCTATCTGCACCCAGTCTGAGTGTGTTACCTGGAGGATTGCCCCTTCCACAACCCGTGTGGGATGTCTCTATTACTTCTGCTCACCCACACACCCTATTTCTCCAACTGCTTTTGTTTGTGGAAGTATCATTCTTTGCTGGGGGAAAAAAATGTCTTCTACTTGTAAGTTTGTTTTTTATATCGGGATGCTTATGCAAGTTTATTGTTTGCAACAACGTGGTGGTGTGAAAATAACTCTTAAGTAGCATAACTCAGAATCTGGTGTCTTGGCTTCTTGCCCTGATTCTAATACGAACTTCGATTTAAGTTCATTATCTATACGGAACCTAATATTTCGTAAACTTCTTTGTGTGAGAAATAGTCTTTCGAAAGATGTTTTCTTAATTTTTCCAAATGAAAATTGTTAGCCTTTGTAGACACAAAATTCTTTAAAGTTGACATTAAAATAGTTAAATATCCGATGAACTGCAGAGTACAGTGTGTATATATATATATATATGTATGTATCTTTAGAAGGTCTCGCATTTAACCAAGCACAACTTTAAAATCATTGTATGGGAAGCATGGATAGTTTTCTTAACGGTTCTTGAAAATGATCATAAATTATGAATGCACTGTTTTTGTCCTTGATCAGCAAGCAGTAGAAGCTTTTGATTTCTGTTTTCTTCCAATTCGTAATGTGTGGTTGAAAGTTCTTTAATATTTTTGTAGCAGGCCTAGCAAATAAGACTCAGGGAAGTAGAACCAACTTAAAATGCACAGTCCATGGACCGATTTCCTGGGTATTTATTGCACATGTGCACAGGCTGCCTTTCCCATGTATTTTTTTCCTCGACTGAATTGCCACATCATCATTAATTCTGAGAAATAGTGGAAGACTCACTAAAACTTTGGAATTCTTTTGAGGATCAGGCCTGAAATACATTTAATATGATTTATTTAGAGCACTTTTACATATAAAAGTATGATTTATACTTTATTGACATTACAGGCTTTAACTTTTTAAAGTAGGATTTTCTCTTTAAATTAGAATTAGTTTGAAGCAATATGCAAAAATGAATGCATTCTTATTTAAAATGTAGGTTTTTGTTTTATATAGTTGTTGTTATGTACCTGTGGTCTCCTTTCTGACCCATAACTACTCTGTGTAGGGTTTCTGAGGAGCGGCTGGTGAGCTTGAACTGCCGACCTTGCTGTTCTAACTGATCCTGTAGTCCAGCACATTAACTCACAGTGACTTAGTTGGAGTTTCTTCTTTTTGGATCAAACTTTCTTCAATTTGCCCAACACAGTTACCTAAGTTACTTATTGTTTCTTTGAAGTAAGGGCATTTTTCATTTCTCTAGTTAGTTTCAAACTGTGAAGTACTTAAAAAAAATTAAATAGTATTTGCCATTAAAACTACCATGCAGTTGTTAATACAAACAGTAAAATAAATCTTATATTCTTAGATGCACTGTAACCTGGCATCATTAAAGTAAACTGGGAGCTTAAGTTACTGTAAGGGGAACGTTTTGTTCTATGTGACGCTGTGGATAGCAGAAGGAAGCACTGCACAGTCCTGTGCCATGCTCCCATTGCTGCATGCTATGTCAGTGCATCTCATTCCGGGTCTTCCTCTTTTTCACCAGCCTTCTCCCTTGCCAAGGGTAATACCCTTCTCCCTCCTGATCACTAGTCCCTCCTGATCACATATCCAAAGTACAAGAGACAATGAAGTCTTGTCATCCTCACTTTTAAGGAGCATTATGGCTGTATACTTCTTCCAAGAAAGACGTGTTCTGGCATTCCATGGTACATTCAGTATTCATGGTATATTCATTGCCAGCATACAAGGCATGCGTTTCTTCTTCAATCTTTTTCTGTGTCCTGCTTTCACATGCATATGAGAAACTGAAAATGGGCACTTTAGTTCTCAAAATGACTAGTCTGTAACACTTAAAAGAGATGTTTTGCAGTAGATTTGCTCAATGCAGTTTATCATTTAATTTCTTGGCTGCTGCTTCCATGTATGCTTATTGTGAATCCAAGTAAAATTATATCTCTGACAGACTCATACTTTTTTCCCTTTTGAGGAGGCAGCTTCCCCAAGAAATACAATAATTGGTAGGGACATTACTCTGACCTACGTCCATACCACCTTAAATACACCAGCTCTAGTCTCATCTCTGAAGCTCAGCAGGGTTGAGCCTGGTTAGTACTTGGATGGGTGACCACCTGGTAATACCGGGTGCTTTGGAGTCCTGGTGTTGTGGTGCTGTGGGATAAAGCGCTGGACCGCAAGGTCAGTTTGAACCACAAGGTTGGTGGTTCAAACTCACCACCTGCTCCTTGGAAATCCTATACAGAGTCTCTATGAGTTGGAACCAGCTCAGTGGCTCTTAACAACAGCTACTACTCTGACACATGTGGGGTCAACATAAGCCGGAGTCAACTCAATGGCAACTGGCTTTTATTTTATTCAGATTGAAATAGTATGGAAGATGCGTGAAAATGGCAACTCAAAAATCATTTGAGTATTTTGAGTGCCTTCCACCCTGAGGGGCTCATCTTCTGTCACTGTGCCAGTCAGTGTTACAAGGTTTTCCCTAGCTAGGGTTTTCAGAGGTAGACTACCAGGTCTTCCTCCCTGGTCTGTCATAGACTAAAAATTTCACTGAAATCTGTCCATCATGGGTGACCCTGTTGGTATCTGAAATGCCAGTGGAATAGCTTTCAACATCATGTAAGCCACCACCGTATGACAAACTGACAGGTGAGAGGTGGTTGTTGCTTATAGTAGGTGTTAATCATGTGCCCAGGGAGCTCTGGTAGCGTAGTGGTTACGAATCGGGCTGCCAGCCTCAAGGTCAGCAGTTCGAAACTACCAGCTGTTCTGCAGAAGATGAGGCTTTCTGCTCCCGTAAAGACTTTATAACCTCGGAAACCCTGTACAGGGTTGCTATGAGTTGGAACCAACTCCTTGGCACATAACCACCACCACCACCACCAGAGTAAAGGTGAACTTTTGTTAATTTACCTTGTTTTACATTTTGTTAGGCTCGTTAGCAGTGGCTCAAGATCTTACAGAGGATGAAGAAACAGTCGAAGATTCAATAATTGAAGATGAGGATGATGAAGCTGAAGTGGAAGAAGATGAACCCACAGATTTGGTCAGTGTTAAATACTATATAGTACATCTAGAGAGAATATTATACATCTGGAATTTCTTTTTTGTAGAAACATTTAGTATTAGAATTTATGCTTTTTAAGGCCTTTTTGAAACTATCATCAAGTGGATTAAGGTTCAGTTTATTGAGTATATTCTGAAACAGGGAGGAGACATGCTTCGAAGAACCACAGTCATTTGGATGTGAGTCCGAGGGTAATATCCTGGGAGTAGTATTGGACCATGAGTTAAGAGATTTGGGGTACATGCCACTGAGCTTTCTAACTGGACAGATTTTATGTCTGCGTCTCAGTTTTCTTTCATTCAATACACAAATATTTATTGAGTACTTATTATCAGACACTTTTCTTGGTGCTGGGATGGACAAAACCCGTTGTATCTGTTCTCATGGAGTCTGTGTTCTGAGGGCAGTGTGTGTTTTAGTGGCGGGGTGAGGGGCAGACAATAAAAGTAAACTGTGTCTGCTGAAGAGTAATAACGAGGGTAGAGAAGATGTCTGTCAGAATCTTCAAGCTCCGAAATTTTCAATGTAAAATAATGCACTGACAGTATGAATATTGGGCTGGACCCAGGCTGTTGTAGCAGGTTTCTGATAAATCTGTCCTACATAGAAAGTTACTTGTTTCTCTCTCACTTCCTTTAGGATTAACCCACCACATCCTTATTTTCCTACTATGGCAATATCAAAATACCTTTATATTATGATTTTATTCTTTTGACTTACCTTTATACAGAGTATGTCGCTAAGTGAACCTTGCTGTTGTGTTGATGTGATTTTTGAGTTACCATTTTCATGAATCTTCACACACTGTTACAATCTGATCAAAATAAAAGTTGCCATTGAGTTGATCCCGTATGTGTCAAAGTAGTATCCTTACTGATTTTTGTGCTCTACTAATGACTATGCTCTGGTAGCGTAGTGGTTACGAATTGGGCTGCTAACCGCAAGGTTGGCAGTTCGAAACTACCAGCGGTTCCGTGGGAGAAAGATGAGGCGGTCTGCTTAAGTAAAGATTTACAGCGTCAGAAACCCTGAGTAGGGTCACTATGAGTCGGAACCGACTCCATGGTACTTAACAACAACAATGACTATGCTTTCCTAATTCCCCTCCTTTAGGAGCTGTTTGGGAGTCTTGGTGTGGTGGAATAGGATAAGCATTGGGTTGCTATCCATAAGGTTGGCGGTTTAAACCCACCTGCCACTCTTCGGAAACCCTTTATAGGATTGGTGTGAGTCAGAACCGACTTGACAGCATTTAACAAGGAAACATTTACTGAATTCCTATGTGCTAAGCTATTTTTTGCCACTTTAAAATCCATTATTATTCCTGTTCAGTCTTAGCAGCACCATTGCCTTTGATGTCAGAAAGTAAAGGACATCAAGTGTGTCATTTAATGTTTGCTAGCACTCTTCTTGAAAGAGCAGTATGTACAGTTTTTCTCTTGTTTTCATTTTTCATTCTCTCCTGGCCTGCTCTTGTGTATCTAGAGTGTCTCGGTATCTAGTAGAACTATTCTTCCTGGCAACCTCAGTGCTAGGTTCCTGACCTGTTTGCCATTGTTGGCCTGTTTGAGCGCGGTTCTGTGCCGCCCTCTCTTTTTCCTGCTCAGTGCTAGGTTCCTGACCTGTTTGCCATTGTTGGCCTGTTTGAGCGCGGTTCTGTGCCACCCTCTCTTTTTCCTGCTCACTTGCTGTTTCTTGGTCTTTCTTACTCTCTTTATCTTCTCTTCCCTTAATATTGATAATTCCTATAGTTCTGCCTTTGTTTTGTTCTGCCTTCCTCTGTATACCTTCCCTTTGTCAGGCTTACCAATACTAGTGGTTAGACACGTCCCCACTATTTATTGATCATTTTGGTGACTCTCTTTCTTGCCACTTCCCTTACTGAGCTCTATACTTACTATTTCTAGCTGTTGACCAAACATTTGAGTGCCTTCTCTCAAGTGTGTGAACTGGGGTATGGAGGCTTTAAGGAGGAACCTGTGTGTTAAGGGAAAGAATATTGTACATAAATGAAGAGTATTTTACATAAACGGCATTATAAAAATGTCGTTCACAACGGTACCCATAAGCACACCAATTTATTAAGGGGTTGAACACTTCAAATATATGAACAAATATATAACCTCTAGGAGTCCTGGTGTGGTGCTGTGGATTAATGCGCTAGGCTGCAGAGTCAGTTTGAACCATCAAGTTGGTGGAACAAACCCAACTGCCACTCCTCAGAAACCCTATACTGGGTCGCCATAAGTCGGAACTGACTTGACAGCATTTGACAACAACATGACCTTTATTGGTGCTTGGATAAATGATGCTATGTGGCTATATAAGCTGGTAAATATAAAATTTGTTCAAACTTTTGCCAACTTTTTGGTTGCATAAATTACATACCATAAAATACAAGTGTACAGGTCAATCACTTGCAGAGGAAAACTCTTTTGTTAATCTGGATGGGACTCTTCATAGATGACAGGTGCTCTGTATTAGGGTCAGCAGAATGTGGTCTTAGGCCCAATCTGTCCGTGATCATCCTTATATATTCTATGGCTGCATACAAGTTACTGCAGCAGAATTTAGTTGTTGCCTCAGGTGCCTCTGGCCTACAGACCCTAAACTACTGTATTTGCTATCTGCCTTTTACAGAAACATTCTACTGCCCTAGAACCTTTAGTATGAAATATTATTAGACCAGTGATTCCTGGGTGCTTGTTAGAACGAAAGGACTTCAGGCTTCACACTAGGCCTCAGTAAGATTGGCCAAGGTCCTGGAATTAGTATGCACATTACAGTTTGAGGCACACTCAGTGGTATGGCCGGCGGTTCAAGCTCATCAGCTGCTCCTCAGAAACCCTGTGCAGGTCGCTATGGGTCAGAACCGACTCAGCGGCACTTCACAACAACAGTGATAGGACGTACAATAAGATTCATACTGGATTTCATTACAACAAAACTTTGGAGATACAGTATTTTATCCCAAAGCTAGCAAACTTTATTTTTAAACGCTGTCACAGTTTTCTCATAGTGGTTACGAATTGAGCTGCTGCAAACCTCAAGATCAGCAGTTCGAAACTACCACCTGTTCCGAGGGAGAAAGATGAGGTTTTCTGTTCCCGTAAAGATTTACAGCCTCGGAAACCCTGTACCAGGGTCACTATGAGTCGGAACCAACTCCACGGTGCTTAACAACGACAACAACAACATAGTTTTCTCATAGTAATTTGTTTAATCCTGTTTTTTTTAGGCAGAAGATAAAGAGGAAGAAGATTTATCTGGTGAACCTGAAGCTTCACCAAGTGCAGATACAACTATCCTGTTTGTAAAAGGAGAAGGTAATATAAAAATACTAGTTTTAGTAAGATACTAGGAGTCCTGGTGTGGTGCTATGGACTAATGCATCATACTGCAAAGTCATTTAAACTGCAAGGTTCACCAGCTGCTCCTTGGAAACCCTATAAAGGGTCGCTATGGGTCAGAATTGACTCAACGGCAAGTAACAACAACAACAATGCACTTTTAAGCAATTAGTCAAATTCAAAAAATTTTGTAGCAGGCAGCTATAAAAATAGAAAAGAAATGTTTTAGTCAAATTATGCAGTGAACATTGTAAATTTAGTCCAGTGTACTTCTCAGTAGACTTTTACCCTTCTGCTCTTTATCTGTGCACAGAGAGCAGATTACTGATATGCAGGGAAGATGACTTCGCTAAGCCTCGTAGTCCATGATAATCTTACTGTGAGGCATATACAACTCCTTCTCAGGGCACATTATATGTATGTGATCTGGTCTGAAATTGAGATGCTTGGGTGAACTCTGAAGTTGGGATACTAAATGGGGTAGAGATAGAGTTTTCAGCTTGGACCCAGCTCCAGTCAGTTACTAGCTAAGGGCTGACTGGAGTATTCTGTTGAAACAGAAATCACACAGCAAGAAAAGGTGTCAGAATCCAGTAGGAATGGCTATTCTAATTTTGTGCCCTTTGAATGTTAGACCTAATTTTTCTCTCTCTATTTTGTCTCTTAGATTTTCCAGCAAATAACATTGTGAAGTTCCTGGTAGGCTTTACAAACAAGGGTACAGAAGATTTTGTTGTTGAATCGCTAGATGCCTCATTCCGTTACCCTCAGGACTACCAGTTTTATATCCAGAATTTCACAGCTCTTCCTCTGAACACTGTAGTGCCTCCCGAGAGACAGGCTACTTTTGAGTACTCCTTCATTCCTGCAGAGCCCATGGGTGGGCGACCCTTTGGTCTTGTCATCAATCTGAACTACAAAGATTTGAACGTAAGGCCTTCTAAACCTTCATTTATTTAACAAGATAGAGATGTGTGGGGCAAATAGACGTTGCTTTATAAATATTGCCGTAATTGCTCATTGTAGTGCCTGCTTTTGATTGAAACTCTGACAGGCACCAGGGAGGCAGAGGTCAATTGCATATCTTTGTCTTTTGGTCTGGCATCCAATGAAAGAGTTGGACACAAATAGGGCCTAGCACAGTAGTAAGTGATAGAGGTTGGTGGGTGAGGATAGATGGGCAGTGCTGTGCTCTGCTGTGACAAGAGCTGGGTCTTTCAAGGAAAAGACAAGTCACACAGTGGACTTCACTCCTTATCCGGATCTGATTTGGTGTGTACTTCCCTTGGTTGCTTGCATTTTTGCCCATTATACTGCCTCCTCAAAGTAAAGTTAACTGTGTTGACACAGATGGAGTTAAGCCCTTGGGACCTTCATTTGCAGATGGGGCACAACTCAAAATGAAGAGAAACAGCTGTAAACATCCTTTAATGATTAGAATATGGAATGTACTAAGTATGAATCTAGGAAAATTGGAAATTGTCAAAAATGAAATGGAGTGCATAAATATTGATGTTGTAGGCATTGTTGTTGTTAAGTGCCATAGAGTTGGTTCCAACCCATAGCAGCCCTGTATAGAGTTTTCAGGGAGTGGCTGGTGAGCTTGAACCACCTACCTAGTGGTTCAGACGACATTGCAGTCCAGCGCATTAGCCCACAGCACCACACCAGGTTCTGTCCTAGGCATTAGTGAGCTGAAATAGACTGGTATTGGTACTTTTGAATCTGACAATCACATGGTTTACTGTGCCGGGAATGACAAATTGTAAAAGGAAGGGCATCACATTCATCATCTGTCTTGAAGTACAACACTGTCTGTGATACGACAATCTCCATACGCCTACAAGAAAGACCATGTATCACTACTATTCAAATTCACGCACTAACCACTAAAGCGCCAGTGATAATGAAATTTAAGAATTCTACCAACTTTGTCAGTCTGAAATTGACCAAACATGCAATCAAGATATGTTACTAATTACTGGCAATTGGAATGCAATGGAAACAAAGAGGAAGGATCAGTAGTTGAAAAATATGGCCTTGGTGATAGAAATGATGTTGGAGATCACATGATACAATTTTGCAAGACCAATGACTCTTTCATTTTACAAACCTGTTTTAAACAACATAAAAGATTACTATACACCTGGACATTACCAGAATGGAATACACAGAATCAAATTGACTACATCTGTGGAAAGAGATGGTGGAAAAGCTCATGTCATCATTCAAAACAAGATCAGGGGCAGACTATGGAACAGACCATCGATTGTGCACATACATGTTCAGGCTGAAGCTGAAGAAAATTAAAACAAGTGCACAAGAGCCAAAATGTGACTTTGAATATATCCCACCTTAATTTAGAGATCATCTAAAGAACAAATTGATGAATTTGATGCTAAAGACCACAGACCAGAGGAGTTGGAATGACATTAAGAATGCCATATAGGAAGAAAGCAAAAGGCCATCAGTAAGTCAAGAAAGAAAGAAAAGACCAAAATGAATGTCAGAAGGCTTGGAAAGTGGCTTGGAAAGCATCTAGAGATGTTAAAGCAAATAGAAGAAATGAAGTGATAAAAGAAAGCTTCAGAGGTCAACTCGAGAAGACAAAGTAAAGTATAAAAAATGGGCAAAGAAAGACCTGGAATTAGAAAACCAAAAGGGGAGAACACACTCAGCATTTCTCAAGCTAGGGAACTAATGAAAAAATTCAAGCCTCAACTTTTGTTTTTGAAGGATTCTTTGGGCAAATTATTGAATGATTCAGAAAGCATCCAAAGAAGATGGAAGGAATACACAGAGTCTGTACCAAGAAGAAAGGGTCCGTGTTCATCCGTTTCAAGAGGTAGCATATGATCAAGAGCCAATAATAACTGAAGAAGTCCATGGTACATTGAAAGCGTTGGCAAAGAACAAGGGAAATTTCATCCTCTATTTGAAGCTTACTTAATCTTTTCACCATCCTAGTGTTAACATGTCTTCCTATGTGTCTGAATTAAATTTCTCTTGTTGCTATTAAGTTATCTTTTAAAGGGAAGAAGGAGGTTTTCATCCTTCTTATCTTAAAAATAATAAGCTTCATAGTTAAGAGCTGGAAGAATTATCTATTTCATTTTTTTTTCAAGTAAAATTAAAGTTAATCCACCACATTTCTTAGACTTTAAAAATTACTCACCATATTGGTTGGTTCTTTAACTTACCATGACAAATTATGTTAGTCTAATAGGGATATATTTAGTTTCAATTCTGTTTTTATTACTCTATTTTATCCGTGTGCTCTGATTCCTGGAATTGTCTAAGCAGAGGAATGCAAATTGAAGTGAAACTTAAAATGAGAGTTTAGCAATAGATGACACTTGAAAAAGGACTACTTTTGTTTAAAGCAACAGACACAGTTATCTGTGCATTGTCCCAGTGACTTAAAAGTGAATTGATACTGAACTAACAGAATTATTTCTGACTGACAGAAGATCACAGCAGAAAAATATTTGGTAGATGCTAAAAATCACTGATCCAGTTATTACAAAGAAATTAGTTTTCAGTTTGTTATCTGTTGAGCACATGAATTTAACATGTGTCAAGGTCTGGTTCTTAGAATGATCTACTGTAGCATTTTCAGCTATTTTCTTTGTTTGCAAGCAACAGAAACTGGGGTACTTATTTTCCCTGGTTTCTCATACCACATACCTAGCCTTACCCAAAAGAATGAGAGGAGGGGACTGCTTTAGCAAAGTTGGAGACAATTTTATTTTGTAGGAGAAGGTAGTATGATAATGTTGCATCCGTAACGTTGAGTATTACAGTTATGTATAAACTCTGCTGAGTCTTCCAAGTGATAAGAAAACTATAGTTCATTTAGTGAATTGATTTTAAGAAATCTTGTCAGCGTTCATTTTCTAATGCATTTCTTTTTTTTTTTTTCTTTCCCTTTTAAATAGGGCAATGTATTCCAAGATGCTGTCTTTAATCAAACAGTTACAATCATTGAAAGAGAGGACGGATTAGATGGAGAAACGTACGTAGAAGTTGCAATATTAAGTAAATCTTGATTTTTATATTGGAGAGTTAGAAGGATTAGTCCTATGAACAGCTATTAAGTGGTGAAAATTACATGGACTGTGTAGTTAGTGAAATTCTGACTTCCTGATCTGTACATTTAGATGATTCTTAACAACTAGCAATACCAAGTTAGGAAAGATTGTTAAAAAATTTTTAAACTGGTTGACTTTATGTTAATTTATTTTTGAGCTCTTTTCCACACCATGCTTTTGAAACTGATCACAGGCCTAAGTTAAGTTGCATTCCTCTAGAATTGCTATTAAAAACAAATGAGAAGACTTTACTCTGACAAATCCTAGTATTCTTTCCAAGGATTTATATTATAAATAATGAACCATTGCTTACTTCTAAAATAGTTATTAAATTATGCAAAATCTGGTATTTGAAGGAGACAAAACCTAATACAACTATTTTAAATTAACTGAACCTTGAATTGAACATGATTTATAGAGTAATTTTAGATTAAAGAATAGTTTTTTTGTTGGTTGTTTTAATTGACTGCTCATGAGGTTAAGGAGCTCTGGTAGCATAATGGTTACATATTGGGCTGCTAATCTCAGTCAGCAGTTCGAAACTACCAGCTGCTCTATGGGAGAAAGCTGAGGCTTTCTGCTCCCATAAAGATTTACAGCCTCGGAAACCCTGTACAGTGTCACTATGAGTCAGAACTGACTCCACGGCACATAACAACAACAACAACAAACTCATGAGGTTAAAGTTAAGGAAACTTACAAAAATCATCTACTTTAAATTTAAAAATACTTTATATGTTTTATCCCTACAAGTTTAGAAAGTATATATCATATAATTTTTGTTGGATTTAGCTGTGGTTTCCTATTACTTAAAGCAGACTTGTTTTTTTGTTCATATCAGAATCTTTATGTATATGTTCCTTGCTGGTCTTGGGCTGCTGGTTGTCGTTGGCCTTCATCAGCTTCTAGAATCTAGAAAGGTAATAATTATAGATGAATACTCTGGTTTTATGTACTTCCAGGTATACTGTACCTTTTGAAAGTAAACTTGAAAATGAGAATCAATTTCCTCTTTCCATTTATTATATTTTTTCTATCAGTGACTGCTTCTCTTCTTTTAGGGTAGTATATTGGGTCTCACCAAAGTGTCTGCTGTAACCATGGTTTCTCACTCTAGACTTGGCTCTTTTACTACTCTGTCCTCATTTCCCTTCTCTTCCCCTTTTCCCCCATTGTCCACTGCCAACCCCTACAAAACAACCATCCCAAAATATTTTTCCTGTCAATGGAAAAATACAATGCAATTTATTTATGTCAGATCTAGATTAAAAATACGTTATTAATAGGTATTGTCTTTTCAAAACAAATACTTGACTACAAAATCGATTCAAATCGCAAGTTGTGGTTCAGGCTCCCTAGCTGCTCCTTGGAACCCTCTACAAGGTCACTATGAGTTGGAACTGACTTGACAGCACTTAACAGCAGTAGGCATTTTCTTTTCAAAACAAATACTTAGTACTTAACTGTTTATTTCCATAGCTTTCTTTGCCTCATTTTTATAATCGTTTTCTTCTGTTATGTGCCTGATGGTGTGCCTTCTGACTGATGGTGACCCTGTGTAGCATTTCCAAGACTGTAAATCTTTACTGGAGCAGAAAGCCTCATCTTTCTCCGTTGGAGCCCGTGCTGACCTTGCAGTTAGCAGCGTAACTCATACCCCACTCTGTTACCAGGACTCCTTCATCTGATACAATTACATCATCAGTCCCATTCCCCCCCCCCCCTTTATGAATGAGGCCATTATTAGTTATCTTTTCAGAGTATTCAGAAACTTAATTTGTGGACTGTATAATCCTCTGTTGCTTACTTTGGGAGTGTTTGTTTTTAACATGTGGGGCTAAAGAAAGTAATCGAAGCACTTTTTTACCTTCTGGCATTTGTACTACAAATTACTCCAAAGAGAAAGTGCTTTTGTTTTATATGCCGTTTGTAAAACTATATATTCAACTGCATTCCTGAAACATTTCATTAATCACCCTGAACTTTGTTGAATGTGTAAATAAGTTTATTTTTTGTTAAATTTCATTCCCAAAAGGAAAGAAAACTTGAATAAATAGAATTTCTCATTTGGTTTACTGATTGTATAATATACATAAAGCTTTGAAATAAAGGAAAATGTGCTTAAGACCTGAGAATAAATAATTATTGTGAGGATTTATTCTGTTGTTTACTTATGATTTTCAGTAAGTTTTATCCTCTAATTAATAAAATGTTTCAATAAGAATATGTTTCTACCAAGATATTTATATCAAGTACCTATCTGTTTCTACCAAGATATTTATATCAAGTACCTTGATAAGGTTTTTTTAAAAATTATAAATGATATAATGGAAATTCTTTAAAATATGTTTTATGCATTTTTAGCGCAAGAGACCCATACAGAAAGTAGAAATGGGTACGTCAAATCAGAATGATGTTGATATGAGTTGGATTCCTCAGGAAACTTTGAATCAGATCAGTAAGTACTATCTTAGATTTAGCAAAAATAAAAAAAAATTGTCCAATGCCATTTGAAATTTATTTGTTACTTCTATAGAATCTACTATAAATTATTATGATGACTATTATAAAGACTTAATCTTTTTTTTAACTTTTTATTGTAAATTGAGTGAAGGTTTACAGACAAAGATCATCAGTTTTACATTCCACAAATCATAGACTTTGCTTCATCTCAATGATTGCAATCCCCTCCATGCAACAGCAGTTGTCCCATTTCCTGACTGTGGTTACCCATGTACAAATATAAATATACTCTTTCAAACTCTTATATGTTTGTGGGATATATAAAAAAAAAATGTGCATCTTACTCTTCCTTCCATATTCATTCAGCCAGTGTCTCTGTCCATGTAGCTCCACACAGAACACTGTTGTTCCAAGGCCATGTATATATATCACTATTTACCTCTACTCCATTAGCCCTTGCATAGCTTCCTGTGTCTTTGTCTGTCTTCATCATTCTTTTGCCAACCGTCCTCTTACATATTGCTGTCACCATCACCTGAGTTAACATGTCTACCCTCCAGCCAGAGAATTAGTCTCCATTCCCTCCCACACCTGGTACCATCAAAGAATGTTCCTTTTGGTATGAAAACTTTATCTTGAACTTTTACAATAGTGGTCTCATGCAATAGTTATCGTTTTGTCAATGACTTGTTTCACTCAGCGTAATGTCCTCCAGGTTCATCCATGTTATGAGGTGTTTCGCAGATTCATCATTATTCTTCAACATTTCATTGTATTCCCTTGTGTGTATGTACCAATGTTTGTTTATCCACTCTTCTATTGATGGCCCAATAGGCTGTCTCCATCTATTTGCTATTGTGAATAGTGCTGTGATGAACATTAATGTGCATATTTATTTACTCATGTCCTGGCTTTTGTATCTTGTGGTATATATACCCACATAGAGTGATTGCTGGGTTAGACCATATTTTTGTTTCCAACTTCTTGAGGAACTGCCATACTGTTTTCCACAGTGGCTGAACTAAAGATTCAATCTTTGTAATATTTTAATTTAGAAATACTTCCACACCTGCCATTTATTTACAAATGTGTGAATTCTCTATATTCCTAACTTTTTTCCCTTTCTCTTTTCTTTCCTGTTGCTTCAGTGCAGAGTAGAAGAGGTGAGGTGATTACTTTTTTTAATGGTTATTTGTACTAGTTGGAGGCTCTTGTGAGGCATGTGAATACAGCAAGTTTAACAAATGATGGAATGATTTTCTAGTGCTATATTTACTGGGAAAACTGCTACCGCTTGGAAGAATAAACCTATGCAGTTTTATGATTTGTGCAGTTCCTTAAAAGATTTATCAGTATAAAGGATTTCTTTAATTGTAGAAGAACTGTTTTTTGATTTAAAAAGCATTTGTTGCAAAAGCATTATGAGCTTGCTGTAAAAAGAAAACAATACAGAAGTGAAAAGCTCAGATTACTTCCTAGCTGCATGAATCCCACTTTGGTGTTAAGTTTATGTATTACTCCCAAGTTTTTTCTATACGTATATAAGTTTGTGTTTATAGTTTCTATGTGAATGTTTTATCCACATGGGATCATACTATACATACTTGAGGTTTTAATGTCTTGCATGTCTTTATGCTAGTTATATATACCTTTACATCATTCCTAACTACTTAGTATTTCTTCATATAATTGTGCCTAATAAATATGAAAGGAATCTTGGTGTGGCACTGTAGGATAAGTACTGGACTGCTAACTAAAAGATCAGTGGTTCAAGCTCCACCAGTTGTTCCTTTGAAACCCAGTAGAGAGTTGCTGTGAGTTAGAATGGACTCAGAGGCGCGTAACAGCAATAGATTAAACCTGTTCTATACTGAAGGATATTTATGTGATTTCCAGGTTTTCACTATTAGAACTAGTACTAAAGTTAGTATTTCTGTGTATAAAATATATGGGATAAGTTCTTGAAAATCCTTATGTGGCACTGTGGGTAATACAATGTTGGTTTGAACTGCAAGGTTGGTGGTTCGAACTCACCAGCCATTCCTCTGAAACCCTATATAGGGTCACTGTGGATCAGAACCAACTTGATGGCACTTAACAACAAGATGCTAGGTCAAAGATTATGTACATTTTAATACTTGACAGAGAGGGTCACATTTTCCTCCCAAAACATAATGCAAATTCGTGTTCTTAACAAGGTATGATATTTCTTGCTTTCTCTACCCTCACTGATCATTCTGAAGTATTATCACGTTTTAATCTTGTTGCTATGATACATGGAATATAGCATCACATTGTTTTAAATTTGTATTTCTTTAAGGGTAAGGTTGGAAATTCTTTACATGTAAGTGTACTGATCACTTAGTATTTCATTTAAGTGGGAACGAAGTATTGAGAGCCTAGGAGGGACCGTCCGCCTCCTTTTAGGAGAGTACTTAGAAAGCATTTGCACAAGTCCACGTTGTGTAAGGTTGATATATTAAGAGTCTGCAGGGCTTTATGTGTTGGTCTAGGACAGTACCTATCTATTCAGTAAAAAGGAGTCATTGAGTTCTTTAAAGCAGAGAAGTAATGAATTTGTGTTTTGAAGGAAATTACAGTTTTGATGACTGGCAACCAGGATCTGTTCAAAGCAAGGATACCAGTTGGGTGATTACAGTATTACTTGTGAGAAACTGTTGGGATCTAAGCTAATGTGGTAGGAGTGAAAAAGAGTAGAGAGATGTTTCAAAAGTGGAGCAAACAGGACTTTGGGTGGCTTTTTGAGTGAAATGTGTTGAATATAGGCCACTAGGTAGAAGATGATACATTAATATGTTGGAGAATACAGGGAGTGGAGCCTAGGTACCTGAAGAGAGGTGAATTTGAATTAGCTCTGGGAAAACCTACTATGCTTGTCCAGTGAGCATTTGGAAATTCTGTTTCAGAGCACAAGTGAGTCAAGATATGGAAAACATTGGGACTTAAAACTTAGGTCATTATAGCTGTAGTCATCTATCTCTGTAAGGACAGATTTCTCTTTAACAATCCTGATACTCAGGGTACCAAAAAATAGTATTGTGTTGAAATGTGTAGAAAGTTCAGTTTTAAATGTCTTATGCAGAATTAGCTATATCTACATAAAAACTATAATTAGAAACTTAAGCCATAGCAACAGTTAAGGAATCACCCTTCCAAAGGCTTATATGACAAATACAATGGGAGGTTGCTTTTATGGTGTATCTGTCCCTCTGACATCATCATCCATCAACTAAAAAAACAGAATTATTGCACTTAAGATAACAAAATTCAAATCATGTATAATTGAATCTTTCGGCCTGTAAGTATTGAGTTGTTGTTAGGTGCCATCAAGTGAGTTCCAACTCAACAACCCAGTGTACAACAGAACGAAACACTGCCCAGTCTGCATCATCCTCATAAGTGTTGTTATGTTGACCCCATTATTGCTGACATGCACATTATTGTACTCAGACGGTCCATATCATTGGGATCATCTTCTTTTTAATTTATACTCCACTTCATCAAACAAGATGTCCTTCTCCACGACTGGTTCTTCCTGACCACATATCCACAATATGAGAGATGAGGTGTTGCCATCTTTTCTTCTGAGGGAGCAATCTGGCCACACTTCTTCCAGAACAGATTTATTCTGGCAGTCCATGGTACTTTGAATATTTTTGGCCTATACCATAATCCAAAGACATAAATTCTTCTCCAGCCATCCTTATTCATTGTCCAGTTTTCACATGCATATGAGATCTTTTGCATTTCTTGACTGCTGCTTCCTTAAGTGTTGATTGTGATTTCGAATAGAAGGAACTCTTTCACAACTTCAATATTTTCTCCGTTTATCATTATATTATTTATTGGTCCAGTTGTGAGGATGTTTGTTTTTTTTTACATTGAGGTGCAATTCTCATTGAAGACTGGAGTCTGATCTTCATCATTAAGTACTTCAAGTTATACTTGCTTCCCGCAAGGAAGGTTGTATCATATGCATATTGCCTGTTAATGAGTCTTCCTCCAATCCTGATACACCATGTTTTTCATGTAATCCAGCTTCTCAGATTATTTGCCTAGCATACAGATTGAGTAAGTATGATGACATACCTTTCACTGCCTATTGGTGAATGTACAGGTTCCTCATGAGCACAATTAAGTGTTCTTCAATACCCATTCTTCACAACGTTAATCCATAGTTTGTGGGATGACATAAAGAACATGATATATGAAGAAAGCAAAAAGTTACTAAAGTAACTTTTTTTATTTTAGAAAGAAAAGACCAGCGTGGATGTCAGAAGAGACTCTGAAAATTACTCTTTAATAGCATAGAGAAGCTAAAACATAGTTTGAAGGATTCTATGGATAAAATACATGACTCACACAGTTATGCAGATCAGTAAAGCACAAGTAAACGTCTTTCTGGACTCCTGGTGTGACGCTGTTGTAACAGCACTGACTTGGAACCACAGGGTCTGCAGTTCAAACCCACCAGCTGTCTCTAAAACTGCTATGAGTCGGAACTGACTCGACGGCGTTTAGCAACAACAAACATCTTTCTGGTATTCTACTTTCAACCAGGATCCATTTGACATCAGTGATACCCTTCATTCCACATCCTTTTCTGAATCTAGGTTGAATTTCTGGCATCTCTCTATTGATTTACTCTTGCAACTTCAGCAAAATTTTACTTACATATAATATTAATGATATTGCTTGCCGATTTCCACATCCCATTGGAGCCCCTTTCTTTGGAATGGGCCCAAATATGGATCTCTTACAATTGGTGGGCCAGATAGCTGTCTTCCAGATTTCTTGATGTAGATAGATGAAGGCCTCCAACACTGTATCAGTTTGGTGAAAGATTTCAGTTTGTATTCCATTAGTTCCTGCAGCTGTGT
This sequence comes from Chrysochloris asiatica, assembly GCF_000296735.1. Taxonomy (NCBI): domain Eukaryota; kingdom Metazoa; phylum Chordata; class Mammalia; order Afrosoricida; family Chrysochloridae; genus Chrysochloris; species Chrysochloris asiatica. The sequence continues at coordinate 13,491,470 of NW_006408578.1, forward strand.
TTTTCACTAATGACTTCAGTGCAGCCTCAACTTCATTCAGTACCATTGATTCTTAATGTATGGTAACTCTTGGAATTGTTGAACATCAACCATTAGTTTTTGGTGCAGTGACTCTGCATATTCCATCTTTTGTTGCTTTCTTCGTCATTCAATATTTAGCCCACAGAATCCTTCAGTATTCTTGAATTTTTTCTTCAGTTCTTTAAACTTGAGAAATCCGTAGTATGTTTTTCCATTTTGGTTGTCTGATTTCAGGTCCTTGCTCATTTCATCATAATACTTAGCTTTGTCTTCTTGAGCTGCCCTTTGAAATGGTCTCTTTTGTTCTTTATACTTTGTCATTTCTTCCAGGTGCTTTAGCTTCTCTACATTCAAAAGCAAGTTTCAGAGTCTCTTCTGACATCTGCATTGGTCTGTTCTTTCTTTCCTGTCTTTTTAATAACCTTTTGCTATTTCATATATGATGTTTTTTATGTCATCCCACAACTCTTCTAGTCTTTGATCAGTAGTGTTAATTATTAATGTGTAACGCATCAAATCTCTTCTTGAGATGGTCTCTAAATTCAAGTGTGATATGCCCAAGGTCATATTGTGGTTCTCGTGGACTTGTTTTACTTTTCTTCAGTCTCAGCCTGAACTCGTATATGGGCAGTGAATGGTCTGTTTCATGGTCAACCACTGACCTAGTTTTGGCTGATGATACTGAGTTTCTCCATCCATCATCTCTTGCCACAGATGTGGTCAATTTAATTTTTATGTACTCCATCTGGTGAGGTCCATGTGTATGGTCATCTTTTATGTGTTGAAAAGCTATTTGCAACACAGAAAAGTCATTGGTATTATAGTATTCTGTCATGTCATCTCCAGCATCATCTCTTTTATCAAGATTATATTTTCCAACTACCATTCCTTCCTTTTTGTTTCACATTTTTGCTTTGCAATCATCAGTAATTATTAATGCATCATGATTGCATGTTTGATCAATTTCAACCCCATTCCTCTTCAGTTGTTCATTACTGGCATAATCAACCGTATGTTTGACCAATTCAGAATGACCAATACCAGTTCATTTCAGCTCACTAATCCTTAGGATAGAGTCCTAGTGTGGCTATGTGAGTTAATGTGCTGGACTGCAAGATCGGTTTGAACTGCAAGGTAGGTGGTTCAAGCACGCCAGCCGCTCTTTGGGAACCCTATACAGGGTGGCTATGAGTCAAAAACAACGCAAAGGCACTTAACAACAATCCCTAGGGTAGAGTCCTTATGTGGTGCTGTAGGATAAGCACTGAACTGCTAACCACAAGGTTGGTGATTCAAGCCTGTTGTCCGCTCCTTAGAAACCCTACAGAGGGTTGCTATGAACTGGAACTATCTCAACCACACTTAACAACAGCAATGCGTACCATATCAATCTTTATGTGTTCCAATTTCATTTTTGATGGCTTCAAATTTCCCTAGATTTCACACTTTGTACATGCCACATCCCAATTCTGAATGGATGTTTGCAGCTGTTTCTTCTCAATTTGAATTGTGCTTCATCAGCACATGAACGTCCTGAAAGCTTTGCTCCATCCACATTAATATGGTCAACTTAACACTTAAGAAGCAGCTCTTGCCCAGTCATATTTTGAGTGTCTTCCACCTGAGAGGCTCATCCTCTGGCACTATGTCAGACAGTGAGTGTATGTATCACTGCTATTCATAAATGTTTCCATGACTAACTTTTCAGAAATGGCCCACCTCACCTTCATTTTTAGTCTGTATTAGTCTGGAAGCTCTGCTAAAACCTGTTCACCTTGGGTGACTTCTGGTATTTCAAATACCTATGGCATAACTTCCAACCTCACAGAAACACATAAGCCACCATAGAACAACAGACTGATAGTCAATGGGAATACTAAGTATTAAGTCACAGTACTACGTTAGATTCTGAGCAGTATGTTAAAAGACGCTTAGAATATTGCTGTTTTGTCAGAAATTTACATTTCTACTTGAAATAAAGCACATTTATGAAATAGCTGAATAATTAGAGGTTGTTGTTGTTAAGTGCCGTCGAGTCGGTTCTGACCCATAGTGACCCTGTACAGGGTTTCTGTGACTGTAAATCTTTATGGGAATAGAAAGCCTCATCTTTCTCCCGCGGAGCAGCTGGTAATTTCAAACCGGTGACCTTAAGGTTTGCAGCCCGATTTGTAACCACTACGCTACCAGAGCTCCTTGTAATTAGAGGTAGTATGTGATTATGTGCTAAAGTGAATAACTTTGACCCACTTTTGTAAGTTAGGGGAAAAAAATCTGTAGAGTCAGGAGACACCTTGTAGAAGGATAGAATTTAACATATATTGGATGCCTTCTATGTACTTTGCATTTACTTTTAAGGCACTTGCTGTCTGTGTTTAGAACTGCTGAGAGAATTGATCCTCAGAGAACGTTAATAATGTGACAGGATTTATAACTAGATTTGTCTCATGTCTAAAGTTCCAATTGTTGTTGTTGTTAAGTGCCATCAAGTCGATTCCGACCCATAGTGACCCTGTATAGGGTTTCCAAAGAGCAGCTGGTGAGCCTGAACCACTGACCTTGCAGTTCAAACAACTTTACAGTCTGACGCATTAGCCCATAGCGCCATACCAGGACTCCAATACATCATGCCAGAGAGAATAAACGTAGTACCCAAAGTAGAATTTTAACTAAATTTTGTTTATCTTGCTCAGAATCTGATTGTGCAGACTGAATTTGTTTTAGGACCTTGGATGCTATTCTTATGACCATAGGTCCTCTGTTATTTCCTCTTTTTCCTTTTTAAGTAAACCTTGCTTTGAAAGTTTCATAAAGGACTTTCTGAACAGCATGAGTTAATCAGAACTATCCATTGAAGATGGAAACCTTTTCATCAAATTCAAGAAACTTCCTGCTTTTCCTCTATAGATTTATCTCTGAGATTTGCTGATTGTTTCTGGAAATTGGGAAATAGCTGAAAGATAAATAACACACACACATAGATACATGTTCCTTTCTTTCTGCTATTACTTTTAGCAAACTGAGTCGCTTGTGTTCCTAGATGGAGCTTTGTTCTGGGGAAATCAAAGGAATCTATAAAGAGTTCCATTTTAGACAAGTTAGGGGGCATAGAGATGAAAGAGAATGAATAAAAACGTAAAGATTTGCTCTTTGTAGAGTACAGGTGTCTTTTCTCTACACAAATGTCATTTATTTTTCTTAAGTCCCTTTTAATTTTAACAACTCAAGATATGGGCCACTTCACTTGTCTTGTGAAAAAGTACATGTCTCACACTTTAATGTGTGTGTTGATCGCTTGGAAATATTATTGTTCAATTGCATGTTGGGGTTCAGTAGCTCTGAGATATAGCCGAAGACTCGGCATTTTTAGTGAGCTCCTTGTTGATGCTAGTCTGTAGATCTCGTGAAGTAGTAAGATGAAAAATCCCCACTTTCCAGATTTGCCTGGTTGTGTTCATCTGATACCTTTTAATTAATGTACATCTTATGTGATAAGTGCTTCTTTCTGCATCACATCAAGAAATAGTATCAGGTTGTTGTTAGGAGCCGTCGAGTTGGTTTTGACTCCTAGTGACCCCATATGACAGTGGAACTGCTGCCCCATAGCATTTTCTAGACAGCCAGAGAAAATGTACATTTCCAGCACTGCCACCAACACCGTATATAGTCTTTGTATAAATTAGAAAAAGGTACACTGTCATAGCTGTACCTGACTTGCCACAAGAATATTTGGAGATAGGGACTTGGTGTGGGTAGTTTATTGGGAACATAATGAGTCCTTACAAGAATCTCTGGTAGCATAGGAGTTACAAGTTGACCTACTAATCTCATGATCAGCAGTTTGAAACTACCAGCAGTTCCAGGGGAGAAAGATGAGGCTTACTGTTCCTGTAAAGATTTACAGCCTTGGAAACGCTATGCAGGGTTGCTGTGAGTTGGAACCGACTCCATGGCACACCACCACCACCACCACCACCACCAAGAGTCCTTACAAGGAATATGATGGTGCTGTGGTTAAGCACTCAGTTGCTAACTGAAAAGTCTGTGAAGACTTTTACAGCTTTGGAAACTGCAGGGAGCAGTTCCACTCTGTCCTTCAGGGTCACCATGAGTTGGAACCAACTCCGTGGCAGTGGGAGAGAAGAATCTAACATAGGAGATAAAGAGAAAGAAGTAAAAACATGCTGTAGGGTGTAGAATGGTTTAGTATTGAAATATTGTGTCATTTCCTTTATTTTGCTCATTCTGAGTAAATTTACGAAATTGCCAGGATTTAAGCAAATTGCATGAATGTCTTTGCAAATATTGAATCTTTCATTTGTAACCAGCATAAAATTTTTGAGCTGTAAATTTCATGCCTTTGAAACTTACTTCTAAAACTGTTCACTAACCTTTGTATTAACAAGTTAAATTGTAGAACTAAAGAACTTTTTTAGGATGTGTTCACCATCACAATAACTGGAATTCAATCTGTGGTGTGTGTATATGTGTGTTTAACTTATGGTAAAGTTGAGAGGATGCTTTTAAGATATCTTTTAGTCCTAGAGTCAGGCAAACTCAATCTTTCTCTTTTGTTTTAGATAAAGCTTCACCGAGACGGTTGCCCAGGAAACGGGCACAGAAGAGATCAGTGGGATCTGATGAGTAAATGTTCTTTGTGCAACAAATCAGTCTTTACTTAACCTGCCCTAATGTTTTTCGGCCTGATGAGAAATAATGCAGAGAAGCCATATCACCATAGAAGGCATCTACTCCTTATGTGTGGACTGAGCAATCAGAGTCTGTGGCGATATTATTGCTGAAAGTGCACTGCATTCGTTTTTCTAAAGTAACAAATTTGGTTTTTTTTTAAACCATTAAAATCTATGTGTGTGCGTGTGTATGTATGTGAGCAGTTGGTCTTAACCAGAATCATTGTTGAACTACCTGAAGTAAGCTTTTAGAATACTGTATCTAATGCTGTTGTTTCATCCTTATTGGCATTTCCTAATTCCCCCACCCACCTCCAAACTCAGTGCTATTCTCCCAGTATGATTATAGATGTCATACCTTAGAATGCAAATCCCTATTGACGGCACAAGGTCACATTTTGTCATCATTGTTGCTGTTCTACAACACAGCAACATTGTTGCTGTTCTAAAGGCACAAATGGGAATCGCTGCTTTTTAGCCATAGGAATATTTTGATACTTTCCTGCTGTTTACTATAATGCACACATTAAGGAAACTTCTCAGATGAGCCCGAGGAATTTGGGGACCTTTAGTAACAAAATTGTGAAGCATGAAAATTTTGCTGTCTAAAACTCCACCTCACCTGCCTTTTCTAACAGACAGGAAATGGTACCTGTGCAGACTGAGTTGTTGGGTTGGCCCTTGTTTTGTTTCCAACCCGGAGGATAGCGCTGTGGTGATTTTTATACCTACTCTGTTGGTGGTTGTTTTTTAAGAGACTGTTTTTCTCTGCTTAATGAAAACCTTGCTTTTAAAAAAAAATTGCATTGGTCTACAGACTAAGCAAAAAGTCAAGTTACATAGCTAGAGATATAGTCCAATTAATTCTGATCTATAAAGGAAATGACTGAGTTTGTTGGTTGCTAACCATTAGGGATTTTGGTTTTGGTGTGAACTTTAAAATTCTAAGAATGTGATGAGCACTTTTAATTAAAAGGGGTTCTATAAACCCTCTTGCTCTGGATAGTGAACTAAATTTACCCTAAATGTAGGGTGAAGTAAAATGGTAATGACAAATAAGAGGCTTTTTCCCTCTGTCTTTAAGCCATATACTGTCAAATCTGAGTGGCTTCACAGTGTTTGTGGACATTTTCATTCCTTATTCCACAAACTTTTTGAAGCCCCCTGGCATATTTTGTAAGGAAATGGCAAATGGAATGGTATTGTCCATGTAATTCCTGATGGGTGTTTATTCTCAGTAAAAGCCCCAGTGATCTGAGCCAGAGCCAATGACAACAGAATAGAAGTTATTCTAGAGTTCCTAATCACTTCGCAGGGAAGGGGATAAGACATCCTATTACCTTTATGAACACTGCTAGCTTTTGAACTTTTCTACACCTCTAATAGGAAGCAAGAAGCATTTGAGTTTTTAATTAGGTTACATGATCAACATTGCATTTTGGAAAAAGCTTTGTGAGTGCTAAGAAATTACATGATTTGTTTTTTTATGTAATATAAGAAACCCTCCACTTTTCAAGGAATATAGTCTAAAATATTTTTGTAGATATGCAAACTGGTAAAATTGCTAGAACATAGTAATGCAGAGAAGTATAATTACAAAGTGTAAATGGCCTCTACAGAGTTTTATTGAATGCCTGGTAGCAAGTAGGCAATGGCAAAGCCACATTAAGTTACAAATGCCAGACCAGACCTTCCCTGTGGACCTTACATAACCAGCCCTTCCCACTCTGAGGTTCCAATCAGTACCTCAGAAATGTAGGATTTTATATTTGTCTCTTGTTTTATCTGTTGTTTATATTTTTGTTTAAAGTATAGATTGGGAACAGTTGAAAATTTATAAATCCATGGATGTCAAAAGTCTACTGTAGCATCATTAAGTATTTAGCAGAAATTAACTCCATAATAAATGGAATTCAATTCCACACATGGTTTGTTCAAGCACACTTATAAGTAGCCTATATTTTTTTTAATGTCTTTTAAAATGTAAATATTTGGATGAGTTTGTTTTGTTTTGTTTTGATATATTCATTTGCTACACTAGTCACAGTTTCAGACTTCATTCACCTTTTGAACAGCCTGGCTCTATAATCTATAAAATGAATTTAAGGGTCTTATGTTATCATACCTGTCTTCCAGAAGTGTGAGAATCATGTGTTCATAAAGCATGGCTCCTTCTTGGTTGTATAGATCCATCATTCACTGTGGTCTGTCTTACACAGCAAGTGGCTATTCAGACAATTCTGCCTTCTCAAGTGTCATCTGAGGCAGGGGGAATGGGATTGGGGGAAATGGGACCTCCAACTTTAGAAGCCTAAGGAAACGTAGAAATCAGAAGGTAAGAAATGTTGACTTGATTTTAATGAGTTTTTTTAGTCTTAAGTAAAAAGTCCTAGTGTGACACTGTAGGATAAGCACTGGACTGCTAACTGCAAGGTCGGTGGTTCAAACTCAACAGCTGCTATTCAGAAATGCTATACAGAATTGCTCTGAGGCAGAATCGACTCAACAGTGTTTAACAACAATAAATAATCTTAAGTGAAATTCAGAAAATAGTGACTGGTAGAAGAAAGACAAATTTAGACCTTAGAAAAAATAATTTAACAGCAGTTGCTTAAAAGGCATATTTGCAGTGAATCTAATTGAAACTATTTTGGCTCTTGGGAAAGGGGAGGCAGTGGCTCCCTCCTGTCATTTTGGAGGCGCAGTAATAGGCAGTGATCTCCATAGTTGTATAAGGGAAAGTCACTGGGTCAGTGCATTTGAATGGTGACATAAATTATTACTGTTTTGGTGGATTCATTTATAGCTGTAGAGCTGAAATTCTAATTTCATTTTTTTTTAATTGCGTTTTATTATTAAATGAAATCCTATCTTTGAACTATCATGTAGTGGAAAGCAATCTAGCATATAAACAGACCCCTAGTCCAAGTAGAATATTAGGTTTTGTTACTAAACTGTAGGCATACGGTGGAGATGCAGTGGCTTCTGTTCCAGATCACAACAATAAAGCTAGTCTTGCAGATTTTGCTTCCCAGTACACAAAAAACAAATTTTCCAAGTACTTGTCCC
>NW_006408578.1:13500995-13525421 GCF_000296735.1 Chrysochloris asiatica
GACAACAACAACACATAAAAGTTATGCTTACACTGTCTTTTAGGTATGCAATATGATGAAAAGTTTTGAAATCTAGTGAGAATTACCAAAATGTGACACAGAGACATGAAGTGAGCACATGTCATTGGGAAAATGACAGTGATAGGCTTGACTGCCACAGGGTTACCACAGACCTTCAGTCTGTAAAGCCTGCAGTGTCTGAAGGGTGCAGTGAGGCCAAGTGCAATAGGACAAGGTGTGCCCACATAAGCATGTCATCCTTAGAGGGCATGAGGAGGGGACAACAACTTAGAAACTTAACTTGCTGGTATTTTATCATTTCTTGCATTTTTATATAAGTATTTGTGTGATATCTGTATCTTTTTCATTTATACAAAAGTATGAACTTCTTACAGTTAATTTATATCCGAAGGTTTTAGTTTTTTCTATATTTATTTTAGAATTATTTAGGAATTAGCTCTTAGGCATGGCTACCATTTTACTACTCTTTTAAAGTAGGGGGATGGGAACTTATGTTTTAAATACCAGCTGTATGCCTTCCCATTCCTTAGCTCATAACATTTCACAGCAACCCAGTGAAGGAAAATGATACTTTTTTTCATTTTATAAATAGAAATAACAGAGCCTCTTGAGTTTAAGAAGCTTGCTGAAGGTTGCATATTAAATATGGATTAGAGCTTATTCCAAAACTCCCATGTCCTTTCCCTTGCAGTCTGCTTAATGGAAAATTTATAAAACAAAACATTTGAGCAGCTCATTAATACTTTTCTAAAATCCAGCAACTAGAAAGTTCAAATCACCCATTGCTGAATGTACTATATATTTGCTTTACTATACAACAGCATATTAATACTAGTTAGCCCCACGTAAAGCCCCAGAGCCTTCTGAATCATTATAAATTGATTCAATATTTGTGGTACATGTATTTATTTGAAATTTGACACTTCATTTTTGTCATGGCTTTTGATATTTACAGTACCTTACATTAATCTCTCTTAATTACATGGTTTTTAAATGTCCCATTGATTAATAGAATAATGGTCTTTAAAAACATTTTCTTCAAGATAAATTTAATAGGTTGATTGGACTCAGGCATCATAAAGGGTTGAAAGATTCATCTTTATGTTAGAGATAAAAGTAAAATATTTGCCCTTGGGTTATAGTTTTATATAACCAAATAGTGGTAGAATTGGGCTTACAGGTTAAGTAACTTCTGTCTGGTCCTCAGAAAGACTAGGCATCCCATTACAGATTTTTCTCAGTTGTAACGGAGCTTGAGGAAATCCATTGTACCTAGAAAAAAGTCCATTGCCCCAGTCAAAGATGACCTGCCTCTGCCATCCTTTGCCCACCTGCTATCCTGTGTGCTGATTACTGAAGGAGTAGCTGTGACAATCTGCCACTTGGTTGAATGTCTATCTCCCACTGCTGGCCTGTAAGCTCTGTCTTACCTTTCTTCTATTCCCAGCTTATAATACATGATTGTAGTGTGGAAAACGATCACTATTTTTTTTAAAGAAAAGGGCAGGCTTTCATTTGTCATTATCCGTGTGATTGGTTCAGAACTCTTCCTGATGCCAGCCTCCTATCACTAGCATTCTTCCCCTTCCAGTCTAAGTCTGTGTGAGGCTGAACAGAGCCTGCAAATTTGGAAACCTCTGGGTCTTAGTAGTGACCTATGGAAGGCATCTAATCTTCAGTCTGGTCTTTTGTATGAGTGACACTGTAGGTGTCAGTCCTAAATTGTCTGATTCTGCTACAATACACCCCCTTAGTAAAATGGAACTGATTCTTTCCAATCTAGTTGTTTACATAGCAAAAGGAAACAACTAGAGATGGCATGGACTTTTGGTGTCAGACTGCCTGGGTTCAATTCCCAGACCCCTTTTAGTTGGAGGCAAGCTAGATAACCTCACTGTGCTTCAGTCTGGGGTTCAGCTTCTAGGGTTAGGAGTAATGTTACGTGCTCAGAACACTGCCTGGCACATAGTAAGTGGTTGTTAGTAATGTTGTAAAGCACCATATTGTAATCATAGACTATAATAAATAGCATGCTTCCTGCTACCCCGTGAAGCTTTTAGAGAGTGAGGTATATATGGTTCTTTTTGGACTTCATTATGGAATGATAGTTGAATCCTACCGAATATATAAGCTCAGTAATGGCTTTTTTAAAGAAAAAGTTTTAAGATGGGTGTGTAAGATGGCTAACACTTGATTAAATAATGAAATTAGGACCACAGTAATAATAAGGTTGGCAAGGAATGTTGTTTTTGTAGTAAATGTATTAGAACCTAGCTGCATAGCCAGTTGAGAATAGTCCTCAGAACATGTGAAAAGGCAGCATGTTTTTAATGATGTCATTGCTATCTAAAACGATTTTAAAACTCACCTCTTAAGAATTTCTTTCAGAACCAGACCATGACCCACCCAAGGAAAATCACCTACTGGTCACTACAATGGCCTGTTAGATGTGTGCATGTGGGCTCTTAGTCACATCTGTTCCGTGCTATACAGTGGAACTGTGCTGTGCTGATGATCACCTACCCCAGGAACTCAGAGCTGTTATTGTCTTTGTGGTTGGTTCTCTGATTCATTGACGCCAGATTCTGTCTCCAGATTTGTGCCTCCTCCCACTTCCCTCGCCATCTCTGCCATCTTCCTTTTGTTATAAAACCTTCTTGTGTGAGTGAATCCTCCGGACGATCCAGTTGCCTTGAGCTGTATTCCTGTGATTTATTTTTCCTTTGTTAAAATATCTTCTGTGCTATGGCTTCCTTTTCTTTATCAGTCTTTTTCAGATTTCCTTCAACTCAGCTTCTTTCCCCAAAATCCCGCTCTCCAGGATCTAATGGCTCAGTATAAATTTGCCAGCACCTTCTTCAGGCTTGGTTCCCAGGCCATGCACAATCAGCCCATTTGACCACAAACCTGAAACCCCACTGTGCTTGTCTAACCCTGCTCTTTTCTCCTTGTCTTTCCATGATTCTGTTAGCCAACCCCATAGTCATGTGACTTACTGATCCTCTAAAAGATTGGAGAGCTTGGCAGTTCTCATCCGCTGAAGGAATCATTTTCTTACTGTCTTTCTAACTGTCTGTGGTTCATTTTCACTTACATATTTTTTGTAGCACCAAACTCCGCATATAAGATATTTCTGTTCCTCCATAAAGTTTGCCTGTCTAACTTCTTGTCACTGTTGAGTTAACAGGTCTCCCATTTGTCCAAGCCTAATCTTAAAAGGGCCCCTAGAGCAGTGTTTTTCACATAAGTAATAAGTGCTTACTGAGTTTAGTTCTGCTGGGAATAAAATGAGAGCTCCGTTTTTCCACTTCTCCTCCACATCAAAAACAGAACAATTTACAGAACTTGACGAAATCGGAATTTTTCATACTAAAACACAAGAAATTATTAGGGGTAAGTCTGATATGGACAAAATACCTCTGGTTCAAAGTATTTCTTTGCTATTTCTTAACTCATCACAGAGGGATTTGGGTGACTAGTTGAATCGTAGTGTTTACAAACTGGAAATTTTGTTTCAGGCCATGTATTTCAGTCCCATGTATGATAAAACTTGAATCTGCAGTGTGAGATTTTACCTGGTAACTACATCTGAGAATACTATTGGGCCATCATTGGGATTGACTAATGAAAATGGGGAAAGTAAGATTCTTGTGCAGCTCTGAGAAAATGGTCCTACTCTATGAGTATCTAGAACTCACATTTTTCCAGTTTGGCAAATTCTGGGTGCAAGTGAGCACTTGTCTTCCTTGGTTGTATCCGTCAATCTGACCTGCCCCTAAAATTGATGTAGGACAGTTGTTGTGCCATCAGATACATCTTTTCCCTTACGTATACCTTAATTAAAGCTAATCTTGAAAGTATCCACATGCAATATGAGATAGCCCCTAAAGTATCAACGCATTCTTACTGCTAGGTCTTGAAGATGAGAAGCACAAAGTGAATCTAAAATATTAAGTGGAAAAAATAAAATGAAAAACAATTTTAATCTTCAATTCCCTTGTAACTGGGAAACAGTTCAAACATTTTCTGTGTCTGAAATCTAGACATTTCAAATTACAAAGTAATGTTTTAAAATAAAGGTTATTTAAGACAAATTTGCATGTCTGGCTGTTGGATTACATTTAAAATAGACACCCCACCGTCTTCCCCATGCATATACCCCTATTGAGAGATGATAGTTAAGTGCCATCAAGTCAGTTCTGACTCATAAGGGCCGCGTAGAGGGTTTTGGAGTAGATGATGGGTTTGAACCTCCAGCCTTGTGGTGAGCGGTCTAGTGTTGATCCTACAACACCGTGCCAGAACTCCAGAACTCCATGGAGAGTTTGAGTTTGCAGTAACTATGTAGGCTGCATAATCAGGCCGTGTTCACTGGTTTAGGCAGAGAGCTTTGATGTAACGTTCTTGGTCTTGTGTGCTCAATGACGTTGGAGTATCTTGGATTTTCTTTAAGGTTTTACTTTGAGCAGTAGAATTAAATATGTTTACCTATTAAGTACTTTTGATTAGAGGCTGTGCACACTTTGAAAGAATCAAACAAATGCTTACTACAGTAAGAACCAGCATCTTCATTTTCTTCTCTACAGTGCTTGAGACTCTCAGTATTAAATAAATTTCAGATTAACCTGAGTCTAAAAGGAAAGATGAAATGCTGAAGCAGTTTTTTGTGTTAGGGTGGTGGGGCTCGAGGATTTTCTTTGTTGTTTTTTTTTTTCTTTTTTGAAATATTTGTAATGTGCTTTTATTACTTTTATAATGGAAGAAATAAATGCAAAGTGTTCAATCTCCTTGAGACTCCCACAGTGAGTATAATAGTCACAGATTCCCTGTAGTCCAAGAAGAAAGTGAGCCCGTTTTTTTTAAACTTGCATGTATTGTCCCTGTATACATTTAAAGAAAATCAAAGTCCATTATTGCTGGCGAACCTGTGAGAGCCAGAACTCGATGGGACTGCCTTGTTTTTCCAGGTCTCACAAGTTCTCTGCCTTTGACATGGTGCAGTCACCATTTTACTGTCACGCTTGATGTGGGGGAAGATACTCGAGTGTTCTGTCTCTAACAGGTTTCTACCTTAGGCGGGTTCTGGCTTGTAGGTTTTACTGTAATAGAAAACACTTAAACTTAGTAGTATTTCTTTTATAGGAGCATCAGCTTCCCAGGTGAAGATGAAGATGAAGAGGCTTCAGAAAGTTTGTGGGGAAATCCTGCTATCTTTTCATTTCATTTTCCCATAAACTGAAGCCCCCTTGTCACTGTGAAAGTATTGAGCTTCCCGTAGCTTCCAGGCATTGCTCTGCTCAGCACTGTGTGCTCCCTGTATGTGCCAGGGTCCTAGCTCACACAGCAGCCCCATGATTCAAATCTTAAACATGCATCAGTGATGGCTTAATGTGGCTTCTGATTGTACTTGGAAAAGAATGAAGACCGCCCAGGATCTGTGCTCACCTGCCTGTTGCCCTTTATCCTCATACCTACCCCTTCCTGTGCTTCCTCCCACCCTCTCAGCAGGCCGCCTTTTTAATGCTTCAGCATTAGGGCCTTTGCCTGCTAAGTGAGCTTTCCCAGATCAGCTTACCTTATCCAGCCAGGGTCACCTCCCCTGTGCCCTCACCACAATCTGAATTTACCTGTTTGCCACCTATGAAATGTAAGCGTGAAATGTAAGCATCATGACAGCAAGACTTGTGCCTTGTTTCAGTCACTATATCACCAAGTATTAACACAGTGCCTGGCACATGCTGTGTTGAATGAGTATGAGTGATTTAATTACCACAACCACACAGTGTAGTAATTCATCCCCATTGGTGCAAATGTGAAAGTGAATACAAAGGTGATAAATAATGTGGTCAAATCCATTCAGCTGTCAAATGCCTGAGCTGAGATTCTAATATTGACTTGTGTTTCCAGAGTCTTCCATAGTTGGACGCCTCCCTTTTAGCGTGGGACTTCTCCAGTCATTGAAAACTAGAGTTAAATGCTTAAATTGATTTACATTTGATTCACAAATGCAGGAGCCCCCCATGGAAGGCTTCTGTACTTACTGGGCTGGCTACTGCTCCCTGGGGTCTCTAGAAGATGAGCACTTGTAGTAGACCAGGAAGTGTTTACCAAAACAAATCCCAAAGGAAGAGGCAGCCAAGTACATAGGACTTTCAGTAAGGTGCATCTGAGATTCCATTTGAAAGTGAAGCAGTAGGGGAGATCACAGCTGTAGCTTCAACATGAAAAATGAAGTTGTGAGTCAACTTTAGCCAGAAATGTTTCCTTCTGAAATGTACAATGTACAATGTACAATGGCAAATTTACCGAATTACACCAGGTTGGAACAACTAAGTGGACTATCACAGGTGCACAAGGGCTGCCCACAAAAACACCAGGAGGAAAACGACCAAATAAAACCAGACGTTCAAGCTCCCTTCACTGGAGTGTTTAAAGTCAGGCTGTGCCATTGCATCATTAAGAATTTTTAAATTATGACTAAGTTTCTTTTAAGATAATTTGTTACTTCCTTCTGTGTCTTTTGTTTTGAATTTTAGATCAGTAATATTATTGCTCTGCAAGAATCTCCAAATGGTAGAAAAACATTTTTAAAACATAACCAATGTTCCCCCAGACCCCAAACCAAACCCACTGCCATTGCGTGGATTGATTCCAACTCATAGCGACTATATGGGATAGAGTGGTAGAACAGGGTTCTGAAGCTACAACTCTTACAGAAGCAGGTTGCCACATGGAACAGGTGATGGGGTCCAACCACTGACCTTTCCGTTTGCAACCGAGTGCTTACCCACTGCACCACCAAGGGTTCCTTGGCCAGTGTCCCCAGACTCCCTCAGTACTTGTCTGCATCAGTGTGTGTTGCTGCCCTCTGCTGCTCCATGGTTGCTACTGCACTGGCACCAAACACCTCATTCCCAGGGCTGTTGCTTATAGCATTGTTGAAAGGTGGAGAAAGGTTGAGAAAAGGAACTCAAGATGTTCTCTCCTAAAGTTAACTACCAAAGCAACCCAACTAGCCTCTTAAATGCCTCTGCTCCACCCCCCAAAAATACTAAACATCAAATTAAAGTGAAAAATAATGTTTTATTGACAAGATGGTTATGAAATGATTTTGGTTGATTGCTTGCCCAATGGTTCTTGTCAGAAAAATCCTTGCTGTAAAACTCCCTTTCTGGGTCCTGGGAGTGTCCTGACCACACTCAGAATGTGTTCTCTAGATGCATCTTGTGTCTCAAGAGAGAAACCATCTCGGAGGAAAGCCAGCTAGCCACTGCTGCACTGGGCCAACACAAGGTCCGTACATCCCCATATTAGTTCAGATGAATCAGATCACTCACTGCTCATCGGTGTAGCATATTGGTTAATAACTGGAAGTTAGCTCTTGTGTGAATCAAGGCCCACCCACTTCATGGATGGATAACCCTGGACAAGTCAACTAGCTCTTCTCAGCCCATTTCTTCATATGCAACGTAAAGTTAATCACTCATTTAATAGTGACTAGAGTTCTTATCAGCTAATTCATATAATCATCACTGTGTGTCAGGTGTTTGGTGTATTTTAAAGGTACTATGTTTTTAAAAAGCTAATCTCAATGCCCAGCCAGAGTAGTGTTCGACTTTCTATTACAAAGAATGTTTATTTCCCTATTTAAAAAGCAGTGTCCACTCCTCAACTGAAACAAAGCAGCAGCAGCTTGTGTTGTTCCAGAAATGAAATTCTGTTTAAAAGGTGTGGTCCTCTCTTTTCCCTTAGTTAATGGAGCCTTATAGAACATTCGAGTCATAAAGAATCTTAAGAGTCACCCAGTCCAACTTTGCCCCACTCAGGACCCTCCCTTGTAATGCCCCCTACATGTCTCCGCCATCTAACCAGAGGGCTCATCCGTCTTGAGACAGCACAACTACTGGTTTGCTTATTTCTTGAACCTAAATCAATTTTCTTCTTGTGTCTACCCTAGACCTGCTGCCAGATATCTTAGGGAAAAAACTTGCTTTATATATTTGAAGAGAGTTATCATTATCACTTGTTTAAAATCCTTTATCCAGACTGAGGCAGAAAGCAGTAATAACCACCTCAACTGATGAGGACCTTTTATCCCCCCCCCCCCCAGGAGTAAACTTATCGGATGATGGGCACTGTTTGCCCCTGTAAAGATTTACCGTCTCAGAAATTCTATACATGGTCGCCGTGAGTCGGCATTGGCATTTAAAACCTTACATATTTTACTGAATTAGCTAAAGGGCCAAATTGATTATGTGAAGTAAAGGATGAAAGTCACGGTAGTTAGTGTTTCTTCCCAAATGCCTGACTTCAATAATTATTTCTTGCTTCCAGGTTGAGTTCTCAAGCTTCATTGCCCATAAAATTTAGGGGGTGTGGGTGTTTCTGAGCAAGGGTCCAGGAATCTGCATTTTAATAAGCCCCATAGGTACTCCCAGAGCCCTACTGCAAACATTACTGGAGAGAGGGGGCCCCACCTAAGGTGTAATTCATGACAATAAAAGGAGCAGTCTGCATGGCTGTGACCAGCAAGCCCCTAACTAGTTGTGTGCATGCAGGGGGACAGCAGTTAGCTGCATCTGAATAAGTCTCTTCATCCTTGTCCAGAAATGGGCCTGTGTCATTTGCTCCTACCTCCTCCTCGCTTCCCAGTAGTTTCATGGAGAGGCCCACAGCTGAAACAATTGCTGAGCACCTTTCTAATCCAGACATTCGATGCATTCTATTTTGTTTTGATTTTCCGTTCTCAAGGCAACCAACTCAATTGGAAATAGTTTCCGATATCATCATTTTATACTTAAGGAAACCAAGGGTATAGACAGCTAAAAGAACTTGCTCAAGGTAACCCAGCTACTAACAGAGAATTTTGGACCCAGGCAGCCTGACTCCAGGGCTCACTCACACTCATCTGCCTTGCTGTAGCCACTGCGCGTGCCAGGCCGGCCAGCTAGACCTCCAGTGGGCGCCTCACCCAGATGTCCCTAAGGCACCTCAGACCCAACATGGGAATGGGTTCGTTTCCTAAACGATTTTCTCCTTCAGTGTTTCTGTCTCTGTCACAGTTACCCACAGGGACTCCTAAATGTGTCCCTTCATCCCTCTCTAACGCATCCTTCAGTGGAGCTCTCCTCTTCCCTGTTGTCCTGCCCTGCTTCTTCTTGTGTGTGGTTAAGTACTGTCGAGTCGATTCTGACCCATAGCGACCCCGTGTAGGGTTTCTGAGGAGCAGCAGCTGGTGAGCTTCAACCACTGACCCTGTGATTCACACCAACTTTGTATTCCAGAGCATTAATCCACAGCGCCACACCAGGACTCTGCCCTGCTACTAGGCCTTACTGTGATGTGGAAACGTTCAGCTCAATTCCTGGAAGATTAGAAATCAAATTGACTACATCTGTGGAAAGAGATTATGGAAAAATTCCATATCATCAGCCAGAACAAGGCCAGGGGCAGATTGTGGAACAGACCATCAATTACTCATATGCAAATTCAAACTCCAGCTGAAGAAAATGAGAAGTTCATGAATGCCAAAATATGACCTTGAATAGATCCCACCTGAATTTAGAGATCATCTGAAGAACAGATTTGATATATTAAACACTAAAGATTGAAGACCAGAATAGTTGTGGGATGACATCAAGAACATCATACAGATGACGTGGAGAGATGGAGCAGCTGGGGACTTTAGACACAAAGAGGGAGAGGGGCTGTGTGCTGACGACTGGGGGGCAGGTTTGTAGTGTATACCCTTTGATTGGTTGATGATGCATGGAGGGGACTGTAACCATGGCAATGAGACATTATACAATAGGATGAATGTAAAACTAATGTTCTCCCATGTAAACTATCACATAATTCACAATAAGACATTTAAAAAAAAAAAAAAGAAGAACATCATACAGGAAGAAAGCAAAAAGTCACTAAGAAGACAAAAAAGGAGGAAAAGATAAAAATGGATGTCAGAAGAGACACTGAAACTTGCTCTCCAGCGTAGAAATGCTAAAGCAAATGGAAGAAATGAGGTAACAAGAACTGAACAGAAAATTTCAAAGGTCAGTTCGAGAAGATAAAGCCAAATATTACAACAAAATGTGCAAAGATCTGGAGTCAGAAAAACCAAACGGGAAGAACACGCTCATCATTTCTCAAACTGGGGAAACTGAAGAAAAAATTCAAGGCTCAACTTTCGATATTGAAGGATTCTCTGAGCAAATTATGGAATGATGCAGAAAGCATCAAAAGACGATGGAAGGAAGACACAGTCACTGTACCAAAAGGAAATGTTTGATGTTCAACCATCTCAAGAGGTAGCATATGATCAAGAGCCTATGATATTGAAGGAGGAAGTCAAAGGTGCATTGAAGGAATTGCCAAAGAACAAGGCACCAAGAATTGATTGAATAAAAACTGAAATCTTTCAAGAAGGTGAGGCGGCACAGGAGGCACTCACTCATATGATCAGGAGCCAATGATACTGAAGGAAGAGGTCCAAGGTGCATTGAAGGAATTGGCAAAGAGCAAGGCACCAGGAATTGATGGAATAAAAATTGAAATTGTTCAAGAAAGTAAGGCGGCATAGGAGGCACTCACTCAACAGGGTTGTATTGTTTACCATACGTATTCAACCTGTATGCTATAAGGTGGAGGGTCAGAGAAAAAGGAAGACCCCCCAGCTAGGTGGATTGGCAAAATGGCATTATCAATGGGCTCAAGCATGGCAACAATTGTGAAGCTGGCCCAGGACTGGGCAGTGTTTCGGTCTGGGTGCACAGGTTCGCTATGAGTCGGTACTGAGTTGAGATGGCACCTAACAACAATAACAACATCCTAATCCCTTCACTACCAGCTGCTCCGCGGGAGAAAGATGAGGCTTTCTACTCCTGTAAAGATTTACACCCTCGGAAACCCTGTACAGGGTCGCTATGGGTCGGACCCGACTCGACGGCACTTAACAACAACAACAACAATCCCTTCAAGCCCACCATCTATAGGCTGCTGCTAGGATGATTCAAAATGGAACTTTGAGCCTGTTGCTCTCCCCTTGAACCTGTGAGTGATTCCTCAAAACCTGCAGGATGAAGACCAAACCCTTGATTTGCCTTCTCCAACCTGATCTCTCCCTGGTCCTATCCAGCTAATCTGTTTGCTCCTTGCCTTCCTCCAAGACTTTGCCACCTCTCTAAATATATGGTGCCCAAACCTTTTGTGTTGATGTTTCAAATTTACAGAAAAGTTGCACAAATGAAAAGTAGCTTCAACAAGCTCCTGGAAATTTTTCATTATCTTTTAATTCTATTTTTCCATCAACGTTTTGAAGCCCCTTCACAGTATCCTTTACCCAAGCCATGAATTGTTAGCATTTTAACATATGTATGTATATTGGTGGTTTTGTAGGAAATCCTATGGGGCAGTTCACCTGTGTCACCTAGGGTCATTAAGAGTCAAAGTCGACTCAATAGCACCTAATAGCCACCTATATACACCCCCAGTTTAGAAGTATTTCTATGAAGCTACAAATTCCTAGAAGCCTTTTAAACAAAAATATCAGAATGTGAGGCTCTTCTTTCTCCACATATCCTCCACTCAGGTGTGAAGGTGGTGTTTCCGGCTCTCTAACCCTTGTCCTTAGAATTTTGTACTCTTTAATATGCACCACAACAAAATGGCAGTTTGGGCATTCCTTGAGGGACTAAAATTGTGTTCTTTTAAAAGTTCTTTAGTTTGGGGAATTGGGTAAGGTTTCCTAACAAAATTCTCATAGAAAGGCCCTTGCTACCTGCAAAGAATGAACAGCTACATCATCATGATGGGAAAAAAAATTCCTGGGTGCAACTTTACTGACCTTTTTCTCACCATTACAGTTTTCCATTTTCTTTAAAACCTCTTCCTCATAAGCCCATGTGATCGTCCTGTGTACTTCAAGGAAACATATCAAGATTGTCAAATTCCACCAAGTATGTTCCCAGTCATAGTGACCCTGTATACAGTGTCTGAGGAGTGGCTGGTGGGTTTGAACCGTTGATCTTGTGGTTCTTGTGCTTCTACAGTGCCACACCAGGACTCCTCCTAGTGGGAGTGAAGTGGTATGTCATTGTGGTTTTGCCTTGCACCTCTCTGATGGTTGTTTACACTGAGCATCTTTTCATGTTTGGCGGCCTTGTGAATGTGCTCTTTGGGGAAATATCCAAGTCGTTTGCCCATTTTATGATTAAGTTACCTTTTTGTTTCAAAATTTATATATATTTTGGTTATTAAATTCTTGACAATTACATGGTTTCCCAATATATTCTCCCAGTTCGTAGCTTATTTTTTAAATTTTTTTTGGTTAAATCTTTTGATGAATAAAAGTTTAAAAAAAAATTTTATGAGGCCCCATTTGTTTATTTTTGCTGTTTGAACTTTTGTTGTGAGATAATCCATTACAGAAAGCTGGGCCTGAGAGCACTCCCCCTACTTGTTTTTCTAAGACTTTGATGGTTTCAGTTTACGCATTTAGATCCTTAAAATCCGCCTTGAATTTGTTTTTATATGGTGTGAGGCATGGATCCTGTTTCATTTTCCTGCATGTAGAAATCCAATTTCCCCAGCACCATTTATTGACGGACTCTTTTTTTTTCCCCCCACTGAAGGGACTTAGCACCCTTGTAAAAATCGGTTCATCCTAGATGTGTGGCTTTTTCCATTGGTCTGTGATTACTGTAACTGAATATTAAATGTTTTCAAACCCTACTTTCTTCTTCTATTTCAACATTGCTTTAGCTCCTTGGGGCTTCTCTGTTTCTGTTAAGAAGTCTGTCAGCATTTTGATCACAGTGCTTGGAATTTGTAGATTGCTTCTGGTAGTATTGATACCTTAGCCATATTCTCTCTCCCAGCCCAGGAACATGAAACACTTGTAGTCTCTTTCAGTAGTGTTTTATAGTTTTCATTGTATTAATCCTTCATGTCCCTGGTTAGATTTATTCCTAGGTATTTTATTATTTTACATGCTATTATAAATGGTATTGTCTCCCTAACTTCCCTTTCAGATTTCTTAGTGCTGATGTTTAGAAATCCAACTGATTTTTGTTTGTTGACCTTGTACTCTGTCACTTTGCTAAATTTCTCTATTCGCTCTAGAAATTTTCTTGTGGATGCTGGAAGTTTCTCTATATAGGACCCTATTATCTGCATGTAGAGAGTATACCCTATGTGGTTTTTTTAAACTGTGGTTTTCATGTTACCCCTTGTAAGGAAGTGTTCTCAGACTCCCAGTGCCCATAGGTTAGGATTAAGTGTCATATTAATATTCCAAGAATATTCTGGTGTCATCATTTTGACCATGGGCCTCTCCTCTCCCACTCTTCTGTAAGCTTCATGAAAGCAAAGGCGTGACATCATGCTTACTCTGGAAACACGGCTCCCGGCCAACGGCCTGACACACAGCAGGCACTTAGTATTAGCTGAGTGAATGAAAGAATGAACGAGACTACTGGAATGCTGATTTAATTACAAAGCAAATACCTCCAGTTCTTTCTAGATGAATCTTTAATTTCTCCGCTTTTTTTTCATGGAGCATGGCTACATTTTTGTGTTTCTTTGATGCCAGATTCTTACTGAAAGCATGAGTCTGGCTAAACCCTAATAAAGAGGCCCAGCAGTTATCTTTGCTTTTGGGAGGCATAGAATAGACCAACTTTGAACCCCAACCCTAGACTTGTCCATTTGTTTCTCTCTAGGAGGAAGAGTAGAAGGGAGGGGAGTTTCTCTGGGTCTGGAATAATATGAAATATTTGGACTCAAAAGATCAGTATAAAGAGTCCTTTACAATAAGACCTCAGTAGAAATGCCTAGTGATCTACTTCAAAACAAAGTCAGCCACTGAGTTGTACCCTGACATTCCCAGGGTCAGCACAAGCTGAAATCCACTCAAAGGCAGAAACTGGTTGCAATAAGATGGGCCATCAGCCCTGTGACTTCTGTCCAGCCACAGGCTTCGCACCTGGGGGGGAACTGACCCGGGTCCTGAAGGCTCTTAGGAGGTCACTGTCTCCTTTGTTTTTCAGGCGCAGCAGGAGGAGAGAGGCACACTAAGCTAGCCTGCAGACCTCTCCTGTGGCTCAGCCAGCGTAAGGCTCCAGGTGCAAATTCAGCACCCTCCAGTCACAGTCACTACAGAAGCACCCTGGACCTGCGGTTTCTGAAGACACAGCCATCTTTCTGCACTGTTTTGCCATTTGTGACACGTAGGCCAGCACGGACCCACTCAACTGACTCGTCACCTAGGTCACTGGAACGTCACTGCTGGCAATGGCCTTTGTACCTAGGGCTTCTGGGCTTGTGGTGTCAGCTCTTGTGCTTTGTATCTGGGTGGAGACTTAGCCAGGCAGTAGTTTGCGGCTGTGGGTTCCTGCCAGGGAAGTCCCAGGTAGACTGGGTGAGCCATTCTGTAGACTCATTCAGTTCAGCTTGCTCTTACCTCATTGTTCTTGCCTTGGAGGAGACAGAGGGCTCTGTGATATGGTGGTTACAGTGCACACCAGAGGGCTTCCACCTCCATCTTGGGGCAATGTTCACAGAGGAGTGTCCTTGGGGGCTGAGCAGGGAGGGGCCTCCAAAAGGGTGAGGCAGCAGAACAATCTCTGGGAATTTAGGCAGAGGCTCAGCTTGGGGCCCTAGCTGAGTAATGTTTCATGTGAATACAAGTTATCATGCCTTACAAGTGAGTGGGCTCCTTCCACACAGGGTTCTCCTGAGGCTGATTCTGAGGTTGGGAGTGTCACTGCTGGAGTTCCCAGGAGGCTCTTGGGCCGCTCTCCTGTGCGGATATAATGGAATCATAATAAATTGAATTGGAACGCCTATAAACAAGGACTAATCTCTTGCTGTGTTCCAGGCCCTGGGGAACCAGAGAAACTTAAGACAGTCCCTGACTCCACAACAGGTGGGTCTGCAACTGGGGGTGGGGGTGGGGGGGCAGCGGTGGTTCAATGATAGAATTCTTGGTTTCTTTGTGGGAGACCCAGGTTCAATGCACAACCATGACCACAGTGTACTTGCGTGTGTTATTGGGGAAAAAAAGACTCCATTTTCTAATATATAAATATTGTACAGACTCTACTAAATCTTAAATAAAAGTAGACATAAGACAAAGACAATCGGACCTCCCAGGTGAGGGAAATCACAGATACCATAGTGAGTTTCCAAAATTCTGTCTCCACATGGTGACCTTTTATAGGGTACAGAGAACAAAGGAAGCTCCTCCCACAACGTCCATCACATATGCATGCTGGGCCTACAGAAAGCAGGAAGGAGAGTCCTGCAGATAGGAAAGCTTGTGGTCTATGAATAAGAAATGTATTCAGGAATATTCCCGCAAGGGCTGGCTGGGGAAAGTGGGCCCAAAGCCACTTTACAAATATACTGTGATTCTAACTGGCAGTTCAGCTGTTAGAAGTGCATGAAGTACTCAAGAAAAATTGGCATCTAAACACTTAAATCTGGACACAAGATGGAATTAAGAGTGGAGTGGAGTCATTCACCAGCAGAGAGCCTTAATTCTGTGCTTTCCAGGACGTGTTGCTATGATGCCAAACAGGCTTCAGTGGAGCTTCCAGACAGATGGACTAGGAAAAGGACTTGGAGCTCTACTACCAAAAACAGTCATTGAGAACCTATGGATCACGATGTCCTACCTGCAACCATCAGAGAATGATACAGGATGGGGTAACGTTCTGTTAGGCTGTGCACGGGCTCACCCTGAATCAGGGTCCAACTTAATGGCAGCGAACAGCTGACTCTAATACTGAGGACTTGAAGAACAAATTTGAGCTTGATGAGGCAAGACTTCTAGAGGAGATGATCTCTGAGTTGAGTCTTAAATTAAGGAGTGGGAATTTAAGAGCAAGGTAAAGTCAAGTAGGACATTCCAGACCCAGGAAGAAGCAGGAGATTCAGTGTGTGTGAAGAGTAGAGAAGACGATGAAGCAGCTCATAAATCTCCAACTGACAGATGCCACGTGGGAGCGTATTCCCATGTAGCTAGAGGGCCCCTCTGAAGGTGCCTGTGAGCCACAATCACCTGGCTCACCTGGGACCACTTCATCATCCACTAAATCCGAATTACAGGGTGTGGACCAAGAGCATGCATTTAAAAATACTCTACAGGTGAATTCAATGATGGAGACCCACTGTTGGAGTCTGAGGGGGAATGAGCCTGAGCCAAGCTTCCCAGTAGGCTCAGCCAGAGATTATGGGGTTCCCTATCTCCCACGCGGCCCTGAGGAGACCCACAGAGCAGACGCCAAGGCCAGACAGAAGCATTTCTAGGGAGCCATCAAGTGCCTAGATTCCTTCAATCAAGGGTAGTGCCTGCCATCACCAGAGCCTAAAGGATTTTATTAGCAGTCTAGACTAGTCGAGTCTGGTAGTGGTGGTGGTGGTGTGCTGTGGAGATGGTTCCAACCCATAGTGACTCTGTAAACCTTTATAGGAGCAGAAAGCCATATCTTTCTCTCTCAGAACAACTGGTAGTTTCGAACTAGCTGACCTTGAGGCTAGCAGCCCGACTTGTAACCACTACACTAGCTGAGCTCCTACTCTAGTCTATAGTGATCCCTGGTGGCACTGTAGGATAAGCACACTGCTAACGACAAAGTTGGCAGTTCAAACTCACCAGGCACTACACAAGTCCTTTTAAAAGTGTTGAAGAGCAAAGTTGTCAGCTTGAGGACTAACATGCGCCTGACCCATATGCATGTGAAAGCTGGACAATGAATAAGGAAGACCGTAGAAGAATTAATGCTTTTCAGTTATGGTGTTGGATGAGAATATTGAAAGTGCCATGGGCTGCCAAAAGAACCAACAGATAAGTGTAGCCAGAGTGCTCCCTGGAGGCCAGGATAACCAAACTTCATCTCTTATACTTTGGACATATTGTCAGGAGGGACTAGTTGCTGGAGAGGGATATCATGTTTGGTAAGGTGGAGGGTCAGAGAAAAAGAGGAAGACCCCCAGTGAGATGGATTGGCCAAGTGGCAGCATCGATGGACTCAAGCGTGGCAACAATTGTGAGGTTGGCCCAGGATCGGGCAGTGTTTCATTCTGTTGTGCATAAGTTCACTATGAGTTGGTACCAACTCAATGACACCTAACAACAACAACAGGCACTCCACTGTAGAGAGATGAGGCTTTGTGCTCCCATAAAGATTCCCCACCTGGGACCCCCTGTACAGAGTCACCATGAGTTCGGTTGACTCAGTGACAGTGGGTCTGGTTTGATACTGAAGTCAAAGGGGCCCTGGTGCTGCAGTGCTTAAGGGCTCAGCTGTAGCTCTGGACAAAAGACCCAGTGGTCCGCTCCAGTAAAGACCACAGCCTAGGAATCTCTGGGGGCAGCTCTACACTGTCACAGGAGTTTACCATGTATTAAGTCGACTCAGCAGCACCTAACAATGACATGATTGAAATGACATCTTCGCTTACTAGAAACCTATTTCCCTGTAGTAAAGAGCTCCACACTGTGCTTGAGGCCAAAGGCACGACTAAGGGAAATCCCAGTCCACATTTTGCAGGTCTGTCTCCTGGGACTGCTCATGGTCCCAATTCTGTATCAGACAGAGTCCAATTAGGAGAGAGGAAGTCACGTGATAGTTGGAACAGGGAAGTGTGATACAGCTATGATGGGGTTAGAGCAATGGGGGATTGATTGGCTAGTAAAAGTGAACCTAGGAATGCCAGGGATAAGGAGGAGCCAGGACCCCCAGGACTCAGAGAGAACTTTCAAGGAAGAGCTCCACATCCCCA
This sequence comes from Chrysochloris asiatica, assembly GCF_000296735.1. NCBI lineage: Eukaryota > Metazoa > Chordata > Mammalia > Afrosoricida > Chrysochloridae > Chrysochloris > Chrysochloris asiatica. The sequence goes on from NW_006408578.1 coordinate 13,518,801, forward strand.
GGGCTGAGACCCAGGCCTCATGTGAGGCGCTACTGTGCTTGAGAAGTTGCTGTGGCTGCCCCAATACTTGGCAGGGTATGCTCTTCATACAGAAGTATCTTTCTGCAGGATCTCCACATACAAACTGAGTGGGGATTTGAGAGGAAGCTGCTGACCACTGTGGACTGCAGGAGGCCAGAGGTGAGGGTGCCCCAGCACTGCCTGAACCTGCTGCTGGGGATGTGGCCTGCACTCAGGCCAGATGTTGGCTAAGTGAGCACACGGGACCCAGGAAGGAGGAAAACCTCTTCCTCTTGCAGTCTTTCTCTAGTGCTCTCTGCTGACAATACTTAATGTCGTGTCTGCCAACTGGTTCTCACAGAGCAGGCAATTAAGGATGAATGAGCTGAGCAGTGCTAAGTCGGTAACTGGCTCAATCCCCAGAGATGTTCAAGGAGACTTGGGGCAAGATGGCACACTACAACAGATACGAGAGACCAAATGAAACACACAGGTGAGAATCTTGGGACTCTGAGCTTCAGAGAGAAGATTAAAGAAGTGGATTGGATACTTACTGGGATGACAGAAGAGTCCAGAGTATAGGAGTTTGGCAAACCTATTCTCTAACCATTACAATTATGGAATTGGATGGGACTGTAAGAGTTCCTCGGTCAGATTCTTTAAAATTCTGGATATTGAATGACTTGATCAAGGCCATACAGCTAGCTACAGTTACTGGAATGGAATATTTCTCCAATTTTGATTTGCCATTAAAATGGGCAAGTAGACCAGTAGCATCCGTTTTAGAGCTAGACACCAGAGTTGAAAAGTCTCATTTAAATTAAGTATTCGAACCCAAAGAGCCCTGGGGTAGCATTGAACTGCAAAGTTGATTTGAACCACAAGGTCGGTGGTTCAGGCTCACCATTCTATCCACGGAAAGCCTATACAGTGTCACTATGGGTCAGAACCAACTCAACAGCACTTAACAACAACAACCCAAACAGAAGTCACTGGGAGGTGGCCAGGGAAATTTTCTGCCTTCCCCCAAAAAACATTTGTCAGGATTCTATAAAGGCATTTTTAATGAAATGCTCAGAAGGCAGTGTGAACGCTGCAGCCTTGAACAAACCCCACTTGACACTGGAGGCCCTGGCAAAAAGCTGTTGGTTTGAGATCTGACTTCAGCAGTCTCAGACCTCCTTGGAACTACTGCAAACTCCTCTTGGGAATATGGAGATGGCAGCTTCATAGTGCTGGTAGGTGCAGTCCCTGACTAGCCTTTATTCCGTTCCCTGTGTGTCCAATGCTGCTGTCAGATGAAAAGTCATTCTTCTCCACGTGTTATGATTATTTGCCATTGAATCATTTCCTACTCATGACGACCTTACGTAAAACAGAACAAAAACATTGTTTGGTCTGTGCTTTCACTGTTATTGATGTGTCTGTCCATTCATGTGGCTATATTCTTCTCCACCAACACTCCCATAATGCACTTGTCAGTTAACAAATGCATCAGCTACAGAGAGAAAATCAAACCAGTGCAATATTTCCTTCACTGTAAGCTTCAAATGCAGATGAGGTTGAGAGCTCTGACCAATCATTTGAGAAGTGTCATCTCCTGAGTTTAGCCTGCCCTTTCTCACAGGAATGGTTTAAAACATGATCCAGTTAATTTTATCTTTAGATGAACATGCAGTATTTACAACCCTCAAGCTCCCCTTCCTTTTTCAGAATTCTGAGCATATTCTTGGTGAATCTCATTCCATTATCAATTTAAAAATTGAACTTTGGAAGCTCCTGGCTATGGTCAAAGACACCTAAGGTTGGTGGTGGTACTCTGGGATCAGTCAGGGGCAGAGCAGACTTGCAGTCCTTCCTCACCCTAGCTTGATGCCTGAACTGTGCCAAAGCTGTTTCAGGCCTTGGGCCCATTAAAAAAAAAGAAAGAAACTTTGGGCGGACCCAGAATATCCAGCTATCACTGCTCCCGTAAAGATTTACAGCCTCAGAAACCCTGCGCAGGGTCACTATGAGTGGGAACTGACTCCACAGTACTTACCACCAACAACAACAACCAACGTTGTGGTATGATACTGTGGAGAACTCTTGTTAACAGCTTGGAACATCAGACAGACCAAGATTCTTATCAGCAAATGTTCCTCACACACTCACTAGGTCTCAGGAACTTCCTGACTCCCACTGACAGTTCTTACTGGAGAAGAAGAGCTCATCCTGCCTAATGCAGAGGTGAAGGAATGTTCCGTCCTGAGTCAAGCACTCGTTCTCAGAGGCTGGACAGGGCACAATACCAGGAATCACCAACAGAGGGACCCAACACCAGCACTTTGAGTAAGCTCACTCACACCTCAGCCTACCCTGCAACATTCCCTACCTCTGCTGCTGTCTTAGAGTAAAGGGAACCTTCACAACTGTCAGCGTGCCCTGGCATTTAGATAGGCCAAGTTAGGGAAACTATGACTCCTCCCTCAGAAGCGAAATTAAGACTTTTCTTTTCCCAGCTGGTGTGGCGCTGTTGGTTAATGCGCTGGTTCAAGTCCACCAGCTGGTTCCTTGGAAACCCTATACAGGGTCACTATGGGTCAGAACCGACTTGACAGCACTTAACAACAACAACATAAAATGACTATAGTTGACACTGTTTAAGTCACATAACTATTTTGGAAGGATTTAATATTCCCATATTTCCTTGGATATAGAAAACCAAGGGTCTCTCTCAGAGTAGGACTGACAGTGTACACACTCAAGAGCCTGAGAACGATTATCTGGGGGTTCCTACTTACTTGAAACCCTATAAACACTTTACATTCTATGAAAAGGGCATGTTTAACCTAATTTGGAGACAGATACTGAAGTCCATAGCAGCTGAATCACATGCAGGTAGTGGGGCTGGGACTTGAACCCAATCTGTTTGACTGCAAACCCCATAAGCTTCTTGATAAATCACACTTCAGGATCTCCCATCAGTAGGCCCCAGCTCTCATGGCTTTTACAGGGATCCTTCAAAAATCCCCATGCACAAGACACAGAGAAGACTGCAAGAGGTAAAGGTAAATCCTGCAATCATGGTGATCGATGGGCAGATACTTGCATAGACACACAGGATGAATGGGGATGGGAGGGAGAGTAGGAGCCTACCCACAAATATATAAAGGTTTGATGGTAGATATTTGCACATGGGTACCCTTACTGCAAACATCCATGGATATTGCCAAACACCTTGAGGGAATGAGTTCTGGGGCTGGGGACCAGAATCTCAGGGGAACCCATGATCAATTGTCATCATCTACAAAGACAGTGTTCTACATCCTACTTTGGTGAGTAGTGAAAGCTCATTAGCAACCATCTAAGGTGCAACTGGAGTCCTGAAGCTGTGAGCTAATGCATCAGACTGCAAAGCTGGGTCACTATGGGTCAGAACCGACTCGATGGCACTTAACAACAACAACAAAGGTGCAACTGGAGTCCTGGTGTGCCACTGTGGGTTAATGCGCTGGGCTACAAAGTCAGTTTGAACCGCAAGGTCAGTGGTTCAAGCTCATCAGCCGCTCCTCAGAAACCCAGTACAGGTTTGCTGCGGGTCAGAAAAGACTTGACAGCACTTAATAACAACAAGGTGCAACTAGGAGGCCTGGTAGTGTAGTGAATTATGCACTGGGCTGCTAACCACAAGGTCAGCCATCCAAATCTACCAGCTGCTCCACAAGAGAAACACGAGACTGTCTGCTCCTGTACAAGTATTTCCAGCCTCGGAAACATGGCTATGAGTCGGAACCGACTCTGTGGTACACAATAACCACACCACCAAGGTTCACCTATTGGCCTCCTGCTATCTAGAGGAAAGAAAAGTGATGCAAATTTAAGATGCTTGTAAACAATTAGTCCAATGGACCATATGAGCATCAGTGTCCATGACCCTGAGACTGGAAGAACTAGACGGTGCTTGGCAATTAGCCACTGCTCAGAAAGAGATCACATCAGAATATGCTAGGTACAATGGGAGAAAATGTGGAACAACATTCATAATCATAAAAATAGACCAGGCTGAGAACAAACAAGATGGTGGATCAGGTGGAAGTGCAGTAAGGAGCTCCATCAGCAACAACACAGAATACAGGACCAAGCAGGCTCAGGGGATGGTCCCAGAACTCTGAACCACATATAAAGGAATATTTAGAAGGTTGGAAGGCTTACAGTTAGGGGAATTTGTAGCAGAAGCAGGAGATCCATTGCTTTCTAGTTCAAGACGCTCAGCTGCTCCAGGAGCCGCCATCTTGGGTGGGACCATGTGGGGGAAGGATCAGAGTGGCCACAGACACCTGGCAGAACTGCGGAGATAAAGGCGTGGACATTTTTTTTCTTTTGGTATCTGTTCATTGGTCCCTTGCTGTCTGTGTACCTCCATTCTGGTGAATATAAGGGTGCCTGAGCTAGTGAACACCCCAGCCCCACCCTTGGAGGGTTCTACTATGCATGCACACAGATCTCTCGAAATTTAAAGAGACAGTTTCAACTTAAAACCAAATGGCCACCGCCGGCCCTGAACTGTTCATAACTAGAAAAAAACCTGATCAGGGATTGTGGAGAGGGACAAGCAGACAAAAAAGGAAATAGACTGAAGATTAAATCCTAAGTTACATCAAAATGACCAACAGTGGCATCTTGAAATTTCTCAAGAAGAAGAGTGAAAAGGGAAGCCCATTTCCTGATCACATCTACCTGGAGGCAATCAGAAAGCATAAAAAATACCAAAATACACGCCCATCTAGGTATTAAGGCAACATATAACCCCTGAATATGCCCCAAAAACAGAAGCAGATGACCATATCTGTACATGTCCAGAAACGAGATAAAGTGACTGAGGCAAATGAGCTGGAAGTAGACCTACACTCCATACTGGAAGATGGTCAGGCTTTGGAAACACCTTAAGAGGGAACTCTGAAAAATGATTATGAAATGTATCAAAACATTCTATAATGGAGTTGAGAAAAATAAGAAAGAAGTCAGGAAAGTGCTACAGGAACAATCAAATAAGACAGATACATCATTGGATACAATTCAAAACCTACAGAAAGAGGTCCAAACGATTAATAATAGAATATCAGAAATGGACAATACACTGAAAGGGCAAAGGAGTAGAATTGAAGAGATAGAAGCTAGAACTAGTAAGCTAGAAGATAAATCTCTCAACACTACTAAGATAGAAGAACAAACACAAAAAAGGATAAAAAAAAAAATCAGAAGAAGGCCTAAGATTCATGTTGGATAACATGAAGAGGAATAACTGAAGAATTATTGGCATTCCTGAACAGGAACAATCACACAAGTCCACCTTGGATAGTTGAAGAGCTTCTGGAAGAAAATTTTCCTAACATCATGAAAAGTGAAAAGATAAGCATTGAAGAAGCTCAACGAACCCCAGGATGGATAGACCCTAAAAGACAATCACCAAGACATATAATAATCAAGCTCTCCAAAATCAAAAATAAGGACAGGATCTTGAAAGCAGCTAGGGAAAAGAGAAATATAACATACAAAGGCAAGCAAATCAGATTTCTCAGCAGCAACCATGCATGCAAGAAAGCAATGGGGAGACATATATAAAACCCTGAAAGAAAAAAACTTCCACCCAAGAATCCTCTACCCAGCAAAGCTGTCAATCAAATACGATGGTATAATCAAAACATTCCTGGATAAACAGAAGCTAAGGGATTTTGCCAAAGCCAACCCTGCTATGAAAAACATCCTAAAGGAAGTTCTGTGGACTGAGAACCAACAAGAACAGACAACAACTACAGAATGATGTACGTGACAGCATCACCCTGAACCCAATCGACGTACGGGAGAGTCAAGAACAGAATAAAATTATAAGAATAGAGGATCTGGGAGCTCAGTCTATGATCAAAACAATTACAATGTGAAAGAAGGTAAACACAGAAGAACAAAGATCCAGGTGGTGGAAGGTCAGGTAGATTACTGGATAAAATAGACTGTCCTAAATGGAGGCTAGAACTAATGGAATATAAGGTAACCACAATGGGGTTAGGGTGGGGGGTTTATTTTGGGTGTTGGGGAGGGCAACACAAGAAGCGGGGAGGAGGCAGAAGAACAAGATAGATAGGGGAACAATGAGACAGGTTTGCATGGCCTAGTAGGACAGAGGGAAATAGTGATGAATACTCAGCCTTGGAACAACAGGTCTCTGGGGTACAGGGATCTAGGTATAGCTTGAAGAGGATAAATAATACTAAAATCCTTGACTGCCTTATGAATATTAGTTGTTCTTGCCTACTACTGTAAAATAGACACTTGAGTGGGATAGAAAGGAATGTTGGGAAACATGATTAGAGAAAACTTGCAAGCCCATCTTCAGCCTATAACTGATTGGAATACCTGAAAGGGGTTCTACAACTTGCTCAGTGAAATAGGCCTCTGAAAAAAAGCCTTTACAGAGTATAGGACCTTAGGTGGAATCCTGAGTCCCATCCAGAGCCCATGGACAAGGGCTTAGCCACATAGGGCTAGAGCTGCGAGTGAAGCATCTAGCTGATATGAAGTGCGGGGAGATGCACAAGAACACCCAAACTTGCATACAGTACCCTTTTGACCTAGCCTTGATGG
>NW_006408578.1:13527051-13537363 GCF_000296735.1 Chrysochloris asiatica
AGAAAGAAAGAAAAAAAAGGCAGCATTGACCCAAAGACAAAATCCAGAATGGTTAGGAAAGAAGGAGGAATGGCAACGAAACACGGAAGATGGGGGCCAGGTGATGTTACGTGGTAGGGATGGCCAACACTGAGATGAAAGGAAACGTATGGTTTGTTGAATGTAAAACTGATGATCTACTCTGTAAACCTTCACTCCGTTCACAATAAAAAATAAAAAACAAAACCAAACAAACCTGTGCACAATCCCACCCCAGAAACTGATGAAATTGGTCCAGTCAGTGGATTGTTGACCGTCCCACAACTCAGCCAGTAAGCAGCCTAGGCTGTGCCTATAATGAACAGCATTTGGGAAAATAAAGCTAGAAAATGTACACTCTGGTGAGTGAGAAGTCATTGAGGGAAAACTCACATATCAATTTGGCCTTGGTAGCAACACCCGTTCCTGGCATTGGCCTGCTTGAAAGAATGAGGCTCAAACCTGGTTTCCCTGCCACGCCCTAACCACACATAGCTACAACAGAGACTGTACCTTGGGACAATGTAAATATATAAAAAAACTTTGAGTAGCTACGATGTGCAGTGTGCCAGACTGCTTTGGAAGGGGCACAGCAAAGAGCGGTGATCCTGTGCTGTCCCTCAGGATCTGACCATCCAGCTAAAGAAATGCAGCTCAGTTAAATAAACAATGGCAAGTATACTCCAAAGTATGCTGAGACCCAAGTGAGTAATATTTAGAGGAGTGAGGGCAGTCAGGGCAGGACTAGGAGGTATGCTAGGAAACCTCTAAAACAGGGCACCTGACAGAATTAAATGGCTGATGTAAGGCCTGAAACCAAACTCCATTTTGTTCCTAGCTCCTGTGCCTGCCCTCCTGACAATGTAATCTTGACTCCTGCCCATTCATGTCCATATGGCCTCCAGTCTCTGAGTGACTGGGACCAGAGGACCCTGGTCCTTATCAATCATTTTGTTTAACTGGCCTGGCTCTTTCACCAAGAAATAAAGGTGGGAGTCAGGAGTGCATTTACTCAGATATTCCAGGAAGAAGGTGGTTGAGACTAGAGTTGCTGATGATGTGACCAAGAGACCCTGTCTTAGACTGGGTTCTCGAGACAAGCAAAACCAGTGAAACATATTTATGTATATGTATAAAAAGAAGTTTATATCAAGAAAATGGCTCACAATTGTAGAGTCCCTGGTCCCCATTGGAAGAGAGAGTGAGCCTTCCCTCTGTGTCCATTATATTGGAAGCAGGCCACATCCCTGAGGATCCATCCTTTCAGTTGATTGGCAGCTCATAGCCAATCATTATAGCGTTAACTATGCCAATATTAGGGGATAACCACATCTCAACTACCAAACCACTGGGAATCCTGGCCCAGTAAAGTTGACATAAAACAATCACAATCCACCCCTTGTCAACTTGGGACCCATAAACTATATGTATAATCTCTAAATAAAGAATATTGTAAACTCATACTTGTACCTAATTTGACACAACTAAAACAAGTACAACCAAAAAATGCCCTGACCCCATTTGCAGCCTATATTTCACAAATGAACAAAGCAAAAAAACTTGATAAACACATACAAAGTAAAGCAAAAACTATATATTCATTTAAATGTCCAAAGGGTACATTCTGCAAGCCAGTCACCAGCCCATAGGCACACAGACTTATACTTTGTCCATGGGCCTAGAGTCCACAGCTGCTCTGTCTCTCCATGCTACCACCTCTGCCACTGTCTCTGCTGTCTGAACTTTTCTAGGTAGGATCTCATACTCCAATCATGCTCTTCCTTCTGGATAGTCCTGGGATTGTCTGATCCTTAAATTAACTACTCCCCACGTTTAGTTACACATCTTCTACAACTACACTTGTGACAATCTCAATTAACCCTGCTAACAATGACTCAATTGAATAAAAAAAATCCTGTAATCATCATCCCCCATCCCCTTTCACCAGATCCATCTGGAAAACAGGAAAACTAGTCAGGAGGGATTCTACCTTACCCCTCATTCTGAAACTAAACACACTCATAAAAGCTTGTAAGCCAGCCTCTTCATGCCTTTATAATGCCCCCATTTTTTATTGTTGTTGTTGTTATTAGGTGCCATCAAGTCAGTGCTGACTCATAGCGACCTTATGCACAGCAGAACAAAATACTGTCTGATCCTGGGCCAACCTCACTACTGTTGCCACGCTTGAGGCGATCGATGCTGCCACTTGACCAATCCATCTCACTGGGGGTCTTCCTCTTTTTCTCTGACCCTCCACCTTACCAAACATGATATCCTTCTCCAGTGACTGGTCCTTCCTGACAATATGTCCAAACTATGAGAGACGAAGTTTGGCCATCCTGGCCTCCAAAGAGCACTCTGGCTGCACTTCTCCCAACACAGATCTGTTTGTCTAAATTGCCCATCCCTGTCAACCCAGTTCATAGAGGCGACAAGCATGTTCCTTGATCTGAAGAACCTTCTAATCCGGTTGGAACTTTGAGCAACTGCATCCGTATGCAAAAGTCCAGTTCATCAAACTGTAGCAATTTGCACTTGCTCACAGTATCAAACATCTTTATCTTCATCTGGTGGAGTTCTGGTCAGCTAACCATCCAAGCTAGGTCAAATGGGTACTAACTGCAAGTTTGGAAGTTCATACACACCTCCCTGCACTTCAGTCCAGCTGGCCACTTCACTCCATGGGCTGAGAAGTTCACACAACTCCCTAAATTTCAGACCAGCCAACCCATCCTCTTCTCTCATAACTCAGGGTCAACAGGTACCCATAGAACATGTCCAAACTCAGCCCATGTCTTCATTGCTGCATTTCCCCCACTTCCACTCACAAGTAGACCCATGTGGTCACCAGCAAGCATACTAGACTCCCTGGCTCCCTTTAACTTTCAGCCCTAGAAGAGATTTTCTCTGATGGGCAGACTTTCTTGCCTGACTTTCTCCAAGACAAACAGCTTGCTTGAAACTCAAAAAGCCAAACAGTCCACCTTTTTTCTACATTAACCGCCTCTTCTCCCAGCAGCTCTGGGTTGGTCTGAATGTCTTTTCAAATGCACATGTCTCAACTTTGAAGGTTCTGGGTATATTCTAACTCCCCTTTGCTAAAGCAAATCCAATCAAGTATAGGCTGAAGGCACGTTTACAATCTTTCTATAATCCTAATTCCCAACATTCATTTCCATCGCATATGGTATGTCTATTTTACAATAATAGGAGAAAAGAGAAAGAGAGAGTAGTAAAGAAAAATCAAAGGAGAAATGAGAAAGAAGAAAAAAATGGGTAGAAAGGAAAAAAATCAAGGGAAGAGAGAAGAAGAAGGAGAAGAGACTAAAAAAACAAAAACAATACAACAAATGGAAAATAACTACAACAACAAAAAGTCAAGGAGTTCACAAAGTGGGTGGGGGAGGGATGTGATGGCAAGAGTGTCTGACCTTAGACGGAGTTCTCATGGGTGTAGGTGTTGTGTATGTTTAGGGCACTTAACCCAGAAGCAGTTTGTGGTGACCCTTAACAGAGCGGGGTTCTGTGTCTGGTAGGTCCACAGAGCAACTGGAGGCAGAGTGGCTGAGTATGAGGCTTTTTGCTAGACTGATGCTGGTCTGGTGGTTCTACGTGTTCTGTAGGTTTGGAGCTGAGCACGCCTGAATCCAAGTACCAAGGCTGCATAGCCGGCACACACCTCACACTATTGTGGCTCACAATCTGGGGTTCCAAACCGCACTGGGCATGGATGAGGGACTGGTCACATCTTTGGTCACCATGGTGCTGTTGTTGTTGTGAAGTGCCGTCGAGTTGGTTCCGACCCATAGCAACCCTGTATAGGGTTTCCGAGGAGCAGCTGGTGAGCTTGAGCTGCTGACCCTGCAGTTCAAACAGCTTTGCAGTCTGGCGCATTAACCCACAGCGCCACACCATGGGGGAAAAGGATGAATTACAGCTTTCCCATGGTGGTATGTACCGTAGAATCAGTTCTGACTCATAGCGACCCTGTATAGGATTTCTGAAGTTGTACATCTTTATTGGAACTGAAAGCCTCTTTCTCCCGTGGAACAGCTGGTAGTTTCAAACTGCTGACCTTGAGGTTAACAATCCAACTCATAACCACTATGCTACCAGAGCTCCTTTTTTCTCAAAAAATTATAATGTGAGGAAAGAAAAAAGGAGAGACAGCTGGTTATAGATCTGAGGGAATCTAGAGTGAAAAATAGAAGTCGGGACAAGTTTGGGGAAAATCTAGTGACCCCAAATCCCAGTCTTCCACCCACAGCCCAGCCCTGAGAGCAGAAGTGAAGAATTAGACCGGTTTTGTACAAAAGGTTTTTAAAAATCCAATTACAACAAAGCTGGCTGGGCTTTGCCTCCAGATCACCGTCTGTGTGTGTGTGTGTGTATGTTTCTATCTGGCCAGTCCGGCCTCTCTACCACAGACACTGTTTCAGCATAGCCATGCCTCTGCCTGGATCAAAATCCGGGTATTCAGGGAGTGAGCACATAGCATTAGAGTGAGACTGCTTCCAAGTTGGCTCCATGTGCCCATCCAGACTCCAAGTGGAGTGCATGGCTCCCAGGGAAGAGAGGGGTGCGAGGGGAAGACCCTGCCCAAGCAGTCCTCACCATTGGATGGGATCAGATGGCATCCAGAAGGCTCACCATCCCTCTCCCCTCCACTCCACCAAAAGGGGTTCAGGGGAGGCATCTGTTCCCAGAGCCTACGTTGGTGAAGGTGTCCACTCAGCACAGAAGGAAGATCAGTGGTGAACCTGAGGGCATCCAGCATGGGGGGGGGGGCAGGTTAAGAGCCGTGTCATTGGGATCACTAAACCAGGACTTGATGGGGATGGCGTTGTCTGGATGGCTCCTCTAAGCCCCTGGGAAGTTATCCAGGATCACAATGCTGGAGAGCTCACTGTGGACCACAGAGAGGTCCTTTGACGCAGACTCACTCTAACTTTGTGTTCACACTCCCTGAAAACCCAGACTGCCATCCAGGCGGAAGTGTGGGAGGCATTGGAGGCATGGCAATGCTGAAACATGCTGTGATGGAGAGGTCCTTTCCCACAGCCCGCGTAAATCTGCTCTGCCAGGCCACCTTCTGTCTCCAAAGCTGCTCAGCAATGTTCAAGGTAGCCACGCCACATCTGATCAGCTGACCATTCACCAGTCAGTCTTCTTCTTTTGCCACCCCTGGTCAGCTTCTCCTCCCAGAAAGTATTCAATTCACTTCTCTAGCCTTTTTCTGAAGCTTGGGGTTCCAGGATTGCCATCTGTGTCGGCTTCATTTAGTCTGCCGTATCTTTGTTGTAGAGGGTTTACAAAGAACAGCGTCAGTTTTACAGTCACCAGTTCACACACAATTTGTTCACCTCTTTGATTACAGTCCTTTCACCGTAAATTCACATGGTCCACTTCCTTCCTTGATTAGGTGGTCTAGGAGCTGGTATTAGCTCTTGTTCAGTGGGTGGATTTGAACTGCTGACCTTGTGGTTAGCTGTCCAGTGCTTAACCTACAGTGCCACCGGCACTTCACTGAAAAAGTGTTGTTGTTGCTGTTGTTAAGTGCCGTCGAGTCGGTTCTGACCCATAGTGACCCTGTACAGGGTTTCCGAGGGTATAAATCCTTATGGGAGTAGAAAGCCTCATCTTTCTCCCGTGGAGCGGCTGGTAGTTTCAAACCGCTGACCTTAAGGTTCGCAGCCCGATTCGTAACCACTATGCTACCAGAGCTCAGTTGTTGTTGTTGTTAAGTGCCGTCGAGTCGGTTCACCAGAGCCCATCAATTCTGAATTCCTCAACTTCCTTCCTCCTCTGTCCCCAAAAGGTTAGGGTCCTGCATCTTTCCTATCCTCCTTGGATCCCATCTCAGCGGAGGTAGCCACCTGCTTGTATAGCTAGGCTTTCCCTCCTGTCTGTGTCTTATTTTCTTTTTAATTATAGTAAATATACATGTAACACAACACTGTCATTTCAACATTCTTCACATGGACAATTCAGTGCTATGAATCATCACTGTCCAACTACAAACTTTCCCATCACGCTTACCAGAAGTGTCCTCTAGCAATGATTAGCCCTTGTTCTTCCTTACACCTTGTTCCTTTCTGCTCCCCCAGGACCTATGTCCACCAGCATCTCCTTTCTCTCCTACTCATGATTTGCTCTCAAAGGGCTCATTTTCCTCATTCAGAACACATGCTCATCTTCTTCACCCTTCAAAGTCTTCCCAGAACCCCACCATCCCCTCAGCCTTATTTCTCTCCTTCCCTTCTTGGCCATTTTCACTGTCTTCACTTCACCTCCCATCCACCCCCACTTCTACCTCCACAACTCTCCTGAAGGTCAGCAGCAACCTGCTCATTTCCAAGTCCAATAGCGTGTCTTCATCTTGCTATTACCCTCCTCCATCTTGGCACGTTAACCACAGCTGCTCTCTTCTGAGGCAAGCGTCTTTTCACCCACTTCTTCTCTAAGCTTCTGCTCCTCTGATTCCTTCTTTCCCAGGGGCCATGGTTCCAGGTCTCCCTCTTTCCTTCCATTCTCCCCGTCTGCGATCTTGTTCACTGCAAGGGCTTCTGCTGCCGCCAGAACTCAGATCTGCTAGAGCTCTCACCTGTGTTCGAAGCTACCGAAACAAAAACCAACCTCACTGCCAACAAGTGAGAGTGGCACTGCTCCCTAGCACTTCTGAAGCTGTGACTATTCATGGAAGCAGATTATCTCATCTTTCACCCACAAATCGCCTGGTGACTTCAAACTGTCCACTTTCGGTGAGCAGATCAACACTTGCCCCACTGTGCCACCAGGGCTCCTTGTTCTAAACTATACATTCTCTATTTTAACCCTTTACTCACTATTTCCTGCTGTGGTGCTGTGGATTAATGTGCTGGGCTGCAAAGTCATTTGAACCATAGGATCAGTGGTTCAAGCTCACCAGCCACTCCTTGGTGTACAAGCCAATCCTGTACAAGATTGCTATGAGTTGGAATCCACATTGACAGCACTTAACAACAACAACTCATCATCTCCACTGGATGTCTATAGGACACCTTGTTGCTTTCTGCCCAACAAACTCTCCTTCTCCTGTTGTCAGCGTTCTAGTTCTTCTCTGGGGAACCACCTCTTTCCCAGGTGGTCCACTTAGTTTAGGTGTGTCTGATCCAAAAAGGACATCCAGAGAAATGTGTGTGACATCCTGGTCCCTTTATAGAACTAGCAGCTGAGTTTGCTAAGCATAAGGGTGAGTTCTGAAGCCACCACTGCTACCATGCCAGGGGCTGAATAGAGACGCTATATGAAGTAAGCAGAACTAGGAGATGAGCCATGATGGGTTTGATAGTAGATGGTTGCAGTGGGGTCTTGTCATTGCTTATCAAGACTGAATTCATCATCTTCCTGGTCATCAGATCAGCTGCTCCTTACATTGTTTAATTAATGTTCTCACATCCTCCCAGTCTCCCAGCTAAGAATATAGTGTTGAGTTCTCCTTCTCTTTGATGTTTCCTGCGGGAGCAGCTCCACTCTGCCCTTTAGGGTCCCTGTGAGTCGGAATGGACTTGAAGGCAGCAGGTTCATTTTTCATAACCAAGCAGTGCCCAGTTTTCTCTTTACACCTCCTCTCTTTTCCATTTTCTGGCCTCAACCCACTTCAAACCTGCGTCACCTTTTGCCTAGATCTTTGTAATGATTTCCTAACTGGCTTCCTGGCTCCACTGTGCCCTACACTCAGCCACGAGGATCGATTCCAGCATTCCTGTGCCAAGACCCTTTCTTGACCTTCACCTCTGACTAGAAATGGGTTCAGAACGAAGCACCTCAGCCCACTATTCAAAACTGGCCTTCATTCATTGGCTCACACATTCATGCACTTCCTCAAGGTCCCCTATGGCCAAGCACTGCTCCTTTCAGCTCTCCAGCTAGTCTGCACCATTCTTAAGAGCGTCTGTATCCTCACACACACCCCAGGACGCCCTGGCCTTGTGCTGGCTCATACTCCTGCACCAGATGTCCCACTCCGCTTGATGATTCCCCCAGTCAAAATCCTTCAACAGGCCTCTTAGCTCCTGCTCTCCCAGTGTGGATCTGCACACTTATCTGTGACCAGTCCTGAGCCCTTGTGTGCCCATGAACCGCACCACTCAACAAGGTCATCTGCCCTGTGAAGACTCCCGCACACCTCTCCTCTCTGAACTCCTGGAGACAGTTGCTAGGACTCACTCACCTTTCTATGAGTATTTCCTGTGATGCCAAGCTCGGTGCATGGCACAAAGCAGTTGCTCAACAAATATGTGCTGAATAAAGGAAGCAACGAGCTTGCTTGAGTGTGGTGCCTCTGGACCCTGGTGGACACCAGCCTGCCGCTCTGCTTTTCTGACCTGGCCCCTCCCAGATCCCACGAAACAACAACAAAATCCAAACACGTCCATCGTCAATTTTGACTCATAGTGAGCCTTCTATAGGGTTTTTGATACTGCAAGCCTTTACAGGAGCAGATAGCCTTATCATTCTCCTGCACTGTGGCTGGTGGATTTGAACCACTGACTGTGTAGTTAGCAGCTCACCACCAAACCCAAAGTGTCACCTGGGCTCCTTCAGATCCCACCAGAAAGACCTATTTCTGATCTGACTAGAAACTCCTCCCCACCTCAGAGATCATCGCAAAGCTCACTTCCAGAGGAAATTGGTAAACAATACCCCCTCCAATTGAACAAGGAAAAGGGAGACTACATCACAGGAAGAACTGGCATGGTGTTATTTTGTTTCAATGGGAAGGTGCCAGGGTTTTCTTTTTTCTTGCCCATGTCCCCCTGCTCTCTCCTGACCTCTACACACATCCTTCTGTGGGTCTGGACTCTGTCTCTCATGCATGAGTGCGCGCGCACGCACGTACGCACACATGCACGCACGCACACACGGCAACCCTCTGGCACCTGCTGTCTCTCCTCTGTGACTAAGCCACTCCCGGTCCTGGTCTCCACTCACAGCCTTACAGTGTTGTCTTCTCTAGCAGCCCCACACCTGGAGAAGAGGACTTGGGCAGGTGAGGAGGATGCCGGTGATTCCTGGAGGCTGAGGGAGCCTGCTCAGCCCATTGGCACCTTCTAGAGCTCAGAGGAGAGAAGGGGTGGGGCCTGAGTGGCGTGGTCAGTCCTGAGTGTGAGTGAGTCTTGAGCACATACCACAGGGTCAAGTCTTGCAAGGTCCCGGCAGTCATCAATGCTTGGGGAGTCGGACTGCGCTAGGGAGATTTGAGGTTTTGATGGTAGGTGTTATGGATTGAATTGTGCTCCCCACCCCCCAAATGAAGTGTTGAGTTTCTAACCCTCCAATATACTCCCATAAAGATTTACACCCTCGGAAACCCTGTACAGGGTTGCTATGGGTCGGAACCGACTCAATGGCACTTAACAACAATACCTGTGACTATGATCATGTTTGGAAATAGGGTCTTTGCAGATGCTATTAGTTAAGTTAATATGAAGTCATTCTAGATTGGCCTAATGTTATTTATAAGAAGAAGAGAGACCAGAGGTACAGAGAGAAGATGGCCAAGTGACAGTGTAGGCAGGAATGGAACGGGCAGTTCATCATAAAGAACTAGGGAACTTGCCTGAGTATGTCCTTAATAATTTGCTGAAAATAGCCACATGGTGTCAAATTTAAGTTAAAAGTGGGGTCCTGGTAACTATGACTGTGTGCCACATGGTCGTAAGTCATACCAGACCACCATGTAGCTAGGAGGTCAGCACCTCAGAACCAGTTCTCTAAGTTTTCAGTCTGTAAATATGTACTTGTTCCAATCCTGGTCATTTCCCTAAGGCTGTAGTTCTGCCTACAAGAGTGATGGATTGTATCTGCTAACAATCGTGATTTTGCAATGATTCTTCTTGCTCTTTGTCATCTATATGACATCCATGGCTTGGCTTCAGGGGACTTTATTAGGCACCTGCACTGCATGCAGGCTGATGGTTTTCTTCAACCAGATGATTATCTTTGTCCTGTTTAAGGCCTAAAAAAAAGGTCTCTATAAAATATGAAGAACAGATTTGATACATCAAACACTAAAAAAAGAGGAAGATCCCCAACAAGATGGATTGACATAGTGACAGTAACAATGAGCTCAAATGTAACAACAATTCTGAGAATTGTGCAGGACTGTGGAGTGTTTTGTTCTGTTTTGCATATAGTGGCTATGAGTTGGAATCAAGGCTATGGCACCGAATAGCAACAGCAACAGCATATCTGTCTATATTATCTATATTGTTGTTAAGTGTTGTTGAATCAGTTCCCACTCATAGCG
>NW_006408578.1:13542163-13665997 GCF_000296735.1 Chrysochloris asiatica
CCCACCCCCCAGTGAGATGGATTGGCAAAGTGTCAGCATCAATGAGCATGGCAACGATAGTGAGGTTGGCCCAGGATCGGACATATATGTCGCTATGAACCAGAATCAGCTCAACAGCACATAGCAACTACAACACTATGCAACATGTTTGAGCCTTGGTGTGGCACTATAGGTTAAGCACTGAACTGTTAGTTAAAACCCATCAGCTGGTCTCAGAAATCCTGTATAGGGGTAAGAGTCAGAACCAACTTGAAGGCTTATAACAACAACATAAAACATGTTTAAATGTAGGGTCTTTTTTTCTCCTAGCACAGCACAATTGCTATTGTTCTAATATTTTCAGTTTTACTAATTATTCCTTTCTTTCACTAATTCAAATCTGCTGAGTCCCCTTAGTACATTTTTCACATCAGTCACTACATTTATCAAGTCCAGAAATTCCATTTGATTTTTATTTCAAACAATTTCTATCTCTATATTGATATTCTCGATTGCTGAGACAAACTTTTAGTGTGACGCTGTAGGATAAGCACTGGACTGCAAACCTCAAGTTGGCTGTTCAAATCCACCAGCCGCTCCTTACCAACCCATTACAGGGTGGTTGTGAGTTGGAACTGACCTGACGGTACCACTTAACAACAATTGATGAGATACTGTCATCATACTTTCCATTCATTCTTTAATTCTATTTTCCTTTAGGTGTCTGAACATTCTGTAGTGGTTAATTTGAAATCTGTATCTGTTAAACCTGTTCACTCCCTAGCAGTTTCTTTTGTCTGCTCTTTTTCTTTTCTGGAATTCCTATTTCTTTGCATTTCTTACAATATTTTTGTTGTTGGAAACTGGATATTTCAGATCATTTCAGAGGGCTTTAAAAAGTTTCTGGAAAAATGAAATTCAAAGATAATGGATTTTTTCCAGGAACGTTTTGAAGCTACCTCATATACTGTGTGTCATTATAGGATAAAGCACAGAACCACAAGGTTGGCTGTTCAATCTCATCAACTGTTCCTTGGAAACCCTTTACAGGATTGCTATGGGTTGGAACCGACTCGGCACTTAACAGTAACATATGCCGTAGCAGGACTCCTGGTGTGGCCCCGGGGATCAGCACTGGATTGCGAACCACAAGATCGGTGGTTCAAACCTACCAGATGCTCCTTGGAGATTTTATACAGAGTCATTATGAGTTGGAACCGACTTGAAGGCACAAAACACATACTGTAGCAACTCTGGGTACTGTCCCTCCCCCTTGGGGTTTGTGATTGTCATTTGCTTGTTTATTTGTTTACTGGCTAGATTTTTATAAAGTCTGTTTCCCAACCTATCCTACCACACTACTGAGCAGCTGATGTCCCTCCTCAGGGGGCCTAGTCTGGAATGACATTGGTTTTAGGCAGAGGTTTGTCTGTCTTTTTTCCTGACTACACCCAATTGTTAAACTACTAATTGCTGTGGGATTGTTCTATTGGTTTTGATGGTGCCCCTGGGCATAATTTGTTCTGCAGACTAACCCATTGAAATTCAGGTTCCTTTGAAGGAGTAGTTCCAGAGGTCCCCCCAAAACCCATTGAATGGATTCCGACTTGTAGCAACTCTGTATGACAGAGTAGAACTGCCCCATAGGTTTTCTGAGGCTATAAATCTTCCTAGAAGCAGATTGCTACATCTTTTCTCCTCCGCACAGCAACTGGTGGGTTTGAACTGTGGACCTTTCAGTGTTTGATGTTTGCTCTTACCCTAGGAGAGCGCTTCCCAACTTCCTCTTTACCAGTTATCTCCAGCAAACTGATCAGCCTACAGGGTAGGCTATATGTCCAATGAACATACCAACCGTATGGTCAATGTGCTGGGCTGCAAACTTAAGAGGCTCAAGCTCACCAGCTGCTCCTCAGAAACCTTATAAAGGGTCGCTGAGTTGGAACTGACTCAATGGCACTTAACAACAACGTGTTATAACCAGAACTCCTAGTGTGGTGCAGTAGGATAAGCACTGGACTGCTAACGGCAGGTCCGTGGTTCACACCTACCAGCTGTTCCTCAGAAACCCTACACAGGGTCTCTATGAGTCAGAATTGATCATGTTGTAGCCTGCTTCTCTCCCAGGCAGTCTCTGAGCCAACGCGGTGAGAACCAAGGTCCATTTCTCTTGTGACACCCGCTTTAGGTGCCGAATGCTTGGTGGAGGGGTGGGCAGCTGTGGCGCCACTTGTCTTACAAGCCAGGGTAATGGAGCTCAAGGCCCCAGGGTTCTCAGCGTAACACCCAAGATTGGGACTTCTTACCTGAGAGGGATATGGTGGAAGATGGGAGCCCCCACCTCTTGACCACACCTGCCCTGAAATCAACGGCAGCAATAGGACTCTGGAGGCTGGACCAGACAGGGCAGTAACGCTTCTTCCGGGAAGACCGCCCTCTTGCGGGGAGCTCGGGGAGGGCGCCCGTGCCGTTAGCGCAACAGACCGGAATCTGCCGCGCTGGGAGTAGCCAAGGAGGCTCAGGTACCCAGTCTCTCCGTTGTTACGCTACCAAATTTAGGAAAATTTCCTCATTTGCTGAATTTCTTTAGGACCAGTTCCAGAGGTGTTAAATTGTGTGCTTTTGTATTTGTTTTTATTTTTCCTAAATCATCTGCACCTGTTTCACTGAAGTGCAAGTCTTCATAGCTCCATGCTGGGATTACACATTCCCATTCCCTGTTCTTTGAACAGGGTTCACATTTTCATTTTACAGTGGGCCCCACAAATCCCTGGCAAAAGCACACATATAAAAAGACAGGTGGCCCAGGGGTCCAGGAAGACACATCAGGTAAAGAACCCGGCTCCCATAATGCTGTGCCAATGTCTCACCCACCTTTTAGGGTGGGGCTCAGTCCCAGGGTGTGGTGAGGGTCTCTGTGCAGATACAGGTAGAAGAATGGCTGGGAAAGAGGTCAAACAGAAAGAGGGAAAGGGGCTTAAAGGAAGGTTCCAGCATGTCTCCTAGACCTCAGCCAAAACAATGGCTCTCAGGTGAGTGTGTACAGACAATTTTGCCTTAGGGTTAGCCTGAGGTGCAACCCGAGGTACAACTGAGGGGCAGGAGTCTCAGACTGCCACTGACCACTGGCGCAGTTGACTTTCAACCTTTCCTGGACTTCTGAATACCTTGGGAATTTGCTAAAAAATGTTTCTGGTTAGGCCTTACCTCTGAGATTCTGAATCTCAGTAGGTGTAAAGCTGAATTTTTAACAAGAAACCCAATCAATTTTTTTTTTCATTGTAGTAAAAAAAAAATATATATATATATATATATATATATATATATATATATAGAGAGAGAGAGAGAGAGAGAGAGAGAGAGAGAACGTTTACCAATTCAGGAATTGTCCCATGTACACTTCAGTGACATTGATTATATCCATCATGTTGTACAACATTATCCTTTTCCTCATCATGCAACCACATTAACAGAAACCCAAAACCTCCTTAAGAAACAGTTCCCCCTTTCCACCTCCCTCCTGCCCCTGGTCACCACTAATAAGCTTTGTTGTTAAGTGCCCTTGAGTTGTTTCTGACTCATAGCAACCCTATAAAGAGTTTCTGAGGAGCAACTGGTGAATTTTGAACCAAAGACTTTGTGTTTCAAATAGACACCGTGGTCTAGTAATTATTCTACAGTGCCACACCAGGACTCTAAAACTTGACGTTGTCAGGAGTGGGATTTGAACCCAAGCCTCCATCTGGAGACCAGAAGCCCCAATAGCAGGAAACAGAAGCTTGAGTCTGCTGCCTTAGACCACTCTGACACAAGTTTTGGCCTCTCTATGTTTACCTCTCTCACCACTGGACTGTGACCCATCAAGTTGGCACTGCAAACCCACCAACTGCTCCTCGGAATACAGGGTCGCTATGAGTTGTAGTTGACTGGATGACACTTAACAACATATTTGCCTGTTTCATTTCAGTGGAATCATACACTGCCCTTTTGTGACTGGCTTACTTCACTCACCATGCTGTTATCAAGGATCATGTTGCGGCATGCATTGGGAAACACCGCAGGGTGTTTATACATTCATCTGTTGATACACATTTTGTTGATACAATCTTTTCGCTATTGGGTACTGCAGCGAACACAGGTTAGTTCCGAGTCATAGGGGTTCCTAGGAGTGATCAGTGAGTTTGAATCGCCGACCTGACCTTGCAGTTCACAGTGCCACACCAAGACTTTAAACTGAGTTGTTGTGTTGTTAAGTGCCCTCAAACTGAGTAGGGGAAGAAAGAAAGGAAGAAAGGAAGAAAGGGAGGGAGGGAGGAAGGAAGGAAAGAAGGAAGGAAGGAAGGAAGGAAGGAAGGAAGGAAGGAAAGAAGGAAAGAAGGAAGGAAGGGAAAAGAGGTGGGAGGGAGGGAGGAAGGAAGGAAAGAAGGAAAGAAAAACAAAACAAAACAAAACCTAGCTGCCATTTAATCAATCAGTCCACACTCTCGGGGACCCCACGTATCTCAGAGTAGAACTGGGCTCCCCAGGGTTTTCAATGATTTAGTGTTCCTAAGTCGATCGCCAGGCCTTTCTTCATAAATGCCTCTGAATGTACTCAAACCTCCCATGTTTCCGTTAGCAGCTGAGTACTGGGACTGCGCAAACTTCCCTTTGATTTAAAACTCCAGGGGAAGAGCTGTCCCACAATCAGCGAGGAATGCAGACTGGAAAGCAGCTGCTGCAAAGCGCAGGCTCCCTTCCTCAGAAGAATCAGGCGCCCCTGGTGTGCATTAACTCACTCTGGGGCAGCCTGGAGAGAAGGAGCTGTGTGCCAGGATTCTGGTTTCCACATTTGGCTGTGGCCTGCCTTCCCCTAAAAGTAAAACTGGAGAGGAGTGACCACTTGTTTCTTATTTAGGATACTGGCTTTGGCAGCCTGGAGTCGGAGGGGGCTGTTTGTTGTTGTTAAAGGGCAACCTTCAATTTGAAGTTTAAAATAGGTGCAATGATCCTTCCTAGCTCCCACCTAGGGCAGTAGTTGGTGGTGGAAACAGCAGGAGAGAGCCCCAGGCCTGAGGCACTGTGTTGAAGGCACGCCAAGGGCACCACTCACTGACCCCTTCAAGGAGTCTTTGGGATGAATTGTTAAGTGCTGTGTAGTGAGTTCCAGCGTACAGAGGTCCTATATAGGGAGGGTTTCCAAAGAGCAACTGGTGGGTTTGAACCGTGGATTTTGCAGTTAGCAGTTCGGTGCTTACTGTACAGTGCCACCCCAGGACTCCTTGGAATTAATTAACTTGGTAAAAAGGCCAAAAGCTCAAACACAAATTTGAAGAGATTTGTGAATTAGATCCCAGCTGACTGGGGGTGGAAGATCTCTGGAGAGTAGTCCCCAGCAGGGCCTAATCTGGGGGCTCTAGAAACTTCTCTGGGCTTTGCCCCTGGCTCCTGAGCAGACATGGCAGAATCCAGCTTTGTGCTCTTGGATGTGCTTTGGTATCCCCTGGGGTTTTGGTAAAGTAGGTGTGGGATGGGATAGGGACCCAGGGTGTCTGTCAGGATTTGGGTTGCAGGCCCACACCCACGGGTGTGGGTGTCAGGTTCACGCTGGGCAGCCCCTCCCATCCCTGCCATCCTGATGTGGAGACTTCTTGTGGGGGAAGTGGCTCTGGAGAGGAAGATGCCAGAACTCAGGGCACGCCCCCTCCCAACATCTCCCAAGGCGGGGAGTGAGATTAGGATCAAGATTCACATGGACTTCTCTGGGCAGTGAGGCCAGTGTGGAGTGGGAGGTGGACTGAGGAGGCCGGGCCTGCTCTCTGGTATCCTCCTCCCTTGCAGGGGGCTCTTGCCTGGTTGGGTCTGCTAGAACCCAACCTTCTCCAACCCCAGAGGAGAGGGCAGAGCAGGTTGGGTCCAGGGCTTGTCTTGGGAACCCAAGGGACTGGGAAGAAATCTGTGGTGGTAGCGTAGTGGTTACGAATCAGGCTGTGAACCGCAAGGTCAGCAGTTTGAAACTACCAGCTGTTCCACGGGAGAAAGATGAGGCTTTCTGCTCCCGTAAAGATTTACACCCTCGGAAACCCTGTACAGGGTCGCTATGGGTCGGAACCAACTCGACAGCACTTAACAACAACCACCACCACCAGCAATCTTTACGGAAGCAGATTGCCAGGGATAAAGTTCAGCAGGCCAGCAGGGTAGGAGATGACAAATAAAATGTTAAGTATAGAAAAGGAGTGGGAAGAATGCTGGGGGACTGCATTTAGTGTCACCAAGTAGGTAGGAATTGTTAATGAAAAAGCAATTTGCTCTGTAAACTTTTATCCAAATCACAATAGTTAAAATAGAAAATGTATTGCCTTGGGCTAATAGGTTGAACAAGAACCTCTCTATAAAGTCACTGAAAATGCTGTGGAGCACATCTCTGTTGTGACACGCATGGGGTCGCCATGACGTGGAGTCAACTTGATGGCAAACGGTTGGGATTATGGAGGGAACCCTGGAAAGGGAACCCAGGAAAGGCATCTGTTCAGAGCACGCCCTCTTACCTTGCTGCAGACACCCCGGGCTCTCAGAATCACATTTGAGCCGTCACACTTCAAGCCATCTCTCTTTGCCCTGAATCCAACTTCCTTCAGTGCTGCCGTTGGAAAATGCTCTCCATTTAGTGAGCTTTACAGTGGAGATTCTCCTAAGCATGGGGTTTGTCCAGGGTGTCACTGCTCTGCCAAGCCCTACCTCCGCTCAGGATACCTACACTAACAGGTTTTGAGTTATCTGAGCTCTCTAGCTGGGGAAACTCAATCATCTCAATGATTGAGGAGGAAATAATGCCTGGCTTTGGCTGTTTGCTAAAGATGGACTGAGTCCCTGTGACCCACCTTTGGCCCCTCGTACCCTCAGGTCCCTGCCTGCTGGCCTTACAAGAGACAAATCCTGTGCAGCAAGCTGAGGTGAAGTTTCTGGTCCAAAGCTCTGACAAGTGATATACCTGAGTAACTTTGAATACTCTCTTCAAAGGCTATCCCAACAATTACGGCCAAGAGCAAGAGGTTGCTATTTAAGGATGCCACTCCAGCTGCCCATGCTGGTGGAAAGAGCGTTGGAGACCCTCCAGTAACATAAATTACCTGTCGGCAGGCAGGTAACACAGATGACTCCGAAATGAAGGGTTAAATTAAATCACAGCACAGCCATGTGACCGGCAATCTGCAATTTTTAAAATATACCATTTTATTGCTTAGATGGTTTGATACAGAACAGCTTTTCTTTTCATTTTGAATTTGGAAGTACTATACAACTGAACACAAAGAGGAACAAAAGTACCAAAAACCAAACTTGTGATTCTCTGTTCATGTGGTATAAACCAGTTTTGTACATAAACATGTAGCAGCAGTTTTTTAAGTTCCCTTTAGAAAAATAATGAATTCTACACATTTATTATTGTTTCCTGTTTAATGCATGGGCTGAAATCACTAGGATTAACTTCCTTCTTGAACTGAACGGAGGGGAGGAGAGAGACCATCAGAGGGTCAGGGGACACGGCGAAATCTTTCTGGAACTGCCATCTGACTGTTGCGTAGCTTCCCCAGGGTGAGCTAGAGACCAGTCATCCAGCGGGGTTTTGCTTTCACAGTCACGTGTTTAATGTAGTGATTGAATCTCGGCATTATGTTCATTCATCAACGAGTAAAACAAACAGAATAACTTGCACCTCAAAAAAAAAAAAAAAAACTTTTCAGAAGATCCATATATATATATTTTTTTTGTAAAAGCCCTGAGAGAAGGAAAAAGAGAATCAAACAAAATGTAAAGAAACAAATTAGCTGGACATGCAAAAACTAAGCTATGATTCACCCAGAGTTTAAACAAATCACAAATTTCACAGTTTAATATTAGGGGATGTGGGGGAGGGGAAACAACAAACAAATAATACATTTCTCATTCTCACTAATAAAATGTGGCAAGACCTTATCAACTACGAGGGTATAGATAAAGGCTAAATAAAGCTTTAAATCAATAGTGATTATTGCGAGCTGCAGTCCCGGCTACGTTGCTGGGAGCTGATTACTGCTACATCTCACGCAGCGTAGAGTTTAGTCATGGCCGCTCCCCCACAATATTGCGAGTT
Organism: Chrysochloris asiatica; assembly: GCF_000296735.1. NCBI lineage: Eukaryota > Metazoa > Chordata > Mammalia > Afrosoricida > Chrysochloridae > Chrysochloris > Chrysochloris asiatica. The sequence continues at coordinate 13,550,256 of NW_006408578.1, forward strand.
TTAGTGTGGGGAGTTGCAAAAGAAGAACAAAAACACAAGAAACCCCAAATAATAACAACAAAAATAATAATAGTAATAAAGACAAAGAAATCAAGGGTTGTATGAACTGGTTTTCACAGGCAGATCACACTTGGTAAAGTCGGGCAAGGGATCATTGGTTCTGATTTGCATTCATCTAGACTCAATAAAACCTCATTGTAAAACTGGTTCATACATCCCTCATACACTTAGAAGTCATATATACCTCGAACTTCTTCCTTTCATATGCAATGCTATCACTTTTCATTCTCTCCAGACTATGCATGCGTCTTCCCCTGACATTGGGTGGTTGAATTTCAGCCACCAGAAATGGGTGAAGAAGTGGAAAACGTAGGTGTGCGGCTCTCTGTGCACAAGTGTAATAAGCGCAGGAACACGGAGATGCACAACAGGCACCGTCCCGGGACGGGACGCAGGGGGTGGGGCTGCCTCCTCCAGATGAGGCAAGAGGGTTCAAGTGGCGGACAGCACCGGGAGCCCTGGGCAGCTCTGCGGCTTGGGCGTCCCAGACGTCTCGCTGAGGGCAGATGCTGAACGGGGTGCCCCGCTCAGCTCAGCTACAGTAGGATCTATTTCTTTCCACTGCTGACGGCTACAGCGAGGGAATTCTATTGCCTGCACAGGATGCTCATGGGGTCGGGGCAGCCAGGCTATTGCAGAAACTAGAAACAGCAAGTTTTATCTTCAAGCACCAACCCTAAACTGCAGGAAGGTTATTCCACATCTGTTTCTTTACTGAATCTCGCATGTATAGTTCCTATCACCAGTAGTAGTATTTCCTTGCTTTCCAAAAGGCAGTAACACAGCGGGGTTAAGGCTGGCGTTGGGTTTAACAGGCAGACTGAGAAGACCTTGATCGAGCTCCCCAGGCATGGGCAGGGACACACACACTCCAGCATCCTGCTCGGAACCGCTCCCCCACTGGTTCCAGAGGGCTCGCGCTACTTCCCGTGGAGTCTCCAGCCCGTGGACGAAAGGCTGGTCTGAGTACAGTAGAAGAGCTACCACAAGGGTGCTGGCCCCGGTGTGGCCAGACACATACACGGGGCCCCAGTGCTGGTACCGGGGCCCCGGGACAAATATTGCCCATTTGTTTCTGCTGACTGTAGAGACTCGCAGACTGATGATATTAAAAATAATAATATAATAATAACAATAATATTAATAATAATATATTGAAAGGGAGAAATAAAAATCTATGATAGCTGTGCATAATATTTCCATAGGTTACACTGCCAGGGTAACTCTTCTTCTCTGTAAGGCAAGAATGAAGGTCTGGAGATGTGAGCAGTCAGACCACCTCGGATGCTACAGGAGTGGGAACACTGTGAGGTGGACGCTAGAGTCTCTCGTGTTTGGGGCTTAAACCCAATATGAAACCATCAACCACCTCCTGCAACACCAGGGACAAGATTCAGCTCTACCAGGTAGCAAACAGGAAAAAAAAAAAAAAAGGTCTGAGAAATTAGCATTTTATCCATAGTTCCTCTGGTAATTTACATGAAATTCACATCATTTTTATTCCAGTTATTGGCTATGGGTATCCACGGGCATTTTTTCTTCTGTTTCCAGCTCACAGAACAAACAGTACTATCACAGATTCACAAGAACAAGCTCACACACACCAATACAAAAGGTAACATTAATGCTTAAATGAAAAAGTCCTCTCCAAAACAATTCATTGAAATATTTGCTTTGCTTTCGTTTCTTAGGAAGTCATTTTGGAACAAAACAAAACAAAACAAAACAAAAACGATGATACTAACGGGTCTGGTAAAGTAGTTAAGGCACTCGGATCAGTCTGTGAGTCGTCTGGTGCTGGTGGGGACGCGAGGCTACAGCACCGAGGCGCAAGGGTCTGCCTTGCGTTCGTTGTTTTTTTTTTGCCCATGCGCATGCGCGCTCCTGCTCCCAAACTGCAAAAAGGCATTGAGGACGCCTTGGGAGACGCAGAGTCGCGGCGCTCTGCTTTGCTCTGCTGGCTCTGTGTGCTGGGGTGCCGGGCACGAGTCATTCCATTCCCAGGATTGGCGCTGAGTCGTCCTCAGCCGCCAGGACGGGCTGAGCCGGCCTCCTGCTGGGCGTCTCCAACAGGTCCCGCTCTGGGGTGGCCGGGCCCTCCTGGTCAGCGGGACCCTGAGACGCCTGTTCCTTGGGGCTGGACTTGGGCACACTCTTGCTGGAGTCAGCCTGGCAGGAAGTTGCCATCCGACCCGCAGTCTTCTCTTCCTTGCGACTGGCCTCCTTGGCCAAGCTCTCCTTGCGGCTCCTTGTGATGGCCATGTGGTTGCTGGTGGTCAGCGTGGACTCGGCCTCACTCTCTGAGATAGGGTTGTTGCCGCTGTGTGTGGACTCGTTCTCGCTATCCTCCTCACCCTTCTCGTCCTGGTCACCATCTTTCCCGTGGTGCCGGGCCTTCTGGTGGATGCGCTGATGGCGAACCAGGCTGTGCTTCAGCGTGAAGGTGCGCTCACAGGTCTGGCATTTGTACGGCCTCTCCCCTGCAGGGACAGCACAGAGACAAGTACCCATAAGGGATAAGCCCACCACTGTTAGGCCCCCTGCTCTGCATGAGAGCTGCAGCTAGGGTAACAAAGGGAAGCCCGGGCAAAGGGGCAGTGGGGATGCCGTGTGCATAGGGGTGCCTAGGACTCACTCCTACTGAGGGAAACCTCATCTGTCTGCATGGCAACCTGGGGAGCTAGCGTCAAAGTGACAAGGGTTGTGTCCCTGTCCAATTTTTTAAATACTCTGATCTAGGATGTAAAAGTGGACATCTCAGGGGGTCCAGGCTGGCTGAGCTCAGGGCTTGGGATACTACAGGAGGGCCCTCTTGTGGGCAAGTGGGCGCGTCCTAAGGGCTGACATGGAGCAGCTGCAGCCTTCCTCCTGCTGGAAACACTGAGCAGCTGAGGACAACACCTGTCGGGAACCCAAGAATATCATCCTTCTGTTGGGAGCCAAACACCAGAGCCTGCAAACCCTGAGGCCACAGCTTGGGTCAGGTTGACTGTGCAGAGCCCGGCAAGTGTGTGGGCACTGGGCTGGCTACGGCACTGTGTGGGCCAGGGGTGAGCTTGCAGGGGAGCATGGCTGCATCAGGAGGGGGAATGGGAAGAGAGAGCAAATGTGACCCGCCTAAGGTTTCTGCGAGTGGCAGAGGGAGGTCTGTCATTTGGCCTCTCTGCTTTGGGTGTGGCCTCTGGCCTCCATCTCCTGGTGGGGGAGCTCCAGGAGGGACATGGCCAATGCTCACCCAGGTCGCTCTAGCCCCTGCACTGTTATAACAGCCAAAGGAAGGTCCTGGCCCAACAGGCCAGCTAAAGTAAAGCAGAAAAAGTCCCTGGGATACCACGGCGAGTGTGTAGCAAGCTTCCCATGTTACTGCTGGTGGGATGGGGGCACCCAGCTCTTCCTGGCATAATCTGGGGCAGTGCCAGAAAATATGGCTCTGCTGATGCTGCCCAGGCCAAATTCCAGTTCGTCCCCAGGGCCACACACACACAAAAATCCAGCCCACAGGCCCCAGGCCTGACCCACAAAGTCCTTGTAGATATCCATGCCCACCGTGAGAAAGCCTGGCAGCAACCCTCCCATTCCATAGCCAGGGAGACATGTGCAGAGGGCCACAAGCCTAGTTCTCTCTAATGCTCCTGAGCCCACAGGAAGGACTAGGAGAACTAGGAGACCCCCCACCCTTACCCAAGCAGAAGGGACACAAGTACATTCTCTCCCTGTGGCCCTGGTTCCCCTGAGGCCTCCCCCAACTCATCCCAGCCCCTTACCTGTGTGCGACCTCATGTGCCGGGTCAGGTCCTGCAGAGACCAGAACCTCTTATTGCACACGCTGCACACTTTCTTCCTCTTGTCAGCCTTGCTGGCCACACTCTTGGGGGAGTCTGTCTTTGGCTTCTTGTCATCATCGCTTCTCTCCGAGGCCTTCTTCTCAGCTGTGCCCTCCCCATCAGAGACGCCTTCCCCCTCCTCCGGGGGCTTCTCCAACAAGGTCTCCCCAGCACCTGGCTCCACAGCGGCGGAGCCGGTGGGCATGTCTTCAAGCTCCGGGGTAGGGCTGGCCACCGGGGTGGGCAGAGGCCCCTCAGCCCCTCCCAGCCTGCCCTCCTCCTTCTGCTCCTCCCGGCTGTGAGCCTTCTTGTGGCGGCTCAGGGTCCCCAGGAACTTGAAGTTCTTTCCACAGACATGGCAGGCATGCTTCAGCTCCTGCTGGGGAGAGCCCCCGCCTCCCGCGGCGGCACCCTCGGCCAGCTTGAAGTCCATCAGCTTGCTGGCGAAGTTGAGATCCAGGCTTTTGTTGCTGCCCGTGTCCTCCTCCAGGCTCTCGGCATCGTCAGCCCTCTCCTCGGCAGCACCTGTCTCCTCTGGTGCCCCATCCTTCTCCTCTCCCTTCTCGCCCCCACTTGTAGGGGAGGCTGTTCCTCCCCTGGCTTCCTCTGCTGGGGGGTCTTCTCCCACCTGGCTGGGCTCAGGAGCCCCTTCTGGTGCCTGCTGCTCCTTCTCCCGGGAGGTCAGGTCTAGCACCTCATTTACTGCTGTCGATGTCTCCGTGTCTGACTGGCTATCTGCGGGCAAACACACAGGGAGAGGGGCCTGAAACAGGATGGGACACCTACCCAAAAGCCCCCTTCCAGCTGAATCCACCCCCAAGCAGCCCACCTCCAAACCCAGCAAGGATCTCTCTTGACCCAAATTCTCTTCACCCCTTCTTCCCCTTAGAAGGTTACGGTGAATTTGGGAGACTTAAAAAACAGCAGAAATTGCCTTGACTTATATACACAGGCTGGGTGTGCAGGGCTGACTATGCCTTCCACCATGACCCCCACTGCCCACAGAGGCGAGTGACCAGGGTGGAGCAGAGAAGGGAACTGGGAGAGAGCAGAGTTGGGTGCATTCCGGAGACTCACAGTACTAGGGAGGTGGAGAAAGCGGAGTTCTAAGAGGAATTTACATGCAACATACACAGGACTCCTCCCTCTCCCAACACTCCCAAACACTGAGTCTGACAAGAGTTTCAGAGCAAATGCCCCAAAGCACATCTCCTGTGTGCATGGTATACACATGCTTGCCTGATGTCCTGCTAGAGAACGCAGAGCAGGAGACACATGAACACTTGTGCTTTCCTGGTTTGGTTAGTACTTCTAGGAGGTGGTGGGAACTATCAGAGAAGGGTCTCCTCGACTTTTGCTAGGTACGGTCAGAGTACCCAGGATGTGTGAGAACAAGAAGGGAAGGAGGCTGTGGAGTGTGTGAGGGGTGTGGGGAATGAGGTCGGGATCTTGCCAACTTGGATTCATGTCCCTTGACTGTGTCTATCTGTCCACTTTCCACAGCAAAACAGAATGTGAACACTCCTCTCCAATTTGCACGACTTCCTCAAGGGACGGGACCCCAAACAGGTGGCAGTCCTGTCTAAAGCGCACTCTCCTTCTTCTTCAGGCTAAGCGAGCATGTAGTGCCTTCTAAAGATCCTGTTCCACGATTATGAAGTTGAAGCCTATTGGTGCCTTCTTTTCAGTTGTAGATCTAGTGACCAGTTAATTCTGAACAAAATCAAACTGACTGCACACTCGATTTCAGGGCATAGACATCAGATGCGTGTCTCTAAGTGCTTTAGACCTGCGACTGTAGGGCTTAGGCAGCAAAGATCACTGTGTCTAAATGGGAGAGAGCTTTCTACAACTTGACGCACCCAAATGTCAAATCCTGTCCACGGCTCTTTCTCAGCTTCACACACTCGATTTATTTGTAGTCAGGTCACAGGGTGGGATCAAGGAGTCAGTTCCATACTCCCGTGACTTGAAGAGGACTAGTATGGGCTCCTCCTACCTATGTGGGTCGATGCGTGATGGCTTACTGAAATCCATATGCACAGCAGTTCCACACACTGTATTGCATGGCATTTGCCTACACCTTTTGGAAGTCATTGTTGGGTGTCCCACGGCTTCAGAAGTTACACAAGTAATTATGGTATGAATTCAACATTTTGAAAAGCAATGATTTTTGGAAATTATCTAAAAGCTTTGATAATCGGAATCTTGAGATAGGCACACTAATGTCTAGGGCATGGGCCAAGGAAGAACTATAAAGGCTCTTCTGAATCATTTAAATAGAGAGCATCTATTGAATGCATTTTGTATAAACTCTGAATTAAAAGACACAGAAGGCTGTTTCTTATGTGCTGATTTTGTGAGCCTTTAAATTAGAAAAAAGGGAAAAAATAAGGATAAATTTCTGGCTACTTTTCTGCTTTGTACTATCAGTATATTCTAGGCTATTCTCATAATCATTCGTTTTCCCCACCAAAGACAATTCCAACTCAGACTTGCATGGAAATTGAAGTTCACCCTTTTACCAAGGGAGCTTGGTTACACTCAACCCAATTTCCACTAGGGGGAGCGTTTCAGCAGGGCAGCTTCTGTCCTTCCATTTTCAGCGACTGTACTGATTCGTGATTCTGGTGAACAATAGACTGAACCTCTTCCCATATCCGACATGTAATGCCAGGTCCTATTTTGGTCTCCGCCCTCAACACAAACCCAGACAGCCTGGTGGATAACAACCTGCAGCTGCTCCTACAGGGAAGTGGAGATGTCCCCAGTCATTCCAACGGAACTACTGCCTCCTAGAACTGGACTTGACAAGCTACCAGTGGGAGTCACTGACCAGGCTGGACAATGGCAGCACACCAACAGTCCCTCTGCCGGTGTTTCACCTAATGCACCCTGGGGCTGGCAGCTTTCCCTGCAGCACCATCCACATTGGCGATGGGACTCCCAGGTTGGTAGGGGTATTCATGGTTCAAAGATTTTCTACAGATTCCAGAAGTCTGCATTCATTGTCACACAAGGCTGCCACAAGGGCAGAAGTGGCCACCACACTCTCCGTACACAGGAGAGGAAATTTCAGTTCCATTTTAACTCTTTAACTCTGAATATTCGCAAAGTCCCCAGAGCTAGAATTCTGCCTACTGAAGCATTTTTGGAAGGTCCAGATTTGTAAAGGGCTTTATATGACTGAAAACGGCAGACTCCCACCAAACAACACATGTTTAGGGATTTTAAGAAAATGTAATATAGACATAGATAAACCTAGAGAATCATTTACTGCCTTTGCTTTTTAATCCCCACACAACCTCCCTACCAAGCCTTACTTTTAATGTCACTGGAGGCAGCCTGGCAAAGGCTCCACCCTGGATCCTACTCTCCAGGTTTAAAAACCCTCCCTGGAGTCACTGAACGGAATGCTGTCCCAGACCTTCTTGTGCTCCCTCTGAAACCACAGTCCCTCGAGCTTACCACAGTGTGATCGCAGTTAACCCAAACATCCATTTTCTCCCTGATGGTTTTGCAGCACAACTTTATAAGATTTTCAGTTCCAAAAGATGTGTCCCTTAAAGTAAACCTGTATGTTTATATGGCTTACAGGGAAGGGCTTGGACTGGATTTGAGGCAGCAAAACTTGTGAATGCAGACTTAAAAACACTCACAGCATAGAACCTGGCCCTTCAGGGGAGCTGGGGCCCCGAGTTCCAATTTAACTTTCTGTCTGCAAGCTCCCATGCCCAGGCAGGTTGATGGTAAGAGTTTTTGTTCCTCAAGTATGACCAGGCTACTGAAAGCAAAATATGCGTCCAACACAAGTCGTTACACTTTAAGATTTTTCCAGACATAGGAAATTATGCTCCCTTCAAATGCCTGCAATCTGCATCTGTCCAACCTTCAGGACGTGCTGTGGGTGAATTACTTAGTGGCTTTCTAAATCATGCTCAGCCATTGATCAATCATCTATGTCCTGCATGTGTTCTGAACTTCACTCTGGGTTTCCTGTAGGTGGAGCAGCAAAAGATCCCAGGAATCCGTGTTTCCCAGGAATGACAGGATCCCCATCTGCATCTACTGCGTGCTTTAAGTCAAGAATGCCTAAAAAGTATGTGGAAATGGAAACTGAAGGGGAGGGACATGAGAGCAAACTGGCCAACAATTTCTATACTTTTAGGCCCTTGTTCTGGCCTTTGAATTGACCAGACTAATGGTGCCCTCTTGCACAATGCGCTACACTAACCCCATGATCAGCTGCATAATGAATCACGGTGATCCACTGGTTTTTGGAAGTAGATGACCAGGTCTTTCTTCCTAACCCATCTTAAGTCTGGAAGCTCCATTAAAACCTGTTCCACATCATGGCAACACACAAGAAAAGACTCCAATGGACAGATGTGTGGTGGTTGCATATGAGGTACGATACACTGGCTGGGACTCAGCCCAGGTCTCTGAATTCAGCCACGAACAGTGTTACAGCCTTAAGGAAAATTTCTTAGGGAAATAGCTACAGAAGCAGACTGTCCAATGTTTCTCTCACGGATTCAAACCACTACCTTTCCGTTAGCTTAACACCTTAATCACAGTGCCTTTAGAGCTTTTCTCTCCTCCTAGCTGGGACCCAGAAATGCCATACAGGTGCTCCGTGCCTTCTAACGACCCTCACTCAGTCTGGGAGCACCCCACCCCATCCAACTCCAGTTTGAGGAAGAAGCCACAAGACCCAGTATGACCCTGGAGAACCACAGCTAGGGATGTCTTTCGTAAGTGCAGAAACTTGGAGGCTTTCGTCCAATCCAGCACCTGTTAATACTGTTAATACTGTTACTAACCAGGAGCCAACCAGTCACGTGTCTAAGTTACCTGCAGCCAACTGTTTTGTGGTGTGCTTTGGTTCAGTTTTGGGGGGTGGGTGGGGGCAGAGACCTCCAGCAGTTAGAAATGATGGACGCTTCTGAGAGGAGGCACACAAGTCAACACAGGAGTGGTGAGAAAGGAAGCAAGGCATCAGAAGAAGTGTGGGTAGCTGTTAATTGCTCTGCAGGGGGCCAGAGGAAGGGAGCACATAACAGCACATCAGTCCAGGCAGAGTGTGGCTACAGAAAGGACATGCAGGGCATCGGATGGATACTGCCAGTGAGGGTGACTGAGGAGGAAACACCACCCTCTTCCCTCAGCATCACTCAGCCAGGGGGAGCCAGGCCTGGACCCACCCTGATTCCCAAATGCTGAATTCAGAGCTGTCTCCTGATTTCTGTGGGAGCTCCATCCATGGTCTTCATGAAGGGGATGGACGGGGCTGGGGTTAAAAAATCAAAACCCCCAAGCCTTTCATGCTTCAAATTCATTTAAATGTGTTCATACCCACTAGCTAAAATTGGGCCCTCCCCTCGCATCCCACCCTCCAGATGTGCGCCCACATCATACTCTCTTCTGGGAAGGTGGCCGGCAACCCTGGCAGATCAGACAGAGATGCCATCTCAGGCAGGAGGTGGGGGAGGGGTATGAGCACTGTGTTCTGAACCCCCTGGAATCCTGACTTGGGGTCACTCTCCAATCTCCAGTAGGATCTACCTTTGTGGATTCTAGGTCTGACACAAATGTTGGAAACCCAGCCCACCACGACTTGGATGGTTGGAGATTTCTAGAACTCTCAGCCCTTGTCTCTCTCTCTCTCTCCCTCCGTTCTCAACAACCTGGAAGCACTACCTGTACTATCATGGGCGCCAACATCACTCTCTCTGGACTGGGGGAAAAGCCCGTTTCTTCTCAGGGAACAGTTGGTAACTCCGTGTTTGCGCAACTGGTGGCGTTCACAGTTAGATTTGGTAGAAAAGAAGGCATCGCATTTTTGACAAGGGAAAGGCTTCTGACCTGAACGGGAAAAAATATATATATTTATCTGGCTTTCTAATGAAAAAAAAAAAAAAAAAAAAAGTTGCTTTTGATTCAGTTTCCTGTGAGTATTGACGTTTCCCCCTCCTCGTAAGAAGATAAACAAAATACTGTACATTTAAAAACAAAAAACCTTAGAGCACCAAGAATGACAATGATCGTTTTTCCTTATCCTGGCTGGAGTGGATTGTGTTTTTGTCTTCAAAACTTAAAGAAACTTACCACGAAACCAAGGCATAGACTTTCAAGAAGGCTTCAAAAAAGTTCATGGAAAAGTGGGAATTAAAAGATAATGGGATTTTCCCACGAGCTTTCTGAAGCTATTACAATTGAAAAGGTAAGTATCATCAACAACAAGGAATGAAAGTAAGTGTAGGAATTTACACTGGCTAGAAGTAAAAAAAGTGTACTAACAATTCCAAGCATGGCCAACAGTATGGCGTTAAGGGGAATCCACAGGGTTAGAAGAAGCCCTCTGGGTGGGATCTTTACCCCCTACCCCTGGGTATCACCACCACTGGGGAGAAGTCTCCCCACTGAAGTCATGGGCATCTTGGGAACGTAGCACCCCATGCACTGACTGGAAACAGCTGCTTGGGCATGACTCCTTGACCAGTGACCCCCAGCCCAGGTCACTGTGGTCCTAGTCCTTTAAGGCCTGGGGGGAGGAAGCTCCTTGTGGTATTAAAGGTTCTTTAGCCCCTTGCACTAAGCTTCTGCACTGCACTACACTACAAAGTTGATCTGAGCCACAGGCCAGTGGTTCAAATCTACCAGTTGGTACCAACTCGACAGCACTTCACAACAAGCTCTGTGTTGTTTTTGTTGTTGTAAAGTGCTGTCGTGTCAGTTCTGACCCACAGCGACCCTGTATAGGGTTTCCAAGGAGCAGCTGGTGAGCTTGAACAGTCGACCTTGTGGTTCAAACCAACTTTGCAGTCCAGCTCATTAACCCACAGCGCCACCCCAGGACTCCCAACAAGTTGCTGCAAGGCAGTAACTACATGAACAGAGACGATACTCCAGGCCTGCCTTAGATGGCAAGCACCCCCACTGGGAACCGGAGGGCTGGGGGTGGGGGCCTTGCTGTAGCCCACCCCCACCCCCTCTCTTACTGTTCTCCAAACTCCATAAATGGGGTAAGCCCAGGAAAAAGCCCCCGCCCCATCCTGCCTGCGTCCTGGGGCTTGGTCTGTTTATCCTCTCCTCTTATTTGGCTTCTTTCTGTACTGTAAACACGATGTTTCAAAATGCAAGCAAGACTCCCTTCAATTTGCCTGGGTCTGCCTGGATGGCCATGAGAGGAAAACAGAGCAAGGGCAAAGGGCACAGAGACTGAGAGGGCTGGGGTGGTGCCGTGCTGGGTAATTGTTTACAGGGTCACCAGGCTCCTCGTTTGTCCCCCATCACTAGATCCTAGGCTTCTCCTTCCCACCTGCGCAGGAGAAAGGTTTCAGGTATTAACACACATGACTCTCCAGCTGTGGCCAAACTTTGGGATTGCCCTGGTCAAACACTTCTCAGAGAGCTGGTGCTCCCGTCCCCGACACAGGAGCCTTACCTTGGAGCAGGGGCAGAGAGCCCTGGGCCAGGGAACAGAGCCGGCATGTCAGAGGGTTAGCCCCACCACCGTGGGTCTTCTGGGGGCAAGGTTAGCACAGCTGCACCACACAACTCCAGGGGGCGTTGTTCACACAGAGTGCAACTTAGTACCCCCAGCTCTGCCATGGATGTCATAAAAGGTACCCGTGGGGCTTTTAAGGAATCTGATGTCAGAGACAATCACAGAGCAGAGACTCGGGGAGCTATAAAGATGTTCCATGATAGACCCTAAAGCTCCACAGTGCCTGAGAATCCACCCCCTCTTCTTTACCAAGCTCATGAGGGGCTTTCTGCTACCATGATTTAAAAATTCCTTTCATTTAAGAATTTAAGCTGAATTTTTAAAAAGTAAACATTATGCGTTTGCATGAAGACTAGCAGTGAAAGAATTTAACCTTTACTGTGGTGGTGGTGGTGACGTGTCATGGAGACATCTTTCAAATTACTTCTCACTCTCCACTAAATCGTATACACAATATTTAACGGTCCTTTGGCGTCATTTTAATTAAGAAAACAATGCTTTCCCTTCTGAACACTGTCTCACAAAAGGCAACATCAGGGCTTTTCCACATAATGCAAGACTGAGCAGAGAGAGGCAGGCAAAGTGGAGAATAAGTCAGAAGCCATGATGACCGGATCCTGGATTTCAAAGGAAACTGCTTTCTTGCTCCTGCAGTCTATTACAACTGCCACACTGGGAAAGGCTGAACCTGTACAGTTGGTATGGACAGACTGATGCCCTACAATGAAGTCTGTTGTTGTCAAAGTGACCCCAGGTGACAAGGCAGAACTGCCCCATAGGGTCTCCTGCAATCTTCTTAAGAGTTGCTCGGTGGATTCTAGCCACCAACCTTTGGTAGCAGCTAAGTGCTTAACCACTGCACTACCAGGACTCTTACAATAAAGGTTACTCATGCTAACTTCAGAAAACAATTCAATGACAACCAAGCAATGCATTAGTTATAGAGATTCCCAAAGCAACAAGGAACACAGAATTATTTTAAAGTTCTCATTTCACTGCCCCGGACTTAATTTTTAAATAGCATTATGCTTGCTTATGAGTCCTGGTGGTGCTGTGGGTTAAGCATTGGGCTGTTAGCCACAAGGTCGGCAGTTCAAAGCCCCCAGTTGCTCCTCAGGAGAAAGAAACTCCCATAAAGATTTATAGTCTCGGGACCTCTCGGGAGCAGTTCTACTCTGTCCTGTATAGTCGCTATGAGTTGGAATGGATTGGATAACAATGAGTTTGGCTTGGTTTTCTTTAGTATGTTCACTGGTTACAAGAACATAGAGACACTTAAGGCTTTTCGTATTTTATAGTATTACAGGCATCAAAAAACTTTCGTTGATCATACTGATTTGGTAATCGCCACAAAGCCCTGCTTGGCAGGAGTGTTGTTAAAGTACCTGCAACTACAAGGCTCTACCTTTGCTCCCAAGACTCTGACCTGTTCCCTGTGGGCATTAGCCAATTCTCTCACAGAAGAGCTAAGTAATGAAGGTAGAGTTTGATACTCAGATCTGCAGTCTGGCAGACAGTGGTTATTAGAGACAAAAGTGAACCGTAAGTCTGATGAACCTGAAGACCAGCTACGAGAAATACACAAAAGGACAAATAGTGTATGATTCGACTTATATGAAATAAAGTAGGTTACAGACCCCCAGGGCCTGGAGGGAGGAGAGGATGGGAGCTGATGATTAAAGGGCACTCGGTTTCTGTTTGGGGTGGTGAAGAAGATCTGGAAATATGTAGCAACAATGGTTTACAATATGGTGCCACTGAATTGTATGCTCAGAAATGGTCAAAATGGTAAATTTTGTGATATTCGAGGGAGCTTTACAAAGCTCATGGAAAAGTTCCACTATCTTTTCATTCTATTTGTACATGGAATTTGTACATTTGTTCATTCTGTTTGAAGCCCCCTGGACTATTTTACCATAATAAAAGATCAGGAGGACCATATACACACATGGGTGTGCAGATGCACACACACACACACACACACACACACAGAGGAGTGTGACGATGCAATAGTGATCTTGCGCTCAGACCCATCATCAGAAGGATCAGGAAACCAGAACTGGCCATGTTTTTAAAGTTGTTTTCAATTTTTTAGTGAGCATCAGGGTTAGAAGAGCTGTAATTAGGGAGAAAAGCCTTTCAGCTGCCTTTAATACAGAGATGAAGTGGCTTCTGACCCTCAGATACCTCTCCATGGATGGCCCCCACCCTCGAGGGGCTCCTCCTGTGCATGGCACATGTGGGGCTGCGCGGCAGCGGCCAAATACAACTGCTATCACAAGTGCTTTCCACACTGAGGTTTGGAAATCTTACTGGTTTTCATTCTGATGCTTGGAAGATGGAGAGAGACCTAAGCTGGCAAAGAGCAGGGAATTAAACCGTGAGAAACGTGAGGGGGTGGGGGATCCCAGGGTGTGGTAAAAGTGTGGGACCGCCACAGTCCCAGCCCCTTGTGAGGAGGAAGCAGAGAAAGGAGGGAGCCAAGAACAGAGGCTGGATGGCAGTGGCATTCTCTCCTTCATTGTGCCCTGCAATCCCAGGAGGTGCTGGGGTGGGGGAGAAGGGCAGCACGAGGCTAGCTCCTCAAGTGTGGACACTGTTCAGGCAGAGAGAGGAGGGACCAGGAACTGTTCCTGCTCACCAGGAAATGCTGGGTAAGAAGGAGGCCAGCAGTGGAAGAGGAAATTCAGCAGCGAGTTGTTATGTGCTGTGAAGTCCCCGTGGAGTCGGTTCTGACTCATAATGACCCTGCACAGGGTTTCCGAGGCTGGAAATCTTTACGGGAGCAGAAAGCCTCATCCTTCTCCCGTGGCACAACTAGTGGTTTCAAACTGCTGACCCTGAGATAGCAAATTGATTTGTAAGCACTATGCTACCGGAGCAGCGAGTAGAGGGCTACAAAAAATGACAGTAGACTTCCAACTTCCCCATTCAAACACAATTCCTGGAACCACGTACTCCAGGCCCTCAGCATGCAGGCGGTGCTGCCTCTCCTGGGGGGTGGGTGTGGTGGGGCCATGTCAGTGAGACAAAGCACAGACATCACATGGGTGCCATGCATTGGTGGAGGGGCCAGGAGCAGGCCCACTCTGCAGACACAGACTTGTAACTTCAGTGTAATCTCAACTGAGGCCACTCAAAGCCTCTGACAGAACCCAACTAGATTTGAATACTCCAATTTAAACAGACTACCTGTTCCTTATGTGACACCTTTGTTGACAGGGAAGTTTCAAAGTTGATGTTTAATTTCTGTCCTCTTCAATGTACGCCTAGGGTCCCTGGGTGGCGCACACAGTCTGCGCTCAGCTACTACTAACCTAAGGGTTCCAATCTACCCCGTGGTGACTCGCAAAAAAAAAAAAAAAAAGGACTGGAGATTTGTTTCTGGAAAGATTACAACCCCAAAAACCAGAGGAAGCAGTTCTACTCTATAATATACAGGGTCACCTTGAGTTGGGGTCAACTAGATGGTGATAGGCTTTGGGTTTAAATGTACACCCTAAGCCTTTTATCAAAGCTTCTGGAGGCAGCATTTCCCAGAGGACTGGGGAGCAGAACATTCAGCTCCAAGATCCTCCAACAGCAGAGCTTCCCATCAGGAAAGTGTTAGGTCTGCATAGTCCCAACACGGGATGAATGGAATGTTCCAAAGAGAACCAAGCACCTTGGCCAAGTGACTTATACACCAGTTGGCGATGAGCTGACTCCCACTCATGGGGACCCATGTGTGCTAGAGTGGAAGCAAGCTCCAGAGGGTTTGCAGTGGCCCATTTTCCAGAAGCGGATCACCCAGTCTTTCTTCAAAAGGTGCCACTGAGTGAACCCAAACTGTAGACCTTGAGGTTAGCTGAGCACAGCAGCTGTTTGTACCATTCAGGGACTAAGTGCTTTACAACATGATTTAATAAAGATGATACTGAGATTGTTCTTGGAAGCAAATACAGTGACATCCAAACACACAAAGGTGTGAGCACAGTCTTAAGCCAACATTTATGACATCACTGGTGGGCCGTACAAAATTATCAACTTAAAAATAGCCTGCTATATTTGGTCAAACATTTAATTAACTCACCCCTAATGTGCTGGCCGGAACCGCGGTTGCCATGGCAGGACCAGATGCTCACCGTCCCTGGTCTACTGGGTGCAAACTTTATATGGTTGTTACACATATAATTAACAAAAGTCATTACTAGGAACCTAACTAATACTCTGCGTAGATTTGTGTTGGACTCTTATCTCAAACCACTTTCAAGTCTGCTGCATGTAAGACATGTCAGAACCCAGTCAGGAAGATGAAAGCATGCTCTATAGACATGCACCCTGACCCTGGGCTTGCTGCAGGGGGGTTAGCCCTGGCTTTGACTTTAATTCTACCTCTTATTTCTCACATGATGGTAGGCAAGTGGCCTCAATTTCCTCCTGGAAAAATGGAAACAACATCACTCTCATTGACAAGGTCCTAAAAGACTTACTAGTATAAAGCCCCCAGAATAAGAACATCTATGATAGGATGCATTTACAAACTTCCTTCCTTCTTGCTCTGTTTCTGACCCTGCCAAATTTTAAACCGCTGTAGGATAAGCACTGGACGGCAAACTACAAGGTCAGCAGTTCAAACCCACCAGCTGCTCCTTGGAAACCCTATACAAGGTTGCTATGAGTTCGAACTGACTTGATCACACGTAACAACACTAACACGACATTTTGGCATCAAATGCCGGGCAATCACAACTAACGGGTTCCCAAGTAGGAACAGACACCAGGCATCTGCAAAGACTCGGGCACAGCTCTTTAAGCAAGCACGGGCCACTCCCCTCAACTGAGGGAGACAGGAAAACATCCAAGAACAAACACCCTCATCCAAGGAACCCGCGCAGAGTATTACCCAGACAGGGACTCAGAACTGAGTAAGGTGGATGGTGAGAGGTGAGTTGTGAGGAAGGACAACAGCTAGGCTAATAATTAGATGCAGACCATCTGCCTTTTGAAAAGTAGGAACAGAAATACTCCTCCACAGATGCTCTGCTGGGACAGAGATGAGATGTCACCCAAAGGGGCAACCCCTCTTTCAACTTTGTCTTCTCTTCTGAACCTTCAGTAGAACGACTATTTTGCTCTCTTAGGAGCAAATGATTTCAAAGGCAAAGAGAAAGATGGCCTGTGAATGCAGTGTAAGCTTTATGAATCGAGAAATCCTGGCTCTAGTTAAAGGAGCCCTGCAAAGCCTGACACTGCTTAGTCACTCCTGCCTTCTGCTCCTCAATTCCTGGGCTCCAGGTCCCAGCCCTCCATCAAGGATGGTTGGCAACTCATGTGGCCAGGACAACTTCAGGAGATTCCAACTTCCTACCCACAACTCCACAGTGGCTCTCATTTCCGGAATCTCCTCAGTGTGTCTCTGGCTCCCAAAGGACAGTCACACGACCCTCTTCACACCATTCTCCCTTGTTCTGAGCTTCTTCAGAGACTCATGTTGTTGTTGTTAAGTGCCATCGAGTCGATCCCGACCCATAGCGACTCTATATAGGGTTTCTGAGGAGCAGCTAGTAAGCTTGAACCGCTGACCTTGCAATTCAAACGGCTTTGCAGTCTGGTGCATTAATCCACAGTGCCACACCAGGACTTCTAGGGGTGTTTAATTCTCGATTAGCGTCTCCACCAAGTACAGAGCCCCCTCAGTCCCTCTCCCCTCTCCATACTGCATAAACCTTGGGGTGCTAAACTCAGCAAGTCAAAGTACAGGATGTCCAAACAAATCTGAACTTCAGATAAACCAGGAATCAGTTTTTAGAATAGGTATATACAAGGAGGCTTCAAAAAGTTCATGAAAAATTTCATTATCTTTTCATTCCATTTTTCCATTAACTTTTTGAGGTCCCCTCAGATGTACCTCTCACTGGTGATCTGCCTCTGTAAAGATTACAGCCAAGAAAATGCTATGGACCAGTTCTGCTCTGCACCATACGGGGCTGCCAGGAGCTGGAATTTCTAATGCAACCACAGGGGTGTGGCTTTGGGTTTTCAATATCCCAAATATTGTGTGGAAAATACTTAGCTAAAACCCACCCGCTGCTTATCTGAAATGCAAACTGCACTCTGAGTACTCTGCATTTTATTTAGTAACCTTGCACAACACAGAATTCTTAGTTCAGTTTTGTTGTTGTTGTTGTTAAGTGCCATCGAGTCGGTTCCGACCCATAGCGACCCTGTACAGGGTTTCTGAGGGTGTAAATCTTTACGGGAGTAGAAAGCCTCATCTTTCTCCTGCGGAGCGGCTGGTAGTTTCGAACCGCTGATCTTAAGGTTCGCAGCCCGATTCGTAACCACTACACTACCAGAGCTCCATTAGTTCAGTTTTAGGATCCATTAATATTTTGGTTGCAAACTCCAGAAAGGTAAGCATTTACCCAATTTACTCTTAGTTCAATGATACTAATCGTGTGTGACTATTAAGTAGACTGTAATTAAAATAAGAGTTGTATTTATATTTGAATATTAGAAAGTACCTGGTTATAAAACCCTTTAAAATTTTTCTTTAAAAGTCAACTTATATAGTGACTTGGATTGGTCTCTGCAAAAATCAACTTGCATAAACTAACATTAAAAAAAGTAAACTGCTTGTGAAATAGCTTGCTGGAAATTTGACACTGCTATTTAAATATTACTTAGATTTCGATGTTTCCCTAGAGCAGCTGACAATTTTTTTGCCTAAGTATAATTGAATAAAGCCCTATCACAATTCACAAGGAAGACTAGACTGCCTTGGTAAACTGGCATCACTACACACATGATCCCTTAAAAAAAAACAAAAACAAACAAACAAAAAACGGACAGCCCAAACAATGTCACAGAACGTTCAAGTGTAGCAAGGTGCACTGAGGACGCCAGGATGCACCCTCTCCCACCCATGTACTTGTTGTTCGTGCTCTAACACTCTCCTGGAATCAGAAGGCAGCCCCTTCTCAAGGTAGGGCCCAAGGGCCAACAGACACCAGGGATTCCAGCTGGTGTACACTCACGATCACTAACACACCTGCTCTGCTAATACCTTGCTTCATGGGCAGCTATGCTTGGAGGGCTCAGACATAGGACAAGAGGTCATGCTAGTAAATGACCGGCTTAAAAAGGTCACTCAGTTTACTGAGAGTGCACAGGGGATAACCACAGCATCACCAAACTGGGAAGAGAGAAGGCAGGGAGGACTGTGGGATCCCACCCCTCAGCCTCTCCCATTACCCACTGTGCAGAACCCTGCCAGAGAGCAGCTTCTTACCTGTGTGCGTGAGCATGTGCCTCTGCAGGGAGCTGGCCCACGGAAAGACCCGGGGGCAGTGCGGGCAGCTGATCCTTTGCAGGCAGTTGGCATAGGAGTTCCGCCTGGCCCTCAGCCCCTTGTCCTCTGGGGGGCTGGCCTGCTCCTCGTCACTGGGACCGTGGGCATCAGCCGGGGCTGAGGGCGCCTCCTCCTGTATCTCATCCTCAGTGTTCTGCAGGAACGGACTGAACTTGTTGGTGTCGGTGGTGGCCAGCATCTTCTCAATGCTGGCAAACTCCCCGCTGGAGTCGAGGTCCACACCACCACTGGTGACCTTGGACCGGCCCCTCGTCCCTTTCTTCCGGCCCCTCTTCTTGGATGTGCCAGCAGGTCCCTGCTCGGTGGGAGAGGTGGTCTCAGGGCTGGTGGTTGTTGGGGGTAGGTCCCCAGATTCTTGCGGGCTTGTGGTGTCCACAGGGGTGTGGGCAGTTTTGGGCACGGCACCTCCCAAAGTTTCGGGACCTGCGGGGCCACTGCTGGTGCTGGCAGGCCCTGGCTCGGCCACCTTGGTCTTCAGCAGGGTGGGGGCTGAGGACACAGAAGAGATGATCTGAGCGATGGAGGCCAGCGGGGGCAGCTCCTCGGTCACAGGGGGCTTTGGCAAGAGCAGGGGTGGCTTGGGGCGCAATGGCCGCAACAGGGATGAGCTGCTGATGAGAGCTGAGTTGCTGAGAAGGGTGGGGCTGCCCAGGAGCGGAGAGCTGTTCACGACAGCTGAGGAGTAAAAGGGGACCGCGAGTTGCACAGGTCCCTGGAGGGCCTGAGCATGGGGTTCCCGGGGAGGCACTGTTGAGGCAGATGGGGCCGTGGGCTTGTCCGTGCCACCATTGGGCCCAAACACCCCTGGCGTGGTAGGGCACAGGGGTGGACAGACCAGTGATTTCTCGCCATCTTGGGGGTCCTGCTCAGACTTCCCGGCCTCGCTGGGAACATCTGTGTCCTTGTCTCCTCTCCGGGGGTTCTTCGGGATGGAGAGGTCAATAGGTTCCATGGAACAGTCGTAGGGGGCCAGGGAGGAGGGGCTGAGGAAAGAGGCTGCGTTTTCCTGTTTCACGTGGACCAGGCCCAGGCCCTTCTGGGAGAAGTCAAGGGGCTCATTAAAGTCCACTGCAAAGCCGCTGGTGGGTTCCAGCTTGACGGAGACGTGGGGGGCTGGTACAGGACCCCCGTGCAGAAAGCCGTTCTGGGCCTCCAGGAAGGCTGTGATGGGCTTGCGGTCCACAAAGGCACCACAGCCACCCTCCTCCACCATGCCGGTGGCCTCTGCTATGGGCCCGTCCGCAGGGACGCCCCCATCAGCAGCCAGGACGTAGCTCTCGATCTCGTGTTCGGGTACATGCAGGTGCTGCTTGAGGATGTGGTGGATGCAGTTGCGCTTGGCTGCAAAGGATGAGCTGCACTCCTTGCACTCGAAAGGTTTGCGGCCCTTGTGGCAGCCTCCCAGGCCACGGCCGCAGTGGGTCCGCATGTGGATACGCAGCGCCCGGTAGTGTTTGAGGTCCTCACCGCACAGCCGGCATATGGTATCTGGGGTGCAGAAGGCTTCCACCATCTCAGCAGCGCTGCTGGTCACATACTCGATGTTCTTCTCGATGTCCTTGCGGGTGGCCTTGAGATGCTTCTTGCGCAGGTGCCGCTCGCAGTTGGCCTTGACAGTGAAGGGGTAGTGGCAGATCTTGCAGATATAGGGCCGCTCCCCGCTGTGTGTGCGCAGGTGGCGGATGAGGGCAGCCTTGTCGGCAGCAATGTAGTCGCAGATGTTGCACTGGTATGGCGAGATGCCCAGGTGGGAGCGCACGTGGGCGCGCAGCACCCCTGAGAAGGCGAACACCTGGTTGCAGAAGCGGCAGGGGTACAGGACCTTGCGCATGGCGGGTGCCTTCTTGCCGGCAGGCCCTGCCATGAGTGCCTTGAGGTCGCCTTCTGTGATTTCCTGCTTGATCTTGGCCTCCATGCTCAAGGGCAGCAGCGCCTCGATGATGCTGTCTTGCTCCAGCTGCGTCTTCATCTCGGGCTGACCTGGCAGCTCGGCACGGGGCTGCAGGAAGAGCTGGGTGGAGGCATTGGCCTGGGCCCTGGACTTGGACTGCAACAGGTGGGCATTGGAGGTGGCCTCCACCGAGCCCTTGAGCATCTTGAGCGGTGGAGGGGGCAGGCTGGGGCTGATGCAGCCTGGGGAGGCCTGCTGGGCATTGACGAGGGGCGGGGGTGTGGAAGTGGCTACCACCGTGCGGGGTGTAACCAGGGGCTTTGGCTTCAGCGGGGGCATGTGCTTGAAGATGGTCTGCATGGGGGAGGCTGGGGCCTTGGAGAGGGGCGGAAGGCTGATCTGGGGGGGCGCCGAGGAGGCCATCTTCAGGATCTGCTGGATGTCGGCCAGCTCGATGGCTGACTCGCTGGAGATGGGCTTGACCACAATACTGCTATCGGGCTGGATGATGAAACCCTTCTGGAAAGGTTGCAGGGACAGATGTTTCATGCTCTCCTTGGTGGCGGGGAGGATGGTGAGCTGGTTTCCCAGGGAGGTGGCCTCAAAAGGGGGTAGACTCAGCAGGCTGGTGCAGGCAGGCTCCTGAGGTAGCTGGCACTTGAGTGTCTCGAGCTGGATGGCTTGGTTGTCATCCGGCGGCGGGTCCTCAGCTAGGGTGGGCTTTGCGTCTTTGGTGTGTTGCAGGCCCAGGAAGGCCAGGAAGACCTTTTGATCGAGTGTGTCCCCATCCAGGGGCTTGGCTTGCGGTTTCTCTCCCCCCGGATCCCCGGTGCCATGGGTCTGCCGGTGCAGGGTGAGTGAGAGGGGCATGGGGAATGCCTTGTCGCATGTCTCACAGACAAAGCGGTGCTGCTCGCTGATGCACCGCCGCAGATTCGCTTCACACCAGGCCTGCACCAGAATCCAGGAGAAAGGAAAGCATTAAAAACCAGAGAGCCGAGATGCCCACAGCACCCACCATACAACTTCTTACTGTGACCCCTGCTTGCTAACCTCCAGACTTGGCTTACTCTGAGTAAGTCAGTCCGCTGCAGAAGGACACATCGTGTACGATCTCACTAACATGAACTATCTAGCCAAGGGAAGCGTATAGAAACCAAAGTTAATAGCAGATCCCAGGAGTGGAAAGCTATTGTTTAGGGGCACTGAGTTTCTGTTATACGTGATGAAAAAATTTGAAAAAGGATAGTGGTGCTGGATGTATAACACAGTCAAAGTGTACCATGTCACCGAATTATACATTTAAAAAAAGAATGAATGGGTAAATGTTTTGTTGTCTATGAAAAGGCTTTAAAAAGTTGGTGATTAATGGAATTAAAATATAATAGAAGAATTGTAGATGCTTGGAAACAGTTAGTTCAATGAACTAACGAAACGTGAACATCAGTCTCCACGACTCTGAGACCAGAGGAACTAGATGGTGCCCAGCTGCCTACAACCAACCGTTCTGAAAGGGATCAAATGAGAAGGCTCCAGTAGAATGGTGGGAAATGTGGCATAAGACTCAAAATTATTATTAAGAAAAAAAAAAAAAAAAGATTGGCCTTACTGGTCAGAAAGAAACTGGAAGAACCGGAGACTACACCCCTCAACAATGCTTTTGGTCTGGAAATGAACTCAATCTTGTGGCCAAAATTTCAGTCAAACAGTAGAGAGGTTCATGGGGCAGGAGCACATTAGTAAGGTATGCTCACTAGGGAATTTCGGTCAATCATTCAAAATCAAAAGGGCACCATCTGCCTAAGGACACAGTTGAGAAGGGATGGGACGGTGGGTGGAATAGATAGGAACCACAGGGATAAAGATGGATAAATATTGTTGCATGGAAAAGATTGCCATCATTGGGGTAAAACAAAGCGTCTGATTGGTTTAATGTAAAACTGGTGTTCTTGTCTGTAAACCTTTATTCAATTCACAATAAAAACATTAAAAACTAAAATCACATTTGTTTGATGGATAACATTAATCCCTAGGGGAAGCAATGAGCCACAGGTAAGCAATAATTCCATGAAGGTAGCATTAGTTAATCCTCTTTTTAAAAAGGAAAACCATGCAAAGCTAATGGAAGGTGACACAGATGGTGGCGTGAGAACTGCCTAGGAGGGGCATCAGGGCGTCTTCAGGTGTCGGGGCATTCCTTCTCTACCGTCCTCTGGGCAGTTACACAGGTGCATGTGTATGCAGTAAACCAGAGCTCGAGACATTCACACCCCAGAACTTTACTATCGATAACAGCATATCTCAATTTTTAAAAAATAAACCAAGAAGAGCCCTAGTGGCACAGTAGGTTAAATGCTGGGCTGCTAACCAAAAAGTTCAGTGGTTCAAATCCACCAGCAGTTCCGAGGGAGAAAGATGAGGCAGTTTGCCTCTGCAAAAACTTGTCTCGGAAACCCTATGGAGCACTTCTACTCTGTGCTACAAAGTGGCCGAGAGTCAGAGACTCGATGAGATGGGTTATAAACAGAGAACAAGTAAGTTCTCTTCCTATTCAGATATATGATGACCTGTCATTTTCAGTAGAAGCTACAATGCTGGAAACATCTAGCTATGATGTGAACTTTAAGGTCCCTGGGTGATACACACCATTTACCCTCAGTTAAGAACTAAAATGTTGGCAGTTCGGAACCACATAGCAGTGGTGTGGAGGAAAGACCTGGAAAGCTGCCTCCCCAGAAAGAAATCTGTGGAGCAGCTGTACACATCTGGAGGGGAGAAACACCTGGGGCTCTCATGGTGGAAGTGACTCAACAGCAATAGGAGTTTTTGTGTGTGTTTTCTGAATGCAGACGTTAAATTACAAATTCCAGCCAAGATAGGGCTGCCATGGCAGTGGGGAATGATTCACAACTTTAAATCCAACCAAATTCCCCAAGGACACACAAAAGGCATTGATGATACAAACTCATACCCACATCAACACGAGATTCAACACAAAATCAAAGACCACCCATCCCTCTCAAACCAACGATCAAACAAAGGCTGGGAGGGGTCACGCTGAATTTTAAGAGAAAACACAACACTGAACAGACATTTTAAGGAAAGGGAGTTCAGTGTAAGGACAAAGACTGGGGAGCTCTAAATACCTGAGAAATTCGGGGAAACTTCCTACAGGAGAAGTCGGTGAATCCCAAGTCATGGAAGCCAGCAGGAATGAGAGGGTTGTTCTGTATGAATGGCCTCCCCATCGCGTCTCTCGGAAGCTGTTTGTGGACAAGTGCATTGTGGCGCAGCAATCCTCGATGTGTCCGAAAGGTGACGCAGCAAATGTCACATCTAAGGACAGGCAGAAGATAACACAGAAGGCAGCAGTTAGAGCTTCCAGGCATTTTAGTCACTTTATCTCAATTCAAAAAAATAATGGTGACAGGACATCAAGAAGCCAGCCTGATCACAGTTAGTGCTAAAAAAAGCTAACCTTTCCTTAAATAAATAAATAAAATTTACATCCTATTAAACTTCTGGTATAAAATATTTATAGGCAGTTCAGTATGTAAAAATGGCCTGACCATCAGGAGTACACATGTAGGACTGTCTGGCTGTTTGAATTTCAGGCAAGCTCTTTGCTGTGGAGGCATTAAGTCAAGAAAAGTAAGCTCATCGGGGGAAACTCCCTTCTAGGACTTAAACTTAAAAGTAATCATGAGCAGTCTAGCATGCTCACTGGTGACCACCTGGGTTTACTCATGCATGGAAGTGGGGGAAACTCAGCAAGGAAGACATAGGCTGAGTTTGACCACACTCCACTGACACCCGCTGACCTTGAGATGAAAGAGAAGAGGAAGGACTAGCTGGTCTGAAGTTATGAAACATTCGTGAACTCCTGAGCTCATGGGTA
This sequence comes from Chrysochloris asiatica, assembly GCF_000296735.1. Taxonomy (NCBI): domain Eukaryota; kingdom Metazoa; phylum Chordata; class Mammalia; order Afrosoricida; family Chrysochloridae; genus Chrysochloris; species Chrysochloris asiatica. The sequence continues at coordinate 13,574,793 of NW_006408578.1, forward strand.
GCCCCTGGGGGGTAGGGCTGAGAGTCAAGTGGCCAGCTGGTCTGCAGTGCAGGAACGTGTGTGTGAACTCCCAAATCTGCAGCTAGTACCCATCTGACTTAGCCTGGATGGCCAGCTGACCAGAACTTGAACAGAGGGAGATACAGATGTTTGATAACTTGACAAGTGTAAACTGCTACAAGCTGATGAACTAGACTTTTGCTTATGGATGCAGTTGCTCAAAATTTGAACTGGAATGGAAAGATTCTTCATATTAAGGTACAAGCTTATTTCCTCAGTGTACTGGGTTGACAAGGATGGACAATCTAGATATTGGCTATCAAAAATGGGGGGTTATAAAGTTATGAAGTGGCTGGCTTATAAACTTTCATGAGTGTGCTTAGTTTCAGAATGAGGGGGTTAAGGCAGAGTCCCCCCTGACTAGTCTTCCTCTTTTCCAGATGGATCTGGTGAAAGGGGCTGGGGGATGATGGTTATAGGAATTTATGATTCAATTGTGAGTAATTGTTAGCAGGACTGAGATGGTCACAACTGTAATTGTAGAAGATGTGTAGCTAAAAGCAGGGAGTAGTTACTCTTTCATTTCAGGAACAGACAATCTCAGGACCATCAAGGAGGAAAGAGCATGAGTGGAGCGTGAGATCCCTACCTAGAAAAACGGCAACAGCAGAGACGGTGGCAGAGGTGATGGCATGGAGAGCGCAGCTGCAGGCTCTAGGCCCATAGACTGAGAAAGGCTGTGTGCCTGTGGGCAAGAGGCTGGCTTGCAGAATATGTCCTTAGGATATTTAAATAAATATATATTTTTTGTTTTGTATATGTGCATCAAAAATTTTTGCTTTGTTCATTTGTGCAATCAATGTAAGATGCAAAAGGGAAGGCCCAGGGAGGAAGCAGGGTAACTTGTTGCAGGGAAGGGATTGTAATGATTAAGATGAAACAAAGCATGTAATTTGTTGAATGTAAAACTGATGATCTTATCTGTAAAACCTTCACACAATTCACCATAAAAAGGTTTTTAAAAAAGGATGAGAAGTTGAAGGATGAGAAGCTGCTCAGAGTCACACAATTTAAAGTCTTTGTTTCAGGGCTTTCTCACAGCATCAGCCCATTGGAGCCTAGTTATTCTCAGTGTTTAAAACTCAAAAAAGCATACACACACCAACATCTAGAGCAATCAGGTCAGCATCTCCAGCAACACAAGGGGGTAAAATGGCAATTCTCCAAGCAGGTCAGTAGCATGTGACAGAGCATGTGACGTATGGACTTCTGATATTACTACCATCCTTATCTGAAAAGTCAGAGACTCCCATTTATCAAGCACGGACTCTGCAGGTACGGCCCACACAGCTGTTCTGACAGGCAGGCACTAGCATTATTACCATTTTATAGACGAAAACACTGAGGTTCAAAACTGTGAAGCAAAGTGACCAAGGTCGCATAGACATAAAGAATTAAAAAACAAGTGAGAGATGAGGCCTAGTCGACTTCCATGGTTTTCCTGCCCACACCGACCATGAATGACTCTCAAAGATGGAAATTTACTAATCCTCTCCTATCCATGCAAAAACTGTACACTGAATAAGGAAGACAGAAGAATTGATGCTTTTGAATTATGATGTTGGCAAAGAATACTGAATATACACCATGGACTGCCAGAAGAACTAACATTTGTGTCTTGAAAGATGTACAGCCAGAATGATCCTTAGATGCCAGGATGGTAAGACTTTATCTCAGGAACTTTGGACGTGTTATTGGGAATGACCAGTTATCCTTGGTAAACACTGTCTAGGCTTGTGCCACTCCCAAAACTGCTGTTTTGTTTGATTCCATTAATTGCCATCACTTTGTGAATCCAACTCATTGAGGGGATCTTCCTAGTTTTTACTTACCTGATACACCAAATTTGATGCCCTTCTCCAGGGACTGGTCCCTCCTGATAACATGTTCTAACGTGCATGAGGCAGTCTCGCCAGCCTCGCCAGCCTCGCTTCTAAGAAGCATTCTGGCAGTACTTCTTCCAAGACAGATTTCGTTGTTCCTCTGGCAGTCTATGATATGCATATTCAATATTCTCCACTAATACCAAACTCCAAAGGCATCAATTCCTTAATACAGTGCCCAGCTTTCACATGCATATGAGACTAATGAAAATGCCATGACTTGGGCCAGGCCTTAGACCTTAGACCTCAAAGTGACCTCTCTGCCCTTTAAAACTTTAGAGAGACCTTTGCAGTAGAGCTGCCCAGTGCAATATATCATTTGATTTCTTGACCGCTGCTGCCATCAACAAGGATTGTGGATCCAAGTAAAATGAAATCCTTGACAACTTCAACCTTTTCTCCACTCATCATGTTGTTCAATGCTTCAGTTGAGGAGTTTGTTTTGTTTTTTACGTTGAGCTGTTAATTCACATTAAAAGCTGTATGCAGTCTTTGATCTGCTTCACCAAGTGCTTCAAGACCTCTTTGCTGTCAACAAATAAGGTTGTGTCATCTGTACACCACAGGTGGCTAACGAGTCTGTCTCCAATCCTGATGCTAGGTTTTTCATACAGTTCAGCTTCTGGGTTATTTGTTTAGCATACATTAGCCCCATGGAGTGATTTCAGTTTAAATGAATGAAAATTCCTTAGTTCACAATTCCGGCAGTGCACTTCTATTGCAGAAACTTCTATTGGATCTACCTGGACTCATAAACTAATTACTGATAGCTTGCTGTATGCAGAACTTCATTCCCGGTAGTTACACATACAGATGTGTCTGACCCTCAACAGCCCTCTAGAGTAGGAACTATTGTTTCACAGAACTAGAACCTGAGGCACACAGAGGGGCAAAGCCATTTGTTTGTGCTGGGAACTTTTTTGCATTGGAATTCTCTAGAAATCAAGAGGTGACAATATCACCCATGAACTCCTGAGCCTGTCTCCATTAAGACTGAAAGCACCAAGTGCCAAGAACTCTCACTGTGGTGGCTTTACTTATCACGCTGGGACAGGGCACAGCGGAGAACTGTCCTGATGTACATTACCCGCCTAGCTCCACTGTTACCATCAACCCATCAAAATGCCAGTTCCCACCAGGGAGTTCTGCGTAGTCTACCAACTAGGGCCCAAGTTTCAGATAAGGGATGCACCAGTAAGCCAGAGCACCTCCAGGGCAGCTGACAGTTCAATGGGAGAGTCCCCACCTTCCATGCGGGTGGACCAGGGTTTGACTCTCAGCTAGTGCACCTCCTGGGCAGCCACCGCCTCTGTCAAAGGGGGCTTGCATGCCGCTATGATGCTGAGCAGGTTTCAGTGAAGTTTCCAGACTAAGAGACTAGGAAGAAAAGCCTGGTGATCTACTGAAAATAAGCCAACGAAAATGCTATGGATCCCAGTGTTCTGATCTGCAACCCACCATGGGGATGGCCCAGGTCCTGGTAGTGCTTTGTTCCACTGCGGATGGGATTGGTCATAGAACGGAGCCAACTAGACAGCGGCTAACAATAACAAATCCTGTCAGTTCTTATAGCCCTGTGTTCAGACATTAACTCCTTCTCCTTGCCCATGTCCCTGGCAACCCCTCATGTCATCAGAGTGACCATCTCGCCCTGCTTGTCCTGTCAGAACTGTATCCAGAGGTGAGGGTCAGAAAGCCGGGGAGAGGGAAGTTAGTCTGTGCCTCCCCTTAAGGGTGAAAATAGGACAAAGTGGGACAGTGTATGCAGAGAGTGGGAACCTGTCACCCAGAAAGGCCAACGGGCATTTTCCAATTGCATCAACAATGCCCACTCCTCCTGAAATAACAACCGGCATTTAGCACACACTGCGGGTGAAGCATTCGCTGAGTGTTTTGAATAGATTTTCACTGTTACGGGGACTGCCCTTGGTGTGGGGACCTCAAGACAGACACCTAAGCTCCTGTCACTGTGACGATTTAGGAACTGAGTGTGGTCAGTGAATCACCCCAGAGTTGAACATATGTTCTTGGCGTACCTTGCCCTCTGTACATTCAGTCCAAGTAAGCTTTGCAGATAGGATGGGAACTGGTCAGTTATAGGTTGTTATTGTTGTTCAGTGCCGTTGAGTTAGTTCCGACCCATAGGGACCCTATATAGGGTTTCTGAGGAGCAGCTGGTAAGCTTGAACCACTGACCTTCCAGTTCAAACAGCTTTGAAGTCTGGAGCATTAACTCACAGTGCCACATGAGGTAGGGTTCGTATAATCACAACTCATAAAGACTTCCGTGTGCTTAATTCTGCTTAAGTCAAACTCACAATGCATCACCTCTGGTTTTTGTTATAGTGGAGCAAGGACTTAGCTTTCTGCAGATTGAATCTGAGATTTTGATCATTTCTCCTAATTGCTCAGTGTTCTTGCCTACCCAAAAACACTCTGTCCCATCTGGGCTGTGAACAAATCTTTCCAACTTGGTTTTCAGACACCATTTTTAGTTAAAAACATTTCATTGGCTTGTATAAAATTTAATCAAATTATGGCAAACAAAAGCTAGTATTGCTGACATACACCGATTTGAGAAGAGAAAATATCAACTCTTTGTACACATGCAGAATCACCAGCAGAGAAGAGCAGGAAGGCCTGCGAAAGTCTCCCATTTTTGGAAGTAGGCAATTCCTTCCATATCAGTAAAAAAATGTGAACATTTACCCATATGTATTTGTTGTTTATGAACAGGAATGTGTGTATATGCATGCATACATGGATATATCTGTATGTGTATATTTATGAGGGGACTTCAAAAACTTCATGGGAAATGGAATTAAAAGATAGTGGAATTTTCCCACTAACTTGTTGAAGGCCCTCATATATGCATGTAAGGTCCCGTGGTGGAACCGTTTGTGCTTGTCTATGAATCTAAAGGTGAGCAGTTAGAACTCTCGCCAGAACCACCACAATCCAAGTCCTGGTGATCTGTTTCTGTAAAGATTACACAGGAAACCCAATGGAGCAGTTCTACTCCATACCGCATGGGTTTTCCATGAGTGGAATCAACTAGATGGCAATAGATGTACACACACACACACACACACACACACACACACGTATTTAATGTGTGTGTGTATGTTGTTGTTATGTGCCGTCGAGTTAGTTCTGACTCACAGCGACCCTGCATAAGGTTTCCAAGGAGCTGGTGGGTTTGCCAACTGCGTTTAGCAGTCCAGTGTTGATCCCACAGCACCACACCAGGACTCTGAATATATGTATAATGTTGTTGTTAAGTGTTGTTGAGTCGGTAGTGACCCTGTAGAGGGTTTCTGAGGAGCGGCTGGTGAGCTTGAATCGCCGACCTTGCAGTTTAAACTGACTTTGCAGTCTAGCGCATTAACCCACAGTGCCAGCCCAGAACTATACGTGTGCATATGTATCTACGCATGTATTTCATAGGTAGATACAATGTGAAAATAGAAAAATGAAGGGTGATAGAAACGTTCTCTTATTTGCTCCCTGTATCCCAGAGATCTTTCTGAATGCCTCTCCCACACCTGTGAGCTTTCTGTCCCAGCACACAGCCTGCTGGTCAGGCCTATTCAGTGAGAGGGCTCACATAGGGAATGGGGAGTGCTACTTAATGCAGTAGAATTAGAATTCGTGGTACCTTTACTGTAGCAGTGTATTGGTAACCACACTGAATTTCATCACTGAATTTGATGGCTTGGTGTCTATCGGGGTTCCCCCTTCTGTTCTCTTATTTTGTCACCTCCCCCACCCCCGATGCCTCCTGTTTCACACAGAGCCACTGTTTGCAATCCAGTCAGTCTGGATTCACAGTGACCCCACGTGTGTCCGAGTAGAACTTGGCTCCACAAGGTTTTTAATGGCTGATTTTTTAGAAGAAGATCATCAGGATTTTCTTCCATACTGTCAGGAGGGACCAGTCCCTGGAGAAGGATCTTATGTTTGGTAAAGTGAAGGGTTGGAGAAACAGAGGCAGATCCCCAGCGAGATGGACTGACACAGTGGCTATAGCAATGGGCTCAGGTGTAGCAACGATTGTGAGGTTGGTGTACAACTGGGAAGTGTTTCGTTCTGTTGTGTACAGGGTCGCTGTGATTCGGTACCAACACAATGGCACCTAACAACAACAGCAACAGCCATTTCCTAAACAACTGCTTCCTCCGGCACTGCCCGCCCCTCCAAGAGCCACAACTTAGGAAGTATATACAATCACCGCTGAATCCAAGCTTCCGAGACTTGTAATCTAGACCCACCATCCTTCCTTCTCAACTAGGGTGCTCCTATCTCACTTCTGGAAAGAGAGAGGATGCTATTCCACAGGAATCCCTAGGTACCCAGAGGCACCTCAGAAGCAAGCCCTGGAGATTTACTTCTGAGCGGTCACAGCCACCGAACAGTCTATAGCACAGTTCTACGCTGACACACGTGGAGTCACCGTGAGTCAGGGTTGATTTGATGACACCTAGTGGTGGTCATTCCACAAACAAACCCACTCACTGCCACCCACTTGATTCTGGTTCAGAGTGACCTTGTAGGACAGTGCGGAACTGCTCCATGGGGTTTTTTGAGACTACAAATCTTTAAGGGATCAGACAGCCTCATCGTTCTTCCACGGAGCAGCTGGTGGGTTTGAACCATCCATCCTGTGGTTAGCAGACCAATGATTAACACACTGTGCTACGAAAAAGTGACCAAGAAGACAAATCTGCTTTGAAACCAGAAGTATGCTATGAGGCTGGTGAAGGGAGAGGAAAGAAATACCAACAGGCAAGCATGGCCTCCCTCCCTCTTCACTCAGCACCTGACAGTCTTAAATCAGACCAGAGTGTGAAGCCACCACCCAGGACACTGGACAGGCCTTTATCAGCCGGAGGCTCTCCAGCTCAATGAGCCCTCCATGCCGGGTAGGCACGAGCTGCAATCTTGTTTCAGAGGCGCCCTTCAAGGACAATGGTGTCATTGTAAAGAGGGGGTGGGGGTGAGGCTGCAGGCCCTGTTCTCAGGCCTCTCACAGACTCGTGTGGGCACGGCAGTCTAATGAAAGGTCCAAACTGCTAAGTGCACAGACACACGACTGGTGGTCCACGCAAATCTCCAGTCCGCCACAGTTTTGGGGACATCTCCATGGGGCTGGAAAGAACAAACAGCAAGACTGTAAAATATTCACATGGGGTAAAACTGTACTTAAATCCAAGACAAAGTTACTTTGCAAGTGATTTTGAAAATGGGCCAAAAGGGAAATCTCACAGATCTGAGTGGCTACCCTTCTTGACTTTATGGCAACAGACATGACCACCATGTGTTGTGTTGGACACTGAGGGTAACTTTTCTAAATGGAAACACAGTTAGCTGTCAGTGAGGTACATGGATTTTGGGGAGAGTGTACTGTTGCGTAAGATTTTAGGAAGCTAATGACACTGCAAAGCTGTCTGAACTACAAGGTTGGCAGTTCAAGCTCACCAGCCGCTCCATGGAAACATTATACAGGGTCGCTATGGGTCAGAACTGACTTGATGGCACTTAACAACGATGCTGATGTTAAATGCCATTAAATACCACTCATTGATGCTGTTGTATAGGAGCGGCTGGTGGGTTTGAACTGCTAACCTTGGGGGCTAGTCGTCCAGTGCTTATCCTGGAGTGTCACACCAGGACTCTAGGAAGCTAACAGAGAACTTCATTCTCTGACCAAATCAATTACTCTCAGGAAAACAGTGGACAGAACTCCACAGGATGGTTCAGTAAAGTGAGAGTCCACTTGAGACTGTATTTGAACAGTAAAGATGAACGTTCACACAGCCCCAGCTTCGGGTTTGCAAAGGCTGCTCAGCTACCAAACCAGCGGCTACTGTGCTGACTCCGACTCGTGGAGACCTCATGTATGCCAAAAGGGAACTGTGCTCACACAATATTAAAGGGCTGCTTTTTCAAAAGCAGGATTGCCAGACCTTTCTTCTGAGGTGCACCTGGTAGACTCCAACCTCCAGGATCACAGCTAAGAACAGTAACTGTCTGCACCATCCAGGGACTCCTTTCCAAACACAAGCAAATTCCAAACCATTTTCTCAGTGTTTCTGTTTCTTCAGGCAGCCCTCAAATGCCTATTTCACCCACAAAGTGCCTGAAGTCTACCAAATGTTTTAGAAGAGAATGTTGTTGTTGTTATGTGCCGTGGATTCGGTTGAGAGAATGTAAAATTTTAATTTAGAAAGTCAGTGGTTTTATCACTCCCAGGAGTCCTGGTGTGGCACAGTGACAACACTGGGCTGCAAAGTCTGTTTGAACCACAAGGTCAGTGGTTCAAGTACACCAGCTGCTCCTCAGAAACCCTATATTGGGTCACTATGGGTCGGAACTGACTCTATGGCACACAAAACAACAACAAAGACCCAGACATCACACCCAGCTCCCAAATTATGGGATCCTGCCTCCTGCAAGCCCCTGGGTACAGGGGCTCTAGGAAGTGTCACTTGGGGTTGGGTGGGTCTAGGTATAGAGTTGGGGTCTGAAGTTGACACTGGAGACGGGGAAAGCAGCTGCCTGTACTTTATCGCCTCTGTTAGCACCACTTGTAATGACATTGAAGGGGTGGCTGGGTAGGCGTGAAGCGAAGATAGGAGGGAGGGGTGGTCTACACAGCACAAGCAGCTGGGTGAGGGGAGCGCCTCCTAGCATGCACAGTAGGCAGGCTGAGTTATAGTGGTGGCCACCGGCATGTAAAAGAACAGACAGGCAGTATTAGGGGCTGCCAATACCAGGCGTTAGGAGAGGCACCAGGGCCTCCAAGAGCATCCCTGTGTGCTTACACAAGTGGCCTGCAGCTGCCCATGGTGCAGGCAAGCACTGTCATAGAAAGTGTGGGTTCTAAACACTATATTCTTTTTGCTTTTCTTTCAACAAAAAGAATTGAAATCAACCACACGAACAAAATCCCATAGCACACTGGTGGTGAATTATTCAGAGCAAAATAAGCTTGATGCTAATATGGTCAGAAAAACAAGTCCGATCCTCACAAGAGCCAGCTTGAATCACACTTTCTTCCATCATCACCTGGGGACTTAGGTCTGGAAGGAAGCCATTCTTGTAGGGCAGGAAAGCTCCCAGTAATGAGTCAACCGTCAGCTGTACTGCAACAGCTAGCTAGCACTTTGCTGTGATGCTGGAAGCTACGCCACTAATATTTCAAACACCAGCAGGGTCACCCAAGGTGGACGGGTAAGCAGCAGAGCTTTCAGACTAAGACAGACTAGGAAGAAAAGCCTAGGGAATCCAGCCTCCAAAAATCAGACAAGGTAAAAAAAAAAACAAAACCCTGGAGATCACAAAAGAAGATTGTCTGATAAAGTGTCTGAAGTTGATTCTCCCACCCACCCCCCTGGCTATAAACACACAGTAGGCTGCAACAACGGAGTTGCAAATACCAATGATCAGGAAGATGGAGTAGGATCAAGATAGGTTTCTGTCTTGCACACGGGGTCACCATGAGTTGGTGCAGATGTGACAGAAATTAAAATTGTAAAGGGGGTGCACTGGGGGAGAAGCTTTCAATGAGCTTTTAGAAAAATGAAATTTTCTCGTAAACTTTTTTTTGAAGTCCCCTTGGACTTTACAATTCTCAAAGGACGTTAATGTAACAGTATAATGCTCTATTTCATACTGAAATGTACTATTAGTGTTTCGACCAACAACAAAAAACAGTTGGTAAACTGAAAACTGACGGGTAACACAGCACACTGAATCAGGCAAGGGCACCAAGTAGCTGTTGTTTGGACAGTAAATGCTCTTGGCCATGGGAACAGACACACTACATCCTTGCTTGTCACATTTTTTTAAAAACGAAAGCAGAATAATTCTGGACTGGGGTAGAAATATGGGGTGATGAACGTGTAGTGTGGCTACTCTGTGGGGAAAAATAAGCAGCAAGATATAAAAAATACTACCAATGCTAAGCAGTTTCAGAAGGCCTGATGTGGTGCTGTGGATAAGGTCAGCAGTTCAAAGCCGTCAGCTGCTCCATGAGAGAAAGATGAGGTTATCTGTTCCCTGAAGAAATCCCATGGAGCTGTCCCATTCTGTCCTACAGGGATGCTGTAAGTTGGAGTCAGCTTGACGTTTGTCGGTCTGAGATTTTTTTTTTGTTTGTTTAAGTAGATCCAGGAAACCCCTGGGTGGTACAAATAGTTAAGTGCCTTTTAGAATGTATCCCAGAAGTGGCACTGAAAGAAAGGCCTGGTCTGGTGATCTCTGACTTCTGAAAAGTCACAGCCACGGAAAATCCCACCGAGCAAGGTGTCATGGGTGGGAGTCCACTTGATAGTAACTAGTTTGGTTTTTAAATTGTTTTGGTCTAAGAAGACTTAACCTCTGTGCCACCAAGATGACTTTATTTGTAGCTAAAGAAATAAAATATTTATGTATTCAACATGTACCATGTGAAGCTGTAAGTTTTCACCTATTGTGGGTATCTGCCTTATGTTGTTTTGCCTACATGGCATCTCTTTAACGCTTCCCCTTGTGTGGTGCTGGGGAATAATGCACTGGACTGCAAAGTCAGTTTGAACCTGAAGGTTCAAATTCACCAGCTGCTCCTTGGAAACCCTATACAGGACTGCTATGGGTTGGAACCAACTCAACAGCGCTTAGTAACAACAACAACAACAACATGTACAGAGCCATAGAGTGGCACTGTAGGATAAGAAGTGGACTGTTAGCTGCAAGGCTGGGGTTCAAACCCACCCGCCCACTCGGCAGTACTTAACAACTGTACACACATACTTCTTTTGGGTATATCACCTCATTTTTCTTCTGGGAAACCACACTTTCCCTTACTCTCAGTTCACAAGCTTGGCAGCTGAGTTCTTAGCTAGTGTACCACGAGGTAGGGCAAACCACTACCAATCAAAATACACCAGCTCTGAAACAGGAAACCTGTAAGGGCCGAACTGAAACCATTTCCCAAGAAACCCTTGGGGAAAGCCTAGAACAGGAGGCAAAGGCGGGCTGGTGCAAACACACATCAGACCAGAGCTAAGCCTCAGTGAGTCACATCCAGAAACGAAACTTAGGCAAAAAAAGTGGAGGCTAAACAATTTGGGGATTAGCTCCCCTCTAGCTCCACCCCGGAGTCCTGGTGTGGTGCTAATGTGTCAGACTGCAAATTCGTTTAAACTGCGAGGTTGAGGTCAGTGGTTCAAGCTCACCAGCTGCTCCTTGGGAACTCTATAGAGTCACTACGGGTCGGAATCAACTCAATGGCACTTAACAACAACTCCCACCCTATGCTTGCTTCAAAAAATATCTTAGTCACCTAAACACAATGAAAATCCTGAAATTAAAAAAATTGGCTTAAGAACAGCACAGATAAATCATTCAGGTGCTCTTTTTACTTTCACATAATTCTATCAAGTCTACTAAGGAGTTCTGGTAGCATAGTGGGTTACGCGTTGGGCTGCTAACTACAAAGTAAGCATTTGAATTAACAAGTCGCTCTGCTCCCGTAAAGATTTACAGCCTGGGAAACCCTATACACGATGGCTAGGAGTTGGAACCAATTTGACATAACCACCAGTTAAGGCAGAGATATGAACCTACCCCATCAACTCAGCCAAAAAGTATCCCAAGCCCACTGCCATCGAGTCGATTCTGACTCAAGGAGACCCTACATAGGGTTCCAAAACGTTAAATCTTTATGTGAGCAGACAGCTCATTGTTCTGCAAGGTGGCTGCTGGACTTGAACTAAAGAACCTTGTCCACTGAACCAACTTAACCCACTGTGCCACCTGGGCTCCTGATGTTTATTATGCTGACTAGATTTCTGAAAGACTTCTGGTACACTGGAAAATTTCAAACTCCAAGAAACTAATTTCTTCAGACTCCCTAATTTCCCCCAACAATGTAGAGAAAAAGGACGCTGTAGGGTCGGCACTGGACTGTGAACCACAAGGTGGGCAGTGCAAAGCCACCAGCTGTTCTGTTCCTCAGGGTTGCTATGAGTTGGAACCAACTCAATGGCAGGTAACAACAACAACAACAATTTATTTAAACATGCTAAGCCCCTTAAAGCTTCTAATTATCTGGCTTTCAAGGAAGTTTAATCCCAAAATTTGGTAGGTAGGATTCAAACCAAATTTAAATAGTCAAGCAGTTTCCCCAATCTTTATAAAAAGGAAACCAGATAAAAAGCAACTCTTTCAAAATAATAACAAAGGGTAAAAGGACAAATTGCCTTTATGTTTTCTATCAGGCAAACAGTTCCTGGGGGAAACCCTGGAACTTGACTCCTTTTCATTAGCACTGGAATGGGACGCTCCAACAGTGGCGCAAAATCAGAACCGCCAATATTGGAAACTTTTAAATATTTAAAAAAGGACACATGTTCTAAATCATCGAGTCACAAGTGAAACGTTCATTTGGAATAGTCTAAGGACTATGGTATGGAGTCCTTGTGTGTTGCTGTGGGCTAACTGCAAAGTCGTTTGAAATACAAGGTCGGTAGTTCCAGCTCACCAGCCGCCTCTTGGAAACTCTAGACAGGGTCGCTATGGGTCAGAACCAACTCGAAGGCACTTAACAACAATGACAACAAGAGCTATGGTATCAATCTGTGGATTATCTCCCTGAGTCCTCACTAAACCAAACCAAAAAAAGTCAGGCCGACTCATGGCACCCCATGTGTCAGTGTAGAACTGCTCCACAGCTGATTTCAATGACCATGACCTTCAGAAGATCACCTAGCCTTTCTTCAAAAGCACCTCCAAGGCCCACCCAGGGACTTCTTAATCCTCACAACAGTCCTAAACTCAGCTTTGCTGATAAGGAAATTGAGCCACACATATATCAGGACTAGGCTGGAGCCTGTGGGCTCAACGCCAAGAAGTTCCCATAGTTATTTGCAGATACCCTAACTCCTCACACCACCCAAGTCATGCTCTTAATGCCCTGACAGGATGGTGGCTCAGCTGAGAGCATTTCCTAAAGGACAAGCTCCCTGCCCCCATCCCACTAAGAACATTGCAGCATGCCCTGGCCACTTCCTGGAAACAACTGCTTGCACCTTATAGTTTTCTAAGGGAGAGGCTGACTGACATTCCTTTTTAAAGGGAATTTCATGCTTCCTTTTTCCTTCTCCGTTTCCAGAGGCAAGGAGTGCAGGAAGCCCCACCCGGATTCAGGCATTCCTCCCCTCCCCCAGCCCTCTCCCCCTTACCCATCCCAACCCTGAGAACTGACATCAAACAGCTGCACTAATCTCTCCCAGTTGCTAGGAAAGACAGGGAGGGCACTGGGACAGCTCCCAGGCTGCCCGGTGGGCGGCGCCTCCCCTCCCTGGAGCCCAGGAATCCACTCTGGCTGTTTAATCAACCCTGAGTGGACAGAGAAGTCGGGCTGGCCATTCCTTACCCTTGCACAGTGTGGATGCTGCCCCCAGTGAACACACCTCCCTGTCCATCTTTAGTCTCCAGGACTCTCAAATACAAGAGGTGGTGGGTATTGTGTTAGACAAACTTTTCCAATTTTTAGAATGGCATTTAACAGGACCAATGCCGCACTAGTCAATCCTAGGTCTCTGCAAGTGACAGTTATGTGTATGGGGGAGGAGGGGAGTGGGCAGTGAAGGCACGGGACATTCCTTGGAACACTGGAGAATTCTGAAGAGGAAGGTCAGGGAGTTGGGCATCTACCACCAAGGGGCTGGCTTTAGGACCCCCAGAGACAATGTCCTTCCCTCCAAGATTGTGGGTTTGGGGTTCCCTACATGCTAATATGTGAAGCTGACATAAGGCATCGTCCAAAATCCCCTCAGAGACAACCAAGATCCAGAGTTTGAGAAGGGCCTCAGTCTGGAGGAGGCTCAGAGAAGTACCATACCATCTGAGGCAAAACACCACAAGAGAAGCTTTACTCCAACCAGACCCAGTCTCTTTCCTTGGACAAGAAAGCAAAGTGGTTCTGAATGCACCCTTTCCCTCTGCTTTGTAGCTACCCACTTACTTGTTTTCTGACTAGGCTGTGGCTGTCTGCAAAGGCCCTATTTTGAACACTAGTCTCAGTTCGGTAAAGTGCCTGACCTGTAATAAGTTCTCAATGACTTGTTGAATCTGCCTTAATGTTGCTCTCCTCTCACCCACGGTGGGCTTGTCCTAGGCCTGCTCCATGTGGTTACTGAGCCTTTGTAATGTGTCCGGTTCAAACTGAGATGCGCTGTCACTAGAACATACACACTGGACTTCAGACAAAGGACAAGAATGGAAAATATATTGTCAGTAGTAGTTTTTCTACTGACAGGTTGAAATTGTATTTAGAGATACCATCAAAAAAAATATTGCTGTCACCTGTTTCTTTTAACTTTTTTGAAATGACACATGTGGCTCACATCCTATTTCCATTGGGCAGGGCTGACCTAGACTTCCCTTCCATCTAACTCTATTCACAGAAGCTACAACCTGTCACTCTGTTCTATTCTTATAACCAAGTAAGATACCCAACACCACGCAGCATCCTCACACAGGGGTGTCCTTTTTCCATCTACTCGCTCCCTGAACACTGTTAGCCTTAGATTCCACAGGCCAGCTCCAGCAAGCCTGGGTCTCTCCCCTGGCTGCCTTCTCTGCTTAGGTGGGGGGCGGGGGTGCTGGAGAGAGTGAGGATTTACTGCTGGTCACGGCAGGGTGCCAACGTAACCCACACCAAGAGCCAGAAGTGCTACAAGAGGCTCCGTGTCCCTTTCTGTTGTACACCAACACTCGGTTCATTTGAAACACAGGGAAGTGGAGGAAAATGGACTCAGCATTTTGACGAGTTTGGATTCCCATTGCATTTAGGAAGGCCCAGCGGGCACCTTGCCAGCCTGTGGGGAGGAGAACAGAGCAGGAGAGAGTGAAGCCAACAGCTGTTTTGAGTTATAAACTTTCTGTCTGAGCTGGTAGCATCCCTCTGTGGTTCTGCTGCCTTTGGGGTTTGAAAATGGAGTTGGTGCCTATTTTAGCTCTGGTTAGCAGTGTCTCTCTCTCTGTACTAACTCCGGTCACAGTTCACTGCCTGGTTAGGCCTTCCTGGCTCCTGCCCACCCTCAGGCATCCTCTTATAGCCGGGTATTATGTGGAATGGCGGGGCACTTAGGGAAAAGAGGAATTAACTGTGTTCTGTAACCAGCCCTAAGCCCCACCCCACCCAGCAACAGTTATTAGACAGACAGGGTGGATGGCGGCATTGCCACCCTTGGGATTGTTCGGGGGGATCTAGGATGCCCACGCCCAGGACACCAGACCCACTGCCATAGAGCTAATTCCGGTTCTTAGTGACCCTACAGGACAAAGCAGAACTGCCCCACTGGGTTGGCTGTGCTGTTGTGAAATGCTGTCGAGCCGGTTTGGACCCATAGCGACCCTGTATAGGGTTTCCTAGGAGAGGCTGGTGAGCTTGAACTGCCGACCTTATGGTTCAAACCGACTTTGTGGTCCAGCACATTAACCCACAGCACCACACCAGGACTCCATAGGGTTTGTTGTTGTTGTTGTTGTTAAGTACCGTGGAATTGGTTCTTACCCATAGCGACCCTGAACAGGGTTTCCAAGGCTGTAAATCTTTACGGGAACAGAAAGCCTCATCTTTCTCCCGTGGAACAGCTAGTAGTTTCAAACTGCTGACCTTGAGGTTAGCTGCCCGATTTGTAACCACTATATGGGTCGGACCCGACTCGATGGCACTTAACAACAACAACAACAACATGCTACCAGAGCTACCCCCTAGGGTTTACAAGTCTGTAAATCCATAGGAAAGCAGGCTGCCTCAGCTTCCTCCTGAGAAACAGCTGTTGCATTCAAACTGTCAATTTCTGGTTAGCAGCCACGCACCTAACCCAGGTGCCACTAGGGCTTCACCGTAGTCAAGTCCTTTCTGACTTGTAGTGACCCTAAGGGGCAGAGTAGAAACTGCTCCTTAGGGTTCCTAAGGCTAAGTATGGGAGCAAACACCTCATAGCAGCTGGTGGATTTTGAACCAGCTGTCTTGTGGTGAGTAGCCCAATGCTTAACTCACTAAACCACCAGGGTTCTTGAAAGGTTGCCCAGGAGTGGAATCTCAAACAGGATGTTACTGTTGAACAGTTAAGAACAATGGTCCACCTTGCTAGGAAGGCAGGAAGAACCGGAGTCCAACATCAGCACCCTACTACTGCCTGCCTGGCCCATAGCCTTACTTCTCACCCATAGCTAGTATGTATATGGATGGAAGAAAGTGCCCAAGTGCACTCCCACCTTCCTCTTCTCAGAACCAACTGCCCTCCAGTGGTTAAACTATAGGATAAACTAACCACATGGTTGGTGGTTCAAACCCAGCCCTCCCCCACCCCCACAAAAAAAACCCCCACAAAAATCTGCTCCTTAATATGAGCTGGAACTGACTTGATGGCACGTACCAACAACAGCTTCTGGTGGTGTTATGTGCTATGTGTGCTACAGTAGACCTGGTGTGCTCCACAGGTATTTCCGGAAGTAGATTGTGAGACTTTTCTTCTGAGGAACCTCCAGGGTGGACGTGAACGGCCAACTTTTCGACAAGCAGTGGAGCACTCAACTACATCACCAGAGAGTCCACCTTTCCCCGGAGCACAGCTCCATTCAGAGGACCAGGAGAAACCACACGGCCCATTGCTCCACTCCGACTCATAGCGAGTGACCCTATACGCGGTTCTGAGACGGCAAATCTTCATGAGAGGAGACAGCCTCATCATTCTCCCATGGAGCAGCTGGTGGGTTTGAACCACAGACTTCGTGGTTATCATTCCAAAGCCTAACCCACAGGGCCACCAGTTTCTTTGTTCAAACCAGCCCTTAAGGATGACACACTTTTTATCACTGTTACACACCTGTAGGCTCGAGCTACTTAAAAATCTCTCTTGAGAGTCAAGTTTTTCCTGTGAAAAATTCTTTAGAAGCAGTTCTAGGATGGTATGTGATCACAAAGTAAACAGTACCAAATGCAATAAAATAAAAGGCAGAGGACAGAGACAACGAGTGGGTTTATTGTTCTGGGTGAGGGTGCTATTTGGCAGGGAGTCAGGGTTCCTGCCTCTCTACCACAGCTCCCCATGTACGGCTGGCTCCTCTAGAAACATCACCTCCACTTGTTCAGGTTCTCCCCCTGGACAATTAGTTCACTGTCTACCACCCCCTACAATCCTTCATCCTGGGAATACTGTAGATGCTGATGAGTCTCAGAATCAAGGGGCTTCCTGAAGGAAGAGCTAAATGCTGTTTCTGGGGAGGGCAGATTGTCAGTCAGGTTTTAGAGCCACAGAATGTAGACCTGAAAAGGGACCATGGTGACTGTCAGGTCCAGCCCTTCTGAATGTGTTGAATGAAGAAACTGAGGCTCAGATACGCCTGCTCAAGGATCCTGTGTCCATGCCACCTCAGGAAAGTGCCCCGAGACTGGGGAGTTACATAAAGACATTTCATAGCACTTCAACTGCTTTTCTCCCCCTAATGGAAGAATGTCAAGCTAATGTGATTAAGGATAATGATATTTGACATGGTTTTAAGTTACTATACAATTAGGTTCCCCGTTACCCCCCACCCCACCCCCAGACCTTCTCATGCCTAAGTCACAACTAAACACGTATCCTCAGGAATGAAATCCGGCCCAGAGAACAGTGCTTCAGACTAACAAATGCTCAAATTTTTACGCTCTCAGGCTGTCTTCACTTACATATACACACACACTCAGGCCTCCACTCTTGGATGAGACTTAAGCTATGATTTTCAAAGTACGGCTCCTTTGAAGTTTGTCATATGGTCCTTGTTCTTCTCAATGCTGAAAACTATGGTTGTTGTTGTTAAATGCTGTAGAGTCAGTTCTGACTCATAGCGACCCCGTATATAGGGTTTCTGCGAGTGGCTGGTGGGTTTGAACCACCGACCTTGCAGCTCAAAATGACCTTGTCAAATCTATGGTAATTACATTTTAACATGTAATAATTCCGCAAGAGAAGGTTCCAAACCTAGTGGCTCATAAATAACTCACGATTTTTCAATCAGATGAAGAAATAATCAGATTATCAAGGTAGAGAAGTAAAGATTGAGTTTTCCCTTAAGTTTGGCTGGAAAACACTCCCAGCATCTGTGTCTTTTGTCTGATGAGGCTGGGCTGGCAGCGGCAAAGCCAGTACAAACCTGAACTGAACCTGTAACAAGAAGCCCAATCATCTATCCTGGAGCCACAACGGCTTCACTTTCAGCCAAGTGTTTCACACTGTGCAGAACTCTCTCTTCTCCCACTACATGCCCTTAGGTTTCTGTGCTACTGGTCCAGCGTGGAGGACTTAGGATGCGCCAGCACTGTGCTTCTCTCCCTGCCCTTACCACATTCTCATGCACAGCTATGGGGAGAATATGCTTCTAAGTTAGTACCAGAGGTACTTCACTGAGGGAAAGCAAGCAGAGTGGGCCTGGAACAACTCCCTGAGACCACAACCACCCTCACGAGCAGCTCTCAGCCTATACTCTATGCCATCCTAATGCCTTACCAATGTCACTGGTACAGCTCATACACGGCGTTCCTCCCATTGTCGCTGTTGTTAGCTGCCCTCAAGCTAGCTCCATCTCATGGAGGCCCCGTGTACAATGGAAACGAAATGCTGCCCGCACCACCCCCAGGAATGGCTGCAGATCGAATCACTGTCATCTACAGGGTTTCCACTGGTTCATTTCCGGAAGTAAATCGCCCATCAGCCTTTCTTCCTAGTCCGTCTTAGTCTGGAAGCTCTGCCAAAATCCGTTCAGCATCACAGCACCACACAAGCCTTCCAGTGACAGATGGGTGGTGCTGTACGTGAGGTGGGTCTAACCTGGGTCTCCTACATGGAAAGCATGAATCTGACCACGGAGCCGCCTGTAGAGTTCCTGGGTGGTACAAAATATTAATGCATCAACTGAAAGGCTGGCAGTTCCAATCCACACAGAGGTGCGTTGGAAGAAAGGCCTGGCAACCTACTTCCAAAAAAGCCCAGTCATTGAAAAGCCAGTGGAGCACAGTTCTACTCTGACACACACGGGGCTGCCATGGGTTAGAATCAACTGGATGGTTTTGGTTTGATGGCATCATACACAAGTTAGATCATTTTAACCCAGTGTAGAAAACGAAAAATAAGAATGTATCACACATGAACCAGAACAGAAGCAACAGAAATTCTCCTACCTTAGGGGGTTATCTGAATGGGTCTCCATGTGGGTTTCCAGCCCATACTTGCAAACAAACTCCTTGAAACACACTGGGCAATGAAAAACTTCATCGGTTTTCTTCTCGAGGTCACCCAACTGCCCATCTTCTACCATCTTAGGGAAAAGGAAAAGACAGTCAGTCAGGAAAGACAGTCACTAGGGAGGGTTCCCATGTGGGTCTGCTTCAGGAGAAAGCCCAGCATTAAATCAAGACACTACCAAGAAGGAGAGGGGTGCTTTCCCCTGTAGGTGGTAAGGAATGCTACTCATCAGTCACTCCCTTACGTAACAAACACTCACTGAATACTACATTATCATCCTTCAATCCACTCACCCATTCAGCAACTACTATGTGCTGCACAAGCCAGTTATCATGCTCAGTTGGTAAATGAAAGGTGGGCAGTTGATGTCTATCCAAGAGGTGCCTTGGAAGAAAAAAACAGCCACTGAAAAGGCTAAGGAGCACAGCTGGATTCTGATGCATATGGGGTGGTCAAGAATTGGTGCCAACTTGATGGTAATTGGTGTTTACCATGTGCCAGGCACTGGGGACACAAATGTGTGGACAACTAAGATCCTAACTCCTATGAAGCTTATGTTCTAGCCAGAGAAGAGAAGCTATTTTTAAAAGAGCATGGGGAATCTTAAAGTTCTTCACTTCATCATGGGGCTCAGGGTGGTGGCTCCAAAGAGGAAGCACACCCGCATACTCATTTTTGTGAACACTTCACAAAATGGCATGGGAAAATGGGTTAAAAGTTTAGGGTGGATTTTTGCCAAGTCCCCAAACTATGAAAGTACAGACTAGAGGTAAAATTCTGCCAAAAGTCTCGTGATGAGGCTTGTTGATGCCGGGAGCAGACAGGACCTTTTTAGCAGGCGCAGGGTCTTCTTTCTCAGACTCAGCATCGTGACTCAGTTTCCGCTTGGAGGCCAGCCGCCTGCGCTTCAGTGGGGATGGAGGGGCTACAGCTGTGGCACTGCTAGGGTCCTTCTCATGAATCTTCATATGTCTGAAAAGAACACACACACAAAATGTGTCTTAACAAAAAACCTGTTCAGTAGTTCACATATTTATCTTTTACATTTTTCATATTTAGGCACTGGTATTTAGTTTCCCTTAATTGAGTGGAGAGATACAGAATCTAATTCATATGGTTACTTCTTTCTTTTAAACACTGTAATCTCCTAAAACGTCTAAAGCTCTTACAAAGTGCTATCCAAAAATGTTGCTCAATGCTTCGCTGTTTGTTGAAAGATGTTCATAAACTTAACTGGCGTTAATGAGAAGAAACCAAACTCTCTGATGGCTGTTCTATTTATTCCAACAAAACAGACTATTTTAATATAGTGCATTTTTAATAGAATAAAGGTCTTCCAGAGACCAAAGCTTTTGCACTAGCTCATAAACCCAGCTATCGCCTGTTTATGCTCCAAAATTCACCGCTAACTTTCTGGTATGTGTTTTCTCTTCCTGCCATTGGAAGTGTTGGCAGGGAGATGTCCTGAAAATCTTTCCATGATGTTTGTAGTAGTACGTGGATTTATAGATTGTAAAAGTAGCTCTGACACTGTGATGGGTAAATCACTTGCTGCAATTCTGCTATCTATGTTGTTGTTGCTAAGTGCCGGCGAGTCGGTTCTGACTTGTAGCAGCCCTGTATAGGGTTTCCAAGGAGTGGCTGGTGGATTTGAACTATCAACCTTACAGTTAGCAGTCTAGGGCTTATCCTACAGTGCCACACCAGGAGTAGGAATACACATCAAGAATGTATTACATATAGTATGTATGTATATGCTCCAAAAAAAGACTGATTGAAGTGACTATCAAATCTTAAATCAAACATGCTAAAAATAAGGTCCCAGCATATACACAAGGGGGCTTTACATAATGGAATTTGTCCATGAACTTCTGTGAGCCCCTTCGTACTAAAAAGAATAGCATCACAAAAAGATCACCAGTCTCAATTTCGTAGTGTGACATAAAAATGGTTTTGTTTTCCTGTGACCACCATCGCCATCATCAGACTGTGTGTTAAACTGTGCCAGGTGTAGCTGTAGCTTACCCATCTAACAGGCTTATTGTACTTGAGAATTTCTTGGGAAAGGGAAGCGACAGCAGTGTTCATAACCCATCCCGCCAAGCTTTGGTTTAGAAGGGCATTCAAACTCACGTCTTACTGTGCCTTCTTCAGAGGACTTGGCAGGTGAGCTGAGGGTGAAAAGACTCATGAACAGTCAGACGCACTGGCCCCAGCTGTTCACAGTAATCAATCAAACAAGGTGGCTACAAAAATGCCTGTCCTACACATAGGCCCTGCCCCTACAGTACCTGGGACTTGGCTTTTCTATGAGTTTGTGGAGATAAGATGCTGGGGATTACCACCTTACTTCTCTTGTTCAGGTTTAACGACTCTAGAAGGTGGAGGAGTCCCCTCATTAATGCCCCCCCAATACTGTCCTCCTACCAAAGCAACAGTCCTATAACCAATCCACCGACAACTGACCAGGAAAGGAGGCTCGGGCTCTGTCTCTAAGGGAACCAGAAAGATCTAGTGGGAAGAAATGCAAAGTAATCACAGACAACCATATGTCTACACTCAAACCATTCCTTGCCTAGATTATTAGAAAAGGATGCTTTATTGCTCAGTTCTTGATCACATGGAGACTTAAGAAAGTTAGTGGAAAGAAACAGGCTTACTCCCGTCCAAGGTGATTTGTTATTTATTTAAGGAAGACCATCACTTAAGATCAGCTTTTGGAGGAAAAACAGAAAAGGTGGTGAGTTTCTTTGGAAATTTATTAGAGAAGACACAATTTTAGAAATGTTATTAAAGTTTGTTTTTTCTTTTTTCTTTTACATTGAACAAAGTATGATAATATTTTCTTGTTAGCTGCTATCAAGTTGGTCCCCAACTCACAGCAACCCCATGTGTTACCTACAAAACAGAACTGCTCCACAGGGTTTTCTTGGCTGTGATCTTTAAGAAAGAAAATTACCAGGCCTTCTGCGGAATTCCTGGGTGGGTTCCAGTCACCAAATTCGAGTTAGCCATCAATTGCAAACACTTGCACCACCATAGCAATATTAAGGGCTATAAATTAGTATCAAAATTATCAGCCACATTAAAAAAAAAAAGAAACTCACCCTTTCAATAAATTATTTAAAATTAATTTTAAAAAGTAACACCATTTCCAAAACATCATTGATTTGTACAGATGAACTTAAGGCTGACTACAAGAACCTATAAGAATTTTAGAACTGAAGAAACTAAAATTAGTAAATAATTCACTAGTACCTTGTGAATCTTGCCAATCATATGATACAAATTTTTATGAAAATACAAAATGATGTTTTTATCATTTAGTTCTTGGGACTTATGAGAGAAGCTACTTTCCCAGACCAGAGGAAGAGGAAGGACAGGAAACAATACTTGGCGAGTCTATCTCTACTGGTTACAGATGATTATTTCCATTTTGCAGATCAGGCGACTGAGGCCCATAGAGCCTGGCCTGCCCTGACTGCACAGCTGATAAGAGGAGCATGACCTAGAAAGAATCTAGGTTTGCGAACTCCATAATCCATGCTCTTTCCCTTTCACCAAACAGGCCAAGTGAGTGGCCAGTTTCTGAGAGCTTTCACCTGAACTTAAATACTTCCTCTCTGCTGGTATGTGAGTGACTGTAACCTATGGTCAACCAGATGGTACAAACTGTAATCTAATTTCAACAGGAAGACAAATGCCAGTGAGGAACCCACAAATTGGGACTTTCCAGGTCTCCAGTTCTGCTCATCAAGGACTAGAGCCTATGTCTCTCATTCTTAAGAACGTGGTTTGCCTCAGGACTTCATTGCTGCTAGGGAGTCAGAGAGAACTGAGGTCAAAGGAATCTAATGGGCTTTGTTGGAGAGTACAGGGTTGCCGAACATGTCAACCCACTCCAGTGCTCTGACTAAGCCCAGCTGGAGTTCCAGGCTCTACATCCAAGCAGCACTCTCGTCTAGGGTTAAACCTCTGGGTGTTTGCTAAAACACAGGGAAGAACTAAACCACTTCGCTCATGGCTTCTCGGCCACGTGACAGATAATCAACAGACGCAAGCTTACTTAAGAACTCAAATTTTATCCATTCAATTTAATCCACAATTAACAGCCAGGACATAGAAAGGACAGCCATTCTTAAAGCTGGCAGTGATCTGTAAGTCTGAGTCTTTCTCATACTGACCCCTTCTCTTCTTCCCTGGCCTCCAATAGCAGAAGTGGCCACATTTCCTCCCCAAACACACACAGGAAGTGGGCCAGGCACCAGGATGAGCCAGTGATGGCTCCTTCACCTCAGACTGTGGTCAAAATAGAAAGGGTATATGTGTATGTGTGTTAATTCTAGTTCTCTTCTTTAGAAGGCTCAGCTCTGTTTTCCTCCCAGGTTTTATACAAGGGATAATTAATTTAACTTTCATGTACCACAGAATCAATAAATTACAATGTGCCTCAGAACTGGAAGTGACTTGAGAAACTAATCCAACCTCCCACTGGACACAGAACTTCCCTCCCACAGCATACTAAGGGGCTGTCCTTTAGTTCTGCTTAAGTACTCTGCCTACAAGTTGTTCTCCATTCTCATCAGCTTTAATTGTTAAAATCGACTTCCCTATATTAAGTAAAAAGTTCCATGTGTTAGACTTCCATGGACTTCAAATGTCTGTCTGTCTTCAGGGACAATACAGGATACTGCTCTTCTACATGGCAGCTCTTCAAATAGTTCAAGGATAACTACTGTTTTTCTCCCCCGTTCTTTCTTCGCAAAATTAAACAGCTCCTGCTCTGTCAAAATTGTGCTTCCAAATGTGTTCAGTATATGGTCACTCTTAGCCTTGGGGCATTCTCCAATTTACAAATGTCATAGTTGTTAGTGATGGTCTAGTTGGTTCCGACTCATGACTACCCAATGCACACAAAAAAAGAGCAAAATGTTACTTGGATCATGTGTTCAGCTGCCTTCCAGAAAGACTGTTAACAATTTCTACTCCCACCATCAATAGGTGAGCACCAGGTTTCTGTACTGTGCCAATATTGCATTTCATTGTAGGCTTTCTCATCCAAGCCAGTGCTGGAAGGGAAAAGAAGTTACTTGCTCAAGCGCAGCCTGGCTTAATGGCAACCTGAACAAAAGAAGCCATGAGAATTTCAGCTGACAATAAATAAACTCAGTAGGAACTGGGAGGGTAATTCAACATAAACACATAAGAGGAAACTCGGGCTGCGTTTATGACTGATGGAGGCAGTAGGTAGTCCAAATCCCTGAGCTGTTTGCTCACATCCACATACAGATTGGTGCTGTGTGTCTAAAATTTCATGAAGGATATTTGTAAACTCCATCCACCTGTCAGTTTGTCATACTGTGATGACTTGTGAGTTGCAATGATGCTAGAAGCTAGGCTACCAGTATTTCAAACACCAGCAGGGTCACCTGTGATAAGACAGGTTTCAATGAAGCTTCCAGACTACGACAGATGAGGAAGACTCTACTGCCAAAAATCAGTCAATGAAAACCTAGGAAATCACCACAAAATATTGTACAATACAGTGCTCAAAGAGGAGTCCTGGTGTGGTGTGATGGTACAGGATCAGCACTGGACTGCTCACCGAAAGGGCGGTGATTCAAACGTACCAGCCGCTCCTTGGAAACCCTACATAAGGGTTGCTATGAGTTGGAACTGACTAGACAGCCCCTATCAACAACAGTTCCAAAAAATGAGTGCCCGAGGGTAGAGGGCAATCCAACCACAACAGAGTGGTCACAACAGTGGAACTTCAACATACTCGTGATTATGAAGATGGTGAAGGGCAGAGAAACCTTTTGTTCTGTTGTACATGGCCTTGACTGTCTGAGCAGATCCCATGGCAACAAGTTCTGTCTAGGTTTCTCAAACACATCCAACTCTTGTCTGCATTAGAACCGGTACCCCGGGATGCATAGCTTCAGGTTATCCCATGACTGCTGGCTCCCAGCCATTCAAGGCTCAGCCTTCCTAGAGGACTTACTTCAGGCCCCCCAGTGCAGACGCTCTCAAGTTCATTACTCTGTTTTACTTACTTCAAGGAGCACAGCATTAACTACAATGTTTGTCAGTGTACTTACTGGTCTCTTCACCTTCATCTAAATTAAGTTCCATCCTAGCAAGGACCTTCTCACTCTTGTTCTCCACATTAACCCCTGGTGACACAGAGTAAGTGCCAAGTGACTAAATAAATGAGGTAATAAGATCAGTCAAAAAGTATCACTACTAGGGTTTCACTTCATATACACATAGGTTTATTCTAAACAAAATGTCAATAGACATATCTCTGCAATTAGTGGATGGCTGCAGACACGTTCTCTCAGTAACACACGTAAGTAGTCTCTTTAGGGTGCCATTCAAAACCTAGAATTTTCTTGTGTCATGAAAAAAAAAAAACAATTTTGAGAAAAAAGGCAGTATCAAATTTTTAATGAAACTCAAGTGGACATCTTCCCAAATCATTGAAGCTTCACAACAAGTCTATGGGAAAGTCAGTCCACATAAAACAACAGCTTTTTAGATGGATCAAGTGTCTTAAGGAAGGTCAGGAAGACCTCAAAGATAAGCTAAAACAGAGAAGACCATCAACCATGATGAATGAAGAAACTTGGTTGAAATCCAGATACTGGTAGACAAAGACCACAGAATTACCAACAGTGCGAATGACAGCTACTAAAGTTGGGATCTCACATGATTCAGCATTTTCAATTTTAAGGGAACATCTTGGCCTCAGCAAGCTCAGTAAGATGTGAAGCTAATGAAAACAATGTTAGGGAACGAATCTTAACCAGGGATGCATTTTAGATTTACCAATATGATCCAGAGAACAAGGTCAACCAAAGTAGCAGATTCCCAGGGGATCTGCTTTGTGAAACTCATAGCTGAAAGGCAAGCTCAGAAGGTTATGATGGCTACTTTTTTGGAAACTAAAGGGGTCATCTTGACAGATTTTCTCAAAAAGCAAAGATGACCACAAGGGCTTATTATGTAGAAGCTTTAAGAAATCTGAAAGCTGCATGATGAGAAAACGGCCAGGAGACTTGCGCTGACAACTTTTTCCCCATTACGATAGTGCATCTGTTCAATCTGTTCATTCGTCAAGAGTAACAAGGGTTGTCCTATGAGAATTTCATTGGGAAACTTTACACCATTCACCCCACAGTCCTCATCTTGGCCCTCCAGACTTGTTTTGATTCCCAAAACTCAAAAAGAACATTTCAAAGGAGCATGATCTGAAGCCCTCAAGGATGCCAAAACCTGCTGTTTTGACACGGTATAAATTCAAGAGCTCAGAAATCTTCAGGGAAGGGTTAGAGAGATGGAGACACCAGCTTCAGAAAGCATAGAGACCTAGATGGAGGATATGCTGAGAAACAATGGCTTCACATTTCGACATTTTTCTTAATAAAGACTTCAAAGATTTTATAGCAATGTTCCTTCATTTGCATACATGCAGAAACGCTGTTACACTCAGGGATGTCCTCAAGTCCTCAGACATCCTACAATTCATCTTGCTACTGCCACTACTGCATGTCATTGTGTTGGTTCCCACTGGTAACGACCCTGCATAGGGTTTCCGAGGCTGTAAATCTTTACAGGAGCAGAAAGCCTCATTGTTCTCCTGCAGAGCAGCTGGTGGATTCAAGCAGCGTACCCTGCAGTTAACAGCCCAAGTATGTTAACAGGGTACCCTATTAGGATTTAATGTGAGGGAACCTGACAGGGCTATTCTGAAGGATCTTTATGAAACAAACACCCCACCAATGAAAGCTGAGAACGAGTGCCGATTCTTTCTCTTAACAGAATTTGTCTGCGTTCACTCTGCACAAAACAGTACTACTACTACACGCGTAGTAGATAGAAGTTCATGCAAAGTCAACGACGATTCTACCTTTGCAAATCACTCTTGAGTTGTCCTTTGGGGGCATGACACTTCAACAGGAGAAAATCTGTCACATCTTGATCCAAGGGAGGAATTTTATGAGAACTCTTTCAGGAGTAACTAAAGAAGTTTCCCTCATTTATAACACTGGGGGTGGGGGGAATTGACACATTACACATTAAAAAACAAAACAACAACAAAATCAATTAGGAAGAGTATTAGAATCTAAATCTAAGTACTTTTTAGCACTGACTATCTCTGAATTTTATGGTGAAAGCTGACTTTCAATGTCAAGTCTTCTTCCTGGAAATATAATCCTTGATACAATTTGAAAATACCCACTCTGCATAGGGTGAGCTGTCCTAAGAATAGTGACTGTCCCAGAGCTAAAACACATTCACCTTGAACTAAGCTGAATGCCAGTAAGGAATTCAAAGGAGAAAAAAACCAATTCCTGAGACGCATCCCTCCCAAGCTCCCTGACCATCCTTGTTTCTGCTTCCAAATGTGGAATTTTTTGCTGACATTTCTTAGGCATGAAAATCATTAGGTTTGGAAAGTTCTTAACCATCCAAGCACTGGCCTGCTCTGAGAAGCCAGCAGGGAATTAGGGTAGATTACAAAGCATACTTGGAAGAGTGTGTAGTAGAGAGAAAGACACCATGGATCAGCAACACAGTTTGGGATGGTTTTCACAGGCAGTCTTGGAGCCACGAGCCTTTTCAGATGTTGGTGGAGCTGTAGGAGACTCATCGGACTGATAACCACAAGGTTTGTGGTTCAAACCCATCAGCAGCTCTACAGGAGAAAGATGAGGCTTTCGGCTTCCATAAACGGCCAGTATGAGACAGAATCAACTCACTGGCTGTAGGTTTGGTTTAGCTTAGTTTATACGTGTTCTTAGCAATCTACTGAACATCAGCCAGTCAGTTAAAACCCAACAGATCACAACAGTCTGAGCTATTTGTCCTGATGGGACACAGGGCTGCGCGGTGTTTCTCTCCATTGTGTATGAGGTGCACCAAATGATGGGAGACTGATTTGACAGCAGCTAATAACAACATCACCATCATGCTGGTTCTATAACCTGGGAGCTGTTACCTGGGCCACCTCAGCTTCAGTTTCCACATCTGTAAAGTGGGTTAATACTACTATTCCCAAACCAAACCAAACTAATCCCACTGCCATGAAGTCCATTTCAACTCAGTGACGCTCTTGAGCATTTCGGAGACTGTGCGTCTTTCCAGGAGCAGACAACCCTCAGCTTTCTCCCAAGAACAGCTGGTGGGTTTGTACTGCCAACCTTGCAGTTAGCAGCCCCACACCGAAGCCGCAGGGGCACCAGGCAACTCTCCTGGAACATTCATTTTCAAACTACTCCTCATCAGCATCACCTGGGAGTTGGTTTGAACAGCATAAGCTCAAGTTCCACCAAAGAACTGTTGGTTCAGAGACTCCAGCAGTCCGTTCACACAGTCTTCTGGGGGAGACTCATGCTTGTCTGACCCTGAAGCAGATAGTGAAATTCTTCATGTGGGTCTGGTTAGCTGGCCAGCCAGGATGCCAACATCATCCCAGATGCCAACCATTAAACCTTTCCAGGATCTCCCAGCATACCAGCCATACCTTGTAAGTTATATAACAAAAAGAAGGTGGTAATGTTCACATTCTTAAAGTTAATTTGGGGGCAAAAGCCTTTGGAAAGTTTTCAGACATTTAAATGAGAGCCAAACCAAGGAGTCATTAGTAGCAGCTCTCCTTCTGGCCTGAGAACATTCTTCTAGGTCTTATCTACCTACTTGATGTCTGAAGGTTAAAGGCCAGGAGAGAGCCAGACCCTTCCAAGTGCTAACTCTGCACACATGTTCTTTGCTGAGGGGCTGTGGCCTGACTCCGAGAGTGCCCGGCACTGCCATGAAGAAGGTCATTCTTTCGGTACACAAGATGCACGCTCGACGCAGGTGGCACTCACCATGCTTGGGGCCCGCCAGGCTGCATGCAGCCAACAGGCCCAGACAGGTTTTTGCAACCCGATTGCTAACCCATCCCCATCTCTACCCTGATGTTCGTTTTTCTTTTCTAACAAAGGCTTGTCAAAACCAAAGAGGGAGTAAAATGGAAAGAAGAAAACACCAGCGAGCTTGACAACCGACATATTTGGCTAAAGGAAAGCAAGAATCCAGAAAGAAGCAGTTTATGTTGTCATAACAAATGTTCAGGAGAGAAATTTAAGGGTGGGGAGTGGGTGAGCACCTTCTCATGATTTCAGTCAAGACCACAGTATGCAGACAGGGGGTGTGAGGAGGAAGACTAAGGTAGAGGAGGACCTGGGGAGGCTGGCAAGGCATCCAACAAATGCGCCATTCCCAGGCTGGCCCCACCTATGAGCTCAAAGGCACCTTCTAGTAATTCAGGTGTTGTTCGAGCTCAGTCATGCTTATCCAGGTGGCAGGTCACGCCAGCTGTGCCAGGGTGTGTAGCGAGGGGTGTGGATGGTGTAAGCAGCTGTGCTGACCCAAGAACCAGCACTCTCAGAAAAGTCTAGAAGGCAGTCTACTGTGGGGCTGCAAACCTCAGAAAGGCGTTTCCTGCTGAGTGCAGGGCTCTGTGGGAATGCTTCCGCCAGTCTGCTCCCAAGGCTCTGGGGGTGCTACTGGGGAAACACCTCACCCTGGGTTAGCAAGACACTATCTCCCCTGACAGGACAATAGGACAACTAGGACAAACGGAGGCCAGGGCAAAGAGCATCTGGGCATTTTAGTCCTAACACTTTACTTTTTAATCCCAGGAATGTTGCTTAAGGAGAAAAGCTGACGGAGGGGTTTCTGAAGACCATAGCTTACTTGGAAGCACAGTTTCCCCCCACAAACTCCTCTTTCTCACAGTGTCAGGGAGACACACTCAAGAAGTAGAGAAGAGCTGTCCTCCTTGCTGGCTGTTGTGTCAGGATACACCCACATCTCACTGAAAGTTATCAAAGCGGTCACCAGTGGATTCTGACCAACGGCAACCCCGTGAGTCAGGACATAACTGAGCTCCACAGAGTTTGCAATGGCTGGTTTTTCGTAAGTGTATCACCAGGCCTCTCTTTTAAGTGCCTCTGAGGGGATTTAAACTGCCAACCTCTCAGTTAGTGTCTAATAAAGGTGAAGGGAATCTTACTCAAAGTAGGGTGTACTGGGGATTCAGCTTCACATGACTCATTAACAACCATTCTTGGTCATCTCTCTGCCTTCACTGCCCTCAACTCACAGAGTTCCCATCTATGCCCAGGCCTGGGGGTTACAGTTCCAGCTGAACTACTAGTTCCGCTCTTCATCCTCACCTCCTCATCTCTAGGAGCCTTTGCAGTGTTTGGGAAAGGTGGGTCATTTTCCAGCCTGGTCCCAAGTAGAACCTTTCTGGATTCTGGTTAAAAGTCTAGGTACAAACACTTCCTCACTGTAAGACTGAGCTGGGATTATGATGCTGGAGAATTTTTTTTCCCCCTCAATGCCCCCATCCTCCCGGTCATCCCTCAGGTAGGAACAGGAAACCCTTCAGGCTGCTGCATCCCCCCATTCCCCGAACATATCACTTGAGCACAGAGGTGACTGTCTACTGAGAAAATATCGAGTACATGGGTGGTGCAAATGGTCAACTTGCTCGGCTGCTTACTGAAACACTGGACGTTCCAGTTCACCCAGAGGTGGAAGAGAGGCCTGGTGAACTGCTTCCAAACTATCAGCCAGTGAAAATGCTACAACAGGGCACGGTTCTAACACAACACAGAAATTTACAAAACAGAGGGCTCTTTGCTGCTAATTCTAAAGCTTCTTCCTTCTCTCTGGACTTTCAAACTCAGTGGGGCAAGGAAACAGGCAGTCAGTCCATGCTGATAAATATTAACCACTTCAAAATCTGCATTCTACACACCATTCCTAACTGAAAGCGTCAAATCAGCGTGCCTCAAATCTCTGTGTACTTTAGTTTTTACCTGCCCTTGTTTTACTAAGATAATTTTTCATTTGTTACACCATCCTCTCCATATATTTGGCCCTTTGATACCTGTTTATTATAGCCACAAAGATTCATAGGACACATTTCCATATAAAATCACAGAATGTTCAAATACCAACAACAACAAAGATGACCCTAGAGGTTGAATGAGTTGT
Source organism: Chrysochloris asiatica (assembly GCF_000296735.1). Classification (NCBI taxonomy): domain Eukaryota; kingdom Metazoa; phylum Chordata; class Mammalia; order Afrosoricida; family Chrysochloridae; genus Chrysochloris; species Chrysochloris asiatica. Next base: position 13,606,072 of record NW_006408578.1, read on the forward strand.
CCTGTCTCTTACCCAAAGAGCTCTTGTGCTCAGCTGTAATCTGCCTTCCTGCCCCTTTCTACCTTAATCCAGAGAAATGCGTACACAGTTACTGTTTTCCCAAAAGGGAAGCATTCGAGTAGTTCAAGGAGGTCACCACATTGCAATGGACTGTTTCCTAACCCCAAGTTAAACTTCCTCCATTTCTTCAACTTGCCCATTCAGCCTGGGTTCCAAATCCCACATTCACAGCTGGCCTAACCCAGGAGTGACCCCGGTGTAACTACTATCTTAGGTAGTGGAGCCAATACTGCTAAAGTGGGCACCACAGCCCAGAGCCAGGACCTCCCAGGGAAGGAATAACCTGGGCAATGGTGGCAATACTACAGCCACGCCAATCCCCAAAGTTTCATGGTAGAAAGGAAACGACCTAGTCACTGAAGCCAATTCTCATGTCAGTCTCGATGGGAGTTAACTTTAGGTTTCTTAAAGACTACAGAATGCACATTCTTCTTTTTGGAGAGGAGGAAGAGGTGAAATCTCTTCATAATAAGCACTAAGTCTCTGTTTCTCAAAAGAGAAACAAGACAGATGTAGGGTGGACAGACATTTCAAGATGTCAAAGAGGAAAAGGAATGGCTCAGTCAGGGAACACTCAGAAGCACAGAGAAAAGAAGTCTCCACCACTCCAGGGACACAGTATCCTATGACGTATGAGGCAATGAGCACTAACCAAGAAGGAAAGAGAGAGCAGAATGAGGACTTCACTGAATTGAGAGAAAGAAATCTCACCTACCAAAACCAACTCAGCAGCAACAGCCCGTTTCCCTGTGATTACATAGGCCTATGGGATGAGCTCTGCTTCCCAGAGAGGATGTTAGCTCTGACACTTGGCGACCCTATGCACACAGAATGAAATGCTGCCTGGCCATGAGCCACCCATGATTGGGTGCAAGCCTCCACTGACAGATGGGGGATAGCTGCTCACAGGGTACACTGGGAATCAAACCCAGGTCTCCTACAAGCTTGCCTTCCACCACTGAGCTGACCCTTCCAGAGATGGGAGCGGTCACCTGATGAAAAGGGAAGAGCAGAACTCAGCTCTGTCAACAGGAACTGCGGGATCAAAAGGAGCCAGCAAGATGGGTGGATGACAACTGGCAATTTGCTTTAGATCTAGGCCGAATCCCATCTAGCTCAGACCTTGGTTTTCCTGACTGTACAATTGGAACAACAGTGAGGCTCCTCTTGAGTGGTGAAGTGTGAAGAATAAGAATGAAGGGTGGACACACCAATGAACCCACTCTGCAGCCGCACCTCTGGCTTTAAGGACTCTCCATTAAGGATCCTGGCACTTTGAAAAAAGTGTGTGTGTGTGTGTGTGTGTGTGTGTGTGTAGGAGGGGAGGACCAGAGAATACATATCAGAAAAGGACAATGCCATAAATCCATAGGCTTCTTGTTCACTCTTTAATGGGGAAGGAAGGGGGGGAAGCAGATTTTGCTGCTAATCACCTTCCTTAACAAATCAGGAAAAAGTTGACAGTGAGTGGGTACGTTTCAATGTTTGCTAGCACCAGCTTGCTCAGCTCAAACAGGTTGGACAGGTTGGATATTTAAACAAAGGTGGAAAAATGCATGTTATAAAGCCAGCCATGTGCAATGGGGGAGCTGTAGCCCATATCCTGCAAACAGTTTGAGTGTGTGACCTAACACTGGAAATTGGGTTCTTGCTCCTCCTCCTCACTTTGTTGTTCTCACATTATAAAACTGAACCGGACACACATTCAGGATCTGCTCGAAACCCTCAGGATGTCGTTAGATACTGGAACAGTAGGAGAGAGCTGTGCTTGGAGTGGAGCCCGCACTCTACGCCATATCCTACCCCCAGCAGACACATACCTTACTACCTTCCGTGACCTAATTTCTAGCACTCACAATTGCCTGGCTGTTCAAGTGTGGGCAAGCATGAATGCTCCAGATTTTGATGCCATTCTCCGGTTTTAGCTGGTGCAACTGAGTTTCTGACATATTTCAACAAGAGGTGTCAAAAACATTGCAACGCATTAAAGAAAGAGATTTTCTTCTACAACTGGCTATTCTCCCAAAGCAAACTAGCAAACACCACTTCCCAAAACACCTCAGTTATCAACATTAGCATCCCGTAGGCTAAATGATAAGAAAAGTACTTAGTTAAGAGCCAGCACATAAACTTGAGAAAAAGTGAGAGAACAAGAAAGGTTTGGATAGTTCTAGAAGTGAACTCCCTCTTAGGCACCACCAAACTTGCACTGGTCCGTAAGAGACACATTCAGGACACACAAAAAAGCACCTCCCGTCACATGTACCTTTTCCAAACATTCTCTGAAAAGAATAAAATACACTGTTAAAGAAGCTTCTGAGTTGGGACATTCTCATTTCAAAAGACATGCAGTCCAATCCAGAACTGCTGGGAGAACGAGATTCTCACTGAAAGAAAGACCTGCAGAAAAAAAAAGCAGACTGTTTGGCTATTTGAGTTTTAAGCAAGCTGTTTGCTTTTGAGACATCAGGGCAAGAAAAGTCAGCCCATCAGGGAAATCCCCCTCCTAAGACTGAAATTCAAAGGAAGCCCGCGAGCAGTCTAGCATACTCATGGTGACCACCTGCGTCTACTTGTTGAGTGAAAGTGGGGGAAATGCAGCAATGGAGGCACGGGCTGAGTTTGGGCATGTTCTACTGGTGCCTGTTGACCTTGAGATGAGGGAGAGAAGAGGAAGGGCTGGCTGGTCTGAAGTTTAGGGAGATGTGTGAACTCCTGAGCCCATGGGTGCTGACCTAGCCCCTGGGCGCTAGGGCTGAGAGTGAAGTGGCCAGCTGGTCTGAAGTGTGGGGAGGTGTACATGAACTCACAAACCTGCAGCCAGTACCCATTTGACCTAGCTTGGATGGCTAGTTGACCAGAACTTGACCAGATGAAGACCTTGCTGTTAGTATTGTGAGCAAGCGCAAATTGATGAGCTAGACTTTTGCTTATGGATGATACAGAGTTCAAAACCTCAACCACAAGGGAAGGATTCTTCATATGAAGGAATAAGCATGTTTTCTCAACGTATGGGGTTGATGATGTTGTTGTTGTTGTTAAGTGCCATCAAGGTGGTTCCGACCCATAGCGACCCTGTTTAGGGATACCGAGTAGCCGGTGAGCTTGAACGGTGCCGACTTTACAGTTCAAACGGCCTTGCAGTCTGGCGCATTAACCCACAGCACCACTGTACTGGGTTGATGTTGATGTTGCTGTTCTTGTTAGGTGTCATCGAGTTGGTACCAACTCATAGTGACCCTATGCACAACAGAACAAAGCACTGTCTGGTCCTGGACCAACCTCATCATGGTTGCCACGCTTGAGCCCACTTTGTCACTCCATCTCGCTGGAGTCTTCCTCTTTTTCTCTGACCCTCCACCTTACCAAACATGATATCCTTCTCCAGCAACTAGTAGTCCATCCTGACAATATGTACAAAGTATGAGAGATGAAGTTTGGCCATCCTAGCTTCCAAGGAGCACTCTGGCTGCACTTCTTCCACTAGGGGGTGGGCAATTTAGATACTGGCTATTAAAAATGGTGGGGCAATAAAGGCATGAAGTGGCTGGCTACAAGCTTTCATGAGTGTGCTTAGTTTCAAAACAAGAGGGAAAGGTAAATACCTACTGACTAATTTTCCTCTTTTCCAGATGGATCTGGTGAAAGGGGATGAGGGATGATGGTGATAGAATTTTATGCTTTAATTGTAACTGTTAGCATGATTCATTGTGATTGTCACAACTCTAGTTGTAGATGATGTGTAACTAAAAGGAGGGAGTAGTTAATCTTTCATTTCAGAAACAGATGATCCCAGTACCATTAAGAAGGGAAAGCATGGGTAGACTGTGAGATCCCTACCTAGAAAAGCAGAGTCGGTGGCAGAGGTGGTAGCAAAGGAGAGACACAGTAGCAGTGGGCTGTAGACCCGTGGACTGAGTTAAGTCTTGTGCTTCAGGTAGGAGGTGGCTTGCAGAATGTGTGCTTTGGACATTTAAATTAATATATAGTTTTTGTTTTGTATGTTCTTGTCTGTAAACCTTCACTTAACTCACAATAAAAAAAAGTTAAAAGTAAAATAAAAATTAAGAGAATTAGGAAAGAAGAAAAAGCACAAAGTAAAAGGAAAATGTTGTTATATGCCGTGGAGTCAGTTCCAACTCAAAGTGACCCCGTACAGGGTTTCCGTGGAACAGCTGGTAGTTTCGAACTGCTGACCATGAGATTAGCAGCCCGATTTGTAACCACTATGCTACCAGAGAGGGTTTAAAATTTTTGTGTGTGAAAATTCTATTATCTTTTAATTTCCTATTTCCAAGAGCTTCCTGAAGACCCCTGATACCTGAGAGAATGTCAAGTCTAGCAAACATGAAACAGAGCGCAAAGACTGTCAATTACCTAAAATCTAGGGACTCTGCACTTTGATGGTTTCTTACACTTTTTACCTTATTTCAAATATCAGATAGCAACAAATCATTCTTATCCTTGTTCTCAGAGACCCATGGTAGCTTTCTACTACTTTCAGGCTTCTGAAATGTAAACTACGTAATTCTGAAAAGGACTACAGTTCAATCTCATATGATGGTTTAAATGCCAGTCCACACACAAAATAAAATTATCCACAGAAACAGCAATGCAGAATAGAGAAGGTGGTCAAATAAAAATGAGGCCTTGAAAGCGCGACTCACAATAGCCACAAGCTGGAAACAACCTAAAAGTCCATCAACAAATGAATGGATCAACCAAGTGTGGTACCTACACATAATGGAATAGTATTCAACCATAAAGGAAAGATGGTCTTCACACATCTACCAAAGAGATGAACCTTCAATTCTTCACGCTGTGTGAAATCATTGCATGACCCCACTTAATGTTACCGAGCTGCAGAGGAAGAAAATGGTGAATTGGAAAATGTTTTGTTATATACATTTTTACCACAATAAAACATTTTTTAAAAGTAACAATTTAGAAAAGGAAGTTTAGGAGGTTGGCACAGGCACACAGCTACTCTACAGAACACAATTGGCATGCTTGGCTCTTAGAATGAAGCCGATGTTATCAAAGTATCAAAGGGAGAAGGGCAAGGAAGGGAACTAAAACTTGAATGTGACTTAATGTGAATCAGAGGCTTGGGTATATTTACAGCACTAAATTCTCATCGAGGCCTGGTTGACGCTAGAGCTAAGGACTGGACTGGTAGCTGAAAGGTTAGCAGTTCAAACCCATCAGTTGCTCTCGGAAACCCAATAGAGGGTCACTTTGAATCAGACCCAACTCGATGGCATATAACAAATTCTCATTATAACCTTTGTGGATAAAAGTAAGCCCTGTTAAAGATGAAAAAACAACCAAAAAAACAACCAAAACCAAACCTACTGCCATCAAATCAAATTCAGACTCATAGTAACCGTACAGGACAGAGTCGGACTATTCCCTACGGTTTCTGAGGCTGTAAATCTTTAAGGGACCAGACAGACAAGCCTCATCTTTTTCCCAAGGAGTGGCTAGGTGGAAGTGAATCACCCACCTTGCGGTTAGCTGCCCAATGCTTATGCTACCAGAACATATGACAAGATTAAAAGCTGGGCTCTCTCTTCACTGTCTTCTGAATCATCTTTGGTCAGCTCCCGCCAGAAAGGAAGATACAGCTACTCTACGGCCTCTGACGCATCTCAGAAGATGCTGCCTTTATTTAAGCTGCTACTAAAGGGGCCAGATTCCTGATCCTGGTGTGGCACTGTAAGATAAGCACTGGGCTGCTAACCACAAGGTTAACAGTTCAAACCCATCAGTCACTCCTTGGAAACCCTATACAGAATCACTATGAGTCAGAACTGACTCAATGGCACACTTAACGACAAAAAACAACATTCCTGACCAACTAGTGGGCACGGAAGTGGTTCCTGGCAGAGTATCCTTTACCTCTGAGCTACAACAAAATCTGGGGTTAGGCCTTTTTGAGTAAGGCAAATTGGCCTGGAATACAAGGGTTGCAGAATATCTTCCACGAGAAAGAATCCTGATCTAAGGGCAGCTGAGAAATGTCAGGATTTAGCCCAGTAGAAAAGGAGCCCAGGTGGCACAGTGGGTTAAGCATCAGGCCGCTATCCTCAAGGTCGGCAGTTCCAGCCCACCAGCCGCTCCAAGGGAGGAAAATGAGACTGTCTGGTCCAGTAAAGATTTACAGTCTCAGAAACCCTAAGGAGCAGTTCCACTCTGTACTACAGGGTACCTGTGCGTCGGAATTGACTTGATGGTAGTGGATAAAAGTTAAAATAAAAACAGATAGGTTTCAACGTCAGCCAGTGAGATATATGGAATAAAAAAGTGTAAATATAAAGAGTAAACTTACTTGGCAAAAGCTTAATAATGCTAAATGAGGAAAACATGTAACTCTGACATTTTGTTATGATTAAGAAATTTCTAAAAGGCTACTCTCGTGGAGAAAATCATGAGCTTGTTAATGATGTGAATCCTCAAGTGAGTGAATTAATATTAAGAGCAATGATTAGGTACAAGGGGATTACAGTTAAATAATTGTTGATCGGTTTAAAAACCTGTTAAAGAACTGTTCTAAACAATACCAGAAGTAGAGTTTCTATTAAAGATACAGATATAGCCAAATGCATTAAAAAGAAATAAACACACTAAAAATTGCTTTCATACACAAGAACTATCATCATGAAACTAACAAACATTCACTGAATCCCAACATATGTAAGAGTATTCCATCCAGCACAGCTCTCTGGGGGGTGTAAATGGTTTACACAACTAAAGACTACCACGGAAGAAATGCCTGGCAGTTTGCTTCCATTAAGATAACAGCCACATGAACCCCAGAGCGCAGTTCTACTCTTTAACAAACGGGGTGGCCAGGAGTCAGAATCAACTCAACAGCCATGGGTTATGTCCAACACAGTCCCTCCAGCTATACTGACTATGTATATACCATCAAAGTCTCATTTAAACAAATCCTTCAACCATTCCTGTAGAAAGCTCTACACATAGTCACAGAACGCTTATGGACTCCTATGTGGAAGGATCACCACCCATCTGCCAGTTTGTCGGACCGTACTGGCTTACATGTGGCTGTTGCTGGATGTTGGAAGCTAGGCAATCAGTATTTCCAATACCAACAGGATCATCCATGGTGGACTGGTTTCAGCGGAGCTTCCAGACTAAGACAGATCAGGAAGAAAGGTCTGGTGATCTGCTTCCAAAAAGTAGCCAATTAAATCCTATGGAGAACAGCACACTGTCTGATCTAGTGCTGAATGCTGAGCTCCTAAGGCTGGAGGGTGTTCATGTACACAGTGGTGACAGTGAACTCAAGCACACGGCCGTCATGAAGAGGGCGCAGGATCAGGCAGCATCTCGTTCTGTTGCGCGCAGGCTCACCATGAGTAGATGTCTACACAATGGCAACCAACAACATGGTGTTTCCTGGGTTGAGATCTCTTAGCAACCCTTATGTGCATTTTCTTCTGAATTGTCTTCTCATCAAAATGAAACAAAGGGGGAAATGTGGTGGTGGTGGTGTACCATGGAGTTGGTTTTGACTCCTAGAGACCCTATATAGGGCTTCCGAGGCTGCAAATCTTTATGGGAGCAGAAAGCCTCATCTTTCTCTCATGGAATGGCTGGTAGTTTTAAACTGCTGACCTTGAGGTTTGCAACCCGACTGGAAACCATTATGCTACCAGAGCTCCTTAGGGGGAAACACAGTTAATACCTTTCTCCCACAGAGGAGCTGGTGGGTTTGAACTGCAGACCCTGAGACTAGCAGTTCTATGCTTATCCTATAGTGCCACCTTTGTTTAATACTACATAACTGAAATGTTATGTATAAGTATTTTCTTCCTCTTTGATAAAAATATTTCCAGGGAAACAAATTGTTCATATTTGTTTCCTGGGTAGGTTACCTGGGTAGGGTGACCGTAACACACAAACTTTTATGAAACCAATGATTTCTTCCCATGTAAACGGGGCCTGATATCTTTCCTCAGAGGACATGTCAGGGGAGCTGACACCTGGTGATAAAGAGATTCATTTCATCTCCCCCTGCACCTGAGTGGTCGCCTCCAACCTTGAGAAACAGCAAATAACAGAGTACTTCAAAGGGTGCAAGGTGACCATTTAGGGCTCCACATGCCTCTTGATGGCATGGGAACTAGAGAAGTGATTGTCCCCTTCCTTCTCTAAGACACTACCCTCCCTCCAGCTCTGCCGTGGACCGCTGGCCACCTGTTGCAGAGATACCCAAGTACACTGTGCATGCCAAGGCTGGCTCAGCCTGAGCATCTGAGAGTACGTGTGCTAAATCCAGAGCCTCCACGGCCACACTGGTCATGGACTAGGTCACATTTCTGGGCAGCTAGTATTTTCTCCAAGCATAATAGGAACACATAAGCCTTTGCTCCTGAAGACTGTTATCCAGTGGCATCCTCAGGGCCTGTGTCTTCTATACTTAGCAACCGAGAAGACCATGCCCACTGCAGTTGGAACAAGCTGGCCAGAACACCACTAGATGATGCCCCAGAGGTTTCCCTTCTTCATCTTCACCTTGCTAGTGGCCTCTATGAGATGATAAATGGAGAACATAATCATACAAACTTGCTACTGCCATCAGGTCCTTAAACACAACACATACGCCACAACTCAACTCTTTCACGGATGAAAACTTCTATTGTAAAACAAGAAACAAATGGAAATTAACTTCCTCTTTTTCCAAGACAATTATGGATCTCCAAGAGAAAAACACTCATTTCAGACAGGTTTACTGTCTTTCAATGATTGCTTCTTCATTCCAGCACTTCCTAAAAAAAGTGTTTTGAATCACAAAGCTCAATGTCCTGTATTTTCCTATATCGTGTTCTTCCAGAGGGTGTGCTCTGGCTCAGTTTCCCAAGTTTGTTTTGGAAGACAAGCACCATTCAATCCAAAATTTCAACCTGGGAGCAACTGATAAAGAGTTCTGGGAAACTAGACCTGGAGCCGTGTGATGTTTCCATGGTACATCTGTTTTGCACTTGATGGCAGCCTATTATTCTGCTCAGGAACTAAGCTGTGGTTAGAAAGGTTTGGGATAAAGGATTTCCAAACCTCAAAAACACGTGAATCCGCAGACAGGGAAGTGGCAACTATCAGCATGGGGCCAGACGTGGCAATAAATTGAAACGCTCTCTCCAACCTTTCTCAGAATAAGCGGTAGTTAGCATCACTCTTGTCTCCCACTTATCAAACACAATTCCTTTATTAAAAAAAAAAAAAGTACTTATATTCATTTTTTTACTGAAGTACAGTAAGTGATGTGCTTTATCAGTGCTACAAAGCCAACTGTCCACAGGACTGCATACAATGTAATCCAATATGCTGCCTCATTCTGTGAAGTTTATTTCACTCATGTGTACCACCCCCTTTACTTACTTCTTTGACTTCACTAACTTGATCACAGACAAGGGTCCTTCCAAAAACTAAGACAAAACTGTACAAAGGCCAACTAAGGAGAGCTAAGCTGTTGTTAAGTGCCGTTGAGTTGGTTCTGACTCACAGAAACCCTGTATAGGGTTTCCAAGGAGCTAACCTATATACTCACAAACTGACTAGTGGCCAAAGGGAATAGAATGAGTTGCTCAATAAAGTGGGAAGTTCTAAAGAGCACCTCAATGGCAGCTAAGAATAACCTGAAAAGCATGTGGTCCTAGGGATCTGTGTTGGGAGATGGACGAGGAGGCCCTTAAGATGTTGTAGGAGCAGCAGGAAGTCACAAGTGTGTGTGTGTGTGTGGTGGTGGTGGTGGTGGGGGACCCTGCCTGTCACCTGCAGCTCTCTGCTCTATAGCAGATCCCAGGAGGCTAAGCTTTTCACTATGAAGGTATGCACTCGTGTGCAAACACATACACAAGTACAGGTGACCTTTGTGACAGGAAATGTGAGGAGAATGCAGAGGGAAGAGTGGCTGTTCCCAACGACACCAGCTTTCAGATCCACCTTTGGAAATAAAGTTCTAACAGACATGGGTAAAGAAATGTAATCCACAGCGAGCCACGCCATAGTGGGGGAAGCCATACAAGTCAGGGATCAGAAGTCTGTCAGGTGAGGGGCTGCACAGACATCCTGGGTGTCCACCGGTACTAGGGGGCGGGGAGTGGGGAGAGCCTGCAGGCTCTGAGCCAGCCACACCCTAGGGAGCCCCTGGGCTCTGCACTGGCTCCAGGCACTGCCCACGTAGCAGCGGTGGTGGAGGAAGGGAAGCTGGAAAAAAGGACTTTGGTTTCCAGCAGCAAACTCTCTTAGCTGACTCAAGTCCTCTGTGTTTTGAAAATCAAGCTAGGATGCAGCCAATCAAGACCTAGGTTCTGCTGGTTCCCTTTAATTCCTGCACGAAAGTACCAGGGCAGCTTTGGCCCCAGGTTAATGTAACACAGGTAGGTATTTGCAAAGATCACACACTCAGGTTCTGGAACCAATCCACTGGGCCAAGTCTAACTTTGCGCTCTCTGACACATTTTTCTAAGTGCTTTTACATTATTAGTTTTTTTTTTTTTGGTTTCAAAAACCAAAGTTTCCCTTTGGAGATGTAAAATTATTATATATGCCTGAGTGGGTTTTTTTGTTTGTTTTTTAAAAAGCTAAAGTGGATAAAGAGAAATACTGTTAACTGATGGTGCATGGAGGGGATTATAATCAAAGTAATGAAACAAGGTATATGATTTGTTGAATGTAAAACTGATGAATGATGACATGCCCTGCAAACTTTCACTCAATCCACAATAAAAATCTTTAATAAAAAAAAGCAAAAAAAAACAAAACAAAGTTTGCCAACACTTTAAGATGATAATGACTTTACTGTGACTGACTACCAAAAACCAAATCTTTTAACCTCTTCTTTCCAATTTTTTTTTTAATAGAAAAGACAAAATAAATGTAAGATAAATACAGTGTAGCAATCTCTAGTATTCCAAATAAGTTTCTAGTATTTAAACTATAAATTTAGTATAGTGAAAGCAAAACAAAAACCTCTCCACTTACTTTCTGGCATTATAGGAATGTTTATTCAGTATGGCTTTTCCCTCTGTGGAACGTATAATAATATTATTAATGACTACTTACTTATGTCCACTATTTAGCAAGGTTTTTTATTTTTGGTTAAGTTTATCCTAAGGCACTGATGGTTCAATGAAAGAATTCTTGTCTGTCATGTGGGAGACCGAGGTTCAATTCTTGCCAACGCACCACATACAGCTTCACCACCATGGAGACTTTTATGTTGCTGTGATGCTGAGCAAGTTTCAGTGTAGCTCCAGACTAAGACTAGGTAGAAAGGCCTGAAAATCTATGTCTGAAAATCAGCCAGTGAAATCCTGTGGAGCACAATGGTCCGATCTCACTGCACACGGAGCCACCATTACCAATAACATCCTAAGTGCTTGTAAGCACTAGTTCATTAATTTTCATAATATGAAGAGGCTTCAAAAAGTTTGTGGAAAAACTGCAATTATCTTTCAACTTCACTTTTCCATGAATTTTCTGAAATCCCCTCAGATTACCTAGAGGCAAGTGTGAACATTATTATACCATCCTTTAGGACACAAAGAAGTCAAATCACTTGCCTAGAGTCACACAGCTCATAAGTGGCTTCTCTTGATAGTGAAGGCTCTTTTTGCTCTAACAATACAAACTCAGAAACATTCCATCTGGACAGTTCCACAGACAGCACACCTTCAGATAGCCTTCACAAGGGTTGACCCATGGACCATCAGTTTGAGCCCAGGTTCTCAATGAACTATTGCAGAAGTTGAGATTTCCCCAAAGTTCTGCTGAATTTAAGACTAGTACTCAGCCTCCAACTCTTAGTCTGCTTTTTTGAACCAAGCTGCCTCAAAGTAAAATTAATGAAAAATGAAAAAATGAGCACATACATACAGCCTTAAGACCTTACAAGCATTAATTTTAAAACAATTCTAATACACAGTATTTGTAAATGAGAAACCTATCTTACGATAGCATCAAGGTCTGTACTTTCATAGAGGCATCAGCAAAATTCTGCGAAAACAGCACACACATTATGTTATTTTTTGAAACCTATTTGAAGTGGACAATTCCTAGAAAGAAAAACAAAAAACAATCCGACAAAACACTGAAATTCACTCAGGAAGTAATAGAAAATATAAATAGATCTATAAAAAAAATAAGTGGAGAGATTCATTACTAAGATTTAAACTTCCCACAAATAAAAGCAAACCCAGATGCCTTTACTGGCGAATTCTACCAAACATTTGAAAAATGCTGAAAAGAAGTAGTGAAAGTAAATACAAACATTACAAAACATAGGAAAACACGTCTCAACTCATTTTAGAGGCTTCACCAATATTTTATGAAAATAACATGCATACTATGCACTTTTCAATTTTTTTGCAAACCACACAATCCCCTTGTGTGCTAGTTTCCCAAGCGCACGATGAACATTATATGTGCAATAAAAGTGTCCTGATGCCAAAACAAGACAAAAAATAGTAAGACTACAAGGCCCAGTATCTCTTATAGATGTAAAAATCCTTAACAAAATATAAGCAAACCAAATTCATGAACATATAAAAAAATGTGAAGGTACACCATGACCAAATGGTAATGCAAAGCTGGCTTAGTATGCGAAATGCAATACACAATATTAATGAACTAAGGGTGGAGGGTGGAGGGTCAGAAAAAAGAGGAAGACTCCCAGCGAGATGGATTGGCCAAGTGGCAGCATCAATGGGCTCAAGCGTGGCAACAGTAGTGAGGTTGGCCCAGGATCAGGCAGTGTTTCATTCTGCTATGCATAAGGTCGCTATGAGTCGGTACCGACTTGATGGCACCTAACAACAACAAGGGCAACAACCACACAATCATCTCAATATATGCAGAAGAGAGCATCTGAAGAGATCTAACACGTCTCATAATACAAACACTCCCAACCAACTAGGAACTGGAAGGAACTTCCTCAAACTGTTCAAGAGCATCGATGACAAACCTACAGCTAAAGTAACTAACGATGGAAAACTGGAGGATTTCTCCCTAAAATCTGGAACCAGACAAGGGCAGTTGTTCCCACCCCTTCTATTCAGCACTGCATTAACGGTCAGGGCACTCAGGTAAAAAAATGAAACAGAAAGCAACCAGATTGGAAAGCAAGTCAATTTATTACTATCTGCAGGTCACATGACTTTGTTTAGAGAAAATCCTAAGGAATCCACTGAAAAAACTTTTAGGATGAATAATTAAGCTCAGCAAGATTGCAATCATAATTTCTATACATCAGCAACGAACAAAGGCACCCTGCTGGCACAGCAGTTAAGCGCAAGGCAGCTACTGAGCCCATTCAGAGTCTTTGTGAGAGGAAGACCTGACAAGCCGCTCTGTAAAGATCACAGTCTAGGAACTCTCTGGGGTAGTTTGACTCTGTCTAGTAGGGTCACTATGCAGTACTGATATGGAGCTCAAATTGACTGGCTGCTCCTCGGAAATCCTATACAGGGTCACCATGAGCCACTATGACTTGATGGCACTTAACAACAATGGGATCACAAGAATCAAAACTGAATGGACAGCAGTGGATTTGGTTTTGGTTTATTGTTATACAATGGAGTATTATACACAGTTAACAATAACATGGAATGAAGTTATTGATTCATGCTATGACACAGATGAATCATGAAAACATGCTAGGTGGAAGAAGTCAGTCCACAACAGACCACCTATTGTGTGGTTTCAGTTATATGGACTGTTTAGAACAGGGCAATCTATACAGAGAGGACAGATCAGTGGTTGACAGGAGCTGAGGGAAGAGAGGCTGGGAGGAAACGAGGCATTACTGCTTATGGGTACAGGGTTTCTTTTTTGGGGAAACAAAAATATTCTAAAACTGATTATAGTGATGGCTGCATACTTTGTGAATATACTAAATCCCACTGAATTGTGGAGGCCAGCAAAAACGAGGAAGGCCCCCCAGAGAGATGGTTGGCACAATGGCAGCAGCTATGGGCTCAGGCTTAACAATGATTGTGGGGGTGACACAGGACCAGGCAGTCCTTCTGGTTCATTCTGCTGTGCATAAGGTTGCTACGGGAGGGGCCGACTCAGTGTCACCTAACAACAACATTCAATCACAGACATGGTCCGAAGTAGAACTTTTCCAATTCAGGAGTTGGACCTATCAAAAGTAGGATGCTATAAGGAATATACTACACAAGAAAGGTGCTCAAGCATATCAACAAATTGGGTACTATTAAAATTTCAAATGATAATAATAGAAAGTAACATTTACTGAGGATTTGCCATGTGGGAGGAACTGTGGGCTAAACTCATTCTATACCAGTGTACCACAGAGTTTATAGTTTAAAATGATGGTTTCAGGTGGACTAAATTAGATCATTTTTCATTTTCGTATTCATGTATTTTCTATATACTGAGAACATAGCCAGCATTTGCCATGTATAGAATTTTTTTTCATATAATTTATATGTTTTCATATAATATAAAATTTAACTGCATTAAGTAAACATTATGAAATTAACAAGTTATATAGTTTAATTTTAAACAAATATGTAACAAAAGGTCAGTCAATTTTTGAAAACACAGCATGACAGTGACTATAAAGGACTATGGAAAAAGCAAAATAGCCTGATTTTCTAGAAGGTGAAATTCTGAATTCTTTTTTTTTCTGTTCCTAGCGTATCAATGTTCCTAAAGAGTTTGTGTAAATAAAAGTTAAGTGTTTAAAAAAATAATTCTGCCCTAACCCCTCAAAATATAACAACAGTTCTCTAATGTCTATTTCCTATTGGTTTGCCCCACAACATTTTAACATGCACACCACTCCTGAGTGAGGAGTCCATTTCTTCTCTCTCAGGAAGTTGCTTTCTGACATTTAGCAGATACTGTTTCTTCTTACCATATCCCACAGCTCCAAGACAAAGCCACTTAACTATTCATTAAAAAGTTCCAGACATTTTCCACAAAGAAAAGCAGACATATGGCAAAATTTTCCAGTGGACAAGGTGCTACTACTCCCTGGGGTTACTCTGCACAAAGCTGCCCATCCACCTCTGCACCCAAACCAAAAAATTCCAACTGGCAGAGTAGGGCAGACGCTTAGTATTTCCTTTCGAAGAACCCTGCTGAAGCAAAGACTTGGTTTCTCATGACTGGACGTCTGTGATACCCACAAGATAGGGTATACAGACAAGCATACCATTTCTGATGTTTCAATACAGTGAGCACAACTCAAGAATTCTTTGTGCCTTTTGGCAAGTCTTCTGATCACTTAGGCCAGGTACCAACCAGCTTCCCAAGGGAAGGCTCCCTCACACCTACCTGTGCATGTTTCCATTGGTGGTGAAGGACTGGCCGCACACAGTACACTTGTATGGTCGTTCGCCTGAGTGCACCAGCATGTGGCGGTCCAGGGAGCTGGCCGAGCTCAGAGACTTCCCGCAGATGCTGCAGGAATGGTCGGCTCCTCCAGTGTCTGTGTTGTGCTGGAGGAAGCAAGAACCTCAGTGATCACTTAGGAAGATGGGCTAGAGATTCAACTACTACTAAGCGCAAATTCAGAACGTGATGAAAAAAGACCAAAAAACTAGTGCTGTTTTCAGGTACTTTAATTTTTGTTTCATTTTAAATATCTTCTGTTACAGGCTGAATTGTGCTCCCCCCAAAAAGGCATGCTGATGTCCTAACTCCTGTTCCTGAGAATGTGACCTTGTTCGGAGAAATGAGATTTTGTAGAAGTTTGAGGATGCTGTCAGTCATGTCATACTCCTGACCCTTTTTCAGTGGTGTCTTATCAAAGAAAAGACAAGACACATAGCACATCATATACAGAGAGAAAGCGTACGGGAACACATCTACAAGTCAAGGAATACTAAGAGATGTCCAGCGCTACTGGAAACTGAAAGAGACAAGGAAAAATCTTCCCCTACACACAGAGAAAGCAGAGCCCTGATTTCTGACTCCCAGCCTCCCCAAAGGAACCCTGGTAGTTCCTTTAGCCCAGTGGTTAAGTGTTCCACTGCTAATCAAAAGGCTGGTGGTTTGGACCCAACAGCTACTCTGCAGGAGAAAGACGTGGCAGTCTGCTTCCGTAAAGATTTAGACTCTTGGAAATCCTATGGGGCAGTTTCACTCTGTTCTAGAAGGTAGCTCGGAGTCCTAATCGACTTGGCAGTGGGTAGCCTTCAGAACTGGGAGGTAATAAATATGGTTTTAAAAGCCATCATTTTGTGACACTATGTTCTGGCAGTAAGGAAGACATCTGTAATATCAAAATGTATTAGGAATACAGGCAAACAACTATTTTTGTATGATCGTCTTCCACTCCCAGGTTCTAGTCTGGGAAAATACCTTCACTGTAAGACTCAGAGGTAGAAGCTTTGCAGGATTTATGAGATGAAAATAGATGAGCTGACCACAGATATGAATTCCTATGAGAATTCACCTTCTCAACTATGAAGCAGACATTGAAAGGTTACAAGTCAAGCCCTTCTTCAAGCTCCATGGCTCACCCCTGCTGTCGGAGAAGAACCAAAACCTGCAGAGATTAGAAGGTTTTGCCTCTGAACTAGGGTTTGGAGGACAACCTTTCTACCCAAACCCAAGTAACCCTCATTATTCAGTGCCATACCCTCCTCTGTTCTAGACTCATCAATACCCTCACAAGCCAACCATATGAAAGGGAAGAGGATAAATCTCATTATACAGGAGAAAACCATAAAAGACTCCAAACTAAGTAAGCTCCCTGCTACTGGACTTAAATTCATACCAATATAATGACAAAAATCTACATTTACAGCCTTGTTATACTGGGAGGGAATTTGTTGACACTAACAAGACCCCTGGCCCAAGAAAACAGTCTTTTGTTTTACATACATGCACACACACACACATATAAATAAATATTCAACTAACTAGGTGTTTAAAACAAATCTTAATAAAATATTCTGTGTCGGTCTAAGACTCAGAACCATTACACAAATACAAAAGAAATGAACACCCAGCACTTCCTTCCCAAATGACTAAGATGTTAACTCTAAACGGAATACAGCCAATGAAAATGGAGCCACCAGCCCTCTGCTGATGAAGAATGGTTTAAAGCAAGGCTAGGAAAGATGGCGGCCAACCTGTCGGATGTGCATAGTTAGCTGGTGCTGTGTAGCGCAGATCTTCTCACACAGGGGACAGTTATAGGAAGACTTCTCCTCTTTTGTTTCCTTGAAGAAGAAGAAGAAGAAAAAGACATTAGCAGGGAGAATGAATTGCATTTCTGTAATGGGCACCGCTATCAGGAATTCTATCAACGTGGCTAGGAGCGTGGGCTCTGGAGCCTGGGAGGGCGGGTGAGCTAAGTTTGCCCTCGCTTTCCTCATTAGTCAATGGCAGGTAGGTTCCCAAAGGTCCACAGAACCACCTGGGGTAGCTTTGTGAAACATGGATTGCTAGACCAGCCTTTCCACAGGCTGAGTTGGAATTTTGGGAGAAGGGTGGGGTTCTGAAACCCAAGCCTCAGAAATCTGTTTGCGTTATAATCACAAGTTGCCTAGGAAATTCTGATGTGTGCCTGGGATTTTTTAGAATGATAAGTGAGGTGACCATGAGCACATGAGGAAGCAGTTGGGAACAAAGTCAGTGGGGACCAAGGCAGGAGACCAGGTCCCCTCTTAGGGTCAGGTTGTACGTCAATAGACCCTTTATACTTGAACTAGTTTGATGCATTTCTGCTGCTTGCAAATAATAGTGATACTACATTTAGCAAGTATTTACTTTGTGCTAAACTCTGCGTATTTAGGAATGTTGGCTATTTCATAATCACTAAGAAATACCCACTATTCTGGATCTTATTTTCTCAATGAGGAAACCGGGGTACACAGAGGCAAGTGACTGTCCTAAATCAGGGGACTATCAAGTAACAGATATGGATTCAAATGCAGACAGCTGACTCTACCAACCATGCCCTAAACCATGGTGCCATGTGAGTCTGACCAAGAAAGAAGGCTGAAGGCACAGGCAGGAAACATCTTTGTATTTGTTCATGAGCGATGATGGAAATAAAAAAGTTACCCCAAGCCAACAGAGACAAATGGCCCCAGCGAGCAGATGGGGAGGAGGACATGTAGGAGAATGTCTTTGTGCATTGTCTAGGGCAGTTCTCTCACACTCCTTTCTCTTCTAAGACGCTCAGACCTATTTTCAATAATACAGACGGTTTCCTAATCTGCGGAACTGGGCCGGAGAATGAGGCATACTGTACATTTCTCACAATCTTAACAATATGAATTCTAAAAAGCAGATCACCCAGAGACAGTCAAAGGCTCCCAGTGTCACCTCGTTATCCATAAACATCCACTTCTCCCAGAGGTACACAAGGTGGCGGGGGATCGTTCCTTCTCAGCTCAGTTCTACAACGATAGCCAGAATGGAGCCGGCCAAGGATCACCAAACAAAACAAGTGGCACAAGTATAAGAACACTTGCTATATCCTGAGGGGGTGTCTCATAGCATGGCCAAAAGTCAGGGGGGAGTTCAGTCTCTGAGGACTTTTTCTAAAATTATTGCCCATAACTTACATCCACATATATATACAAGTATATGTACACACATGCAGCAGTTTCTGTTGAGTGGATTCCAACTCAGAGCCACCCCATGTGTTTCAGAGTTGAACTGTGCTCCTTGGGTTTTCAGTGGCTGATTTTTCAGAAGGAGACCACCACCAGGTCTTTCTTCCAAGGCACCTCTGGGTGGCCTGGAACTTCCAATCTTTTGGTTAGCAGCAGAGCACATTAATCAAGTGCATGACAGAAGAATTCCATACCCAAAGGGGCTTCACAAAGTTTGTGGGGAAAAAGTTTCCATTATCTTTCAATTCCATTTCCTGCAAACTTTCTGAAGCCTCCTCTTGTATGTGTGTACAATACAATATAGAAACAGAAATACACATGTGTGTATGCACACATATGCATATAAAGAAAGATTCACCAGTAAGATGTGAGTAAATGTTAGAAAGTCAGGCCTCTAAGTGGCCGGCTAACTTCTTGAGGAGACAAATTTAAAAAGAAAAGACACAACCATTCAAGTTCACCTTGAAGGAGACCCCAGACATACTATGCAGCTTAGTGGAGCTGGCTGGTGTTGACTCTGGGATTTATCATTAACGGGAACCCAAACTTTCTCTGAGGTTGGCAGTGGTATGTTGCCTACAAGGCAGGGCAGTAAAACCCAAGGTGGTGCGCGAGAAGGAGGACTGTTGACTCAGACTTGAGTTTTGAAAACAAACTAAACAGAAAAGAGACCGCTGTGGCTCTTGCTGAGGCTCTCCTGGGGATGAGGAATCCAGCCCTGCTGCTGAGAGGAACACACTTCCTGAGCTGAAAGATAAAATTAGCAGCTAATGTGATAACTAGCCATTCCATAATGAAACAGTCTGGCAGCCTTGTTAGGCATCTGCTGGGGCTAATCTGTCTTGGAACTCTCGGGGAGCCCTGAATGGGACTGCTCCCTCTCCATACCCTCCCTACCCTGCTCACAGGTAAGAGATGCTTCATTCTTCTGGGCACTCTCTCTCTCTCTACCATGTCTTGTTTTGCTTGTCTGTTTTCTAATTCACTGAATATATCATGCAACATCTGGCTTGGATCTCCCATTTTCAAAAACCCAATCAGTGAAGGGGAAGAGGCGCTGGGCACAAATGGCTCAGTCACACCTGCATCAGCAGCTGTTTTTTCACACCTGCAAGGCCAATCTCCACCAACACGTGGGAAGGGCGATGCAGTGGGGTCCCTCTGTGACTGTCTCTGAACAACGGGGTACAAGCTGAAGCCTGCACCTGGGCCATCCAGCCAAGCTGGGCCATGCTGGACTACTGAAGGAAGCCCTTTTCCTACAAGACCTCCACCACATTTTCCTGGCGGAGCAGCACCTAATTCATCATGAGGTGCAGGGTCCCTGGGGACAGTTAAATGGACTGATGGATGGATGGATGGGTGGATGGACAGTCATGTACAAGTAGAAGTAAACCTTTTCTTCTCCTTCTTGCTCAGACCACAGCCACGCAGGCTGAGTATTTTCTCAGGCACCCATAGGAAGAGAGGCATGTGGAGATAAAAGGAAAAAAGAGAGAAAAGAGATCAATGCCCAGTCCTAAAGTACCACTTAGCTGTTCACGCTTCAGCCTTGAGAAGGGGCGGGAAACACATTCCTATACACAGCTGGGGGACTGCAGGCTGCTGCTGTTTTTTCGGGAAGGCCTGTTGCCTCAAAGGTCTTTATTAATGCTGTACTTCTAAGAATTTATAGGAAACCGTCAGAGATGTGCTCAGAGGTAGAGTCACTGTACGATAATCACTATAGGATTATTAATAAAAAAGGAAATCAATTCATGTAATCCAACAGGTCTATCTTCCTATCCACCCCTAGATAAACCCAAAAGAACATCTTCTCTTGACGGTTTAGGATAACCCATTAATTCAGATCAAGGAAAATGAACTGTGGAGCTAATGCAGTCAATTCATATTATCTGGATTCCGAGAAGCAATGATATCTCATCCCCTTGTGTCTTGCTCCTTAACCTCATTCATTAAAGCAGAACTGCAAAAACTTTTCAAAAGGGCCCTTTTGCACATTTATCATAAGATTCATGCCATTTCCCAATGGACTTTGGGGGTTGGGGAGCAGATTATAATGAGAGAAAATGGGACTTTCCCTCCCCACCCCCTTGCATAGACTCTTATAACATGATTAACCCTCCCCAACCCATGCCCATTTACTCTTTTCCGCTTCTCCTGAACTAATGCCTGCCTCACCGAAAGTTTAGAAAAATAAAACAGCAACCTAAATGGAATTCTCTGGAAGTAATGTCTGTTTTTCCAAAGATAGAAAGCAGAATAGAAGTCTCGACTTAAACAGTAGTAATCTGCTACCTACAGACACTGAAAAAAACAAAAACCCACAAAGACCAGGTGGTAGCTTTGAGCATCCCATCAAACAGCTGTGTGAATAAGGAAACAGTGCACATTATAGCAAAAGAGTCCTAAGTCAGGTTCTTTGCTTTGGTCATTATATGAAGAAAGCTTGCATTCAAATCAAATTACGGTGTAAAGAATAAGGGAGCTTTCACCAACATTTATACCACAGCAAAGAACATTTTCTCCATGAAAGGAAATTGACATAAGCTATGAAAAATGTGCTCTTGAAATATTATTAAGGCCTCTGGGCTTGTCTATTTAATTCCACACAAAGCCAAGGTTTTGTCTTAGAAATCTGGGACTCAAGGGAACCTCCTTCTTCCAATATTCTCAGCAACTAAACCCACAGGCTTCGCAGCCGAGTCAACCAAAGCTTACCTGGTTCCTTCTGCCAATCCGATTTGGTCCTGGAGGCTTTGAGGGGGACTTGAGGCCCTGGGAGCTTCCGCCATTCTCAGCAATCTTCCCTACACTCATGACTGCTGACATCATGGTGTTGATGGAAGATAAGTCTGAACCTTCCAAGCCACTTGACATCATTGGGACGAGCGTTTAAGCTCCTAAGAAGCCTCTGCCATAGAACTGAAAATCGGAAATTGCTGATGTGATTGAGTGAACGAGTTTAGGCTGAAATCATGGCCAGTTGGCACCGGCCAGGGCTACTATAACTGTAAGTCAAGTCAAAAAGCCGAAAGCCCGCTTTCTTCAATTTAAACTGGTATTCATGCCTTTAAGTATTCAAACATCGAACTAAATGAAGGCTCGGCATAGCAAAGACTGATGACTTTGCTTTCTTTTTGACTTTATGCCACCATTAAGATTCACCTGTCATGTGTGGCAGGATTCTGTGCCTTTCTGAACTTTCCAATACGCAGAGTGGGGAAAGGTCCATGGAGCTGCACCCTCCAAAGAATGTAGAGTCATTTACTACTTACACGAGTGCCTTTCACTCAAACACTAGTGAGAATTTTCAGGTTGCACTAAGCTCACTGCTCAAAATACAGTGATTTTAATGGGGGGAGGGAGGGGTCCAAATTTTCTGCGAATATGGAAAGATCAATCCTCTATCAGAATTGCAACCAAGTTTCAAACAAACATAGGAAGCCTTGCTTCTTTAGGTAATATACCTGGACGAGCTGAGAAACTACAAACAAGAAAAAGCTGCCCCCCACTGCCAATTACCTCCATTTTCTGCCCTAACTGATACACTATGGCATTGCCCCTGCTATAGCTATCGTCCACATGTAGCAGCAAATGAGTCTGTGTTGGCTTCTTTCTTTCCTGCGTTTGGAGCCACTCGTTGACACTGGAAGGGAAGCAGAAGTAACTAGGTTTAGTATTTTTACTTAGTGAAGGAGAAAAGCTGAAGTCTCTCATTTACCTTCATGGAAATACAAGGAACATAGCTGAAAGGCAACTTCTAAGACACCTCTTCCGTTCCAAACCACACTGTATAGTTATTTTATAGTGTGGTTTGGAAATCTTATTAATGCCCCCTCTAGGAGTCCTGGTGTGGCACTATGGGCTAATGAGCTGGACTGCAAACTCGGTTTCAACCACAAGGTTGGTAGGTCAAACTCACCAGCCACTCCTTGAAAACCCTATAAAGGGTCACTGTGGGTAAGCACCAACTCAACAGTGCTTAGCAACTAATAATGTACCCTATGGCGCTGTGGGTCAATGCACCAGACTGCAAAGCCATTTGAACTGCAAGGTGGTGGTTCAAGCTCACCAGCTGCTCCTCAGAAACCCTATACAGGGTGGCTATGGGTCGGAATCAACTCAATGGCACTTCACAACAACAATAGTTCTCTCACCTTACTACCAACAGGCAAGATTCTGTGGTATTTTACTTTCTGATGTTCACACTGCTCACACGGAATCCTGTCATTCCGTCCCTCCTATCCCTCCATATATATGCCCAAAGATTCTAAAACTACTGCCAGACCCACCTTGTGCCTCTACCTAACACTGACCAGCAGTTAAGAAATTCACTACGGTTAATGGTTCATAGTCTACAAGGTACTGAAGTTGATTCAGACCTACAGTAATGCTAAAGGACAGAGGAGAACTGCTCCTTCAGCGTTTCTAAAACTGTAAATCTATTTGGGACAGACAGCTGCATCCTGCTCCTGCAGAGCCGCTGGTGGGTTTGAACCACAGACCCTGGGGATGAGCAGCCCAATGCTTATCTCACAGCGGTACCTTAATTCGAGAAGGTATTAAAAATCAGACGCAAAAGAGAAACCTGGAAAGATGAACAGAAGGACAGTTCTGAGAACTGTAACTAACCCACAGCCACATCTTAATTAACTTTTCAGGGATTCTTTGCAAATAGAAATACTTTGGCTATAGAAGTGGACAGAAATATACCTATAGGCAGCTATTTCCCTTCTTGTAACTGGGAGTTCAGTGGCTCCATATGATAAGCATTGGACTGTGATCTGTAAGGTCTGCAGTTCAAGCCTGCCAGCCTCTCCATGGAAAGATGAGGCTTTCTGTTCCTACAAAGATTTAAAACCTTGGAAAGCCTGTACAAGGTTGCTATAAGTTGGAGTTGACTCCACAGCACTTAACAACGACATCTGGAAAGTTCTTCTATAACCGAAACCCTGCTAATAAGTCACATATCCTACCATCCCAAGTATGAGCTGTAGTTGCTAAATGCCACCGAGTCAGTTCTCACCCACAGTGACCAAGGAGTGGCTGGTGAGTTTGAACTACCAACCTTGTGGTTCAAAAGGACTTTGCAGTCTAGCACATTAGCTCACAGCACCACATCAGGACTCCAAAGTATGAGCTAATATGTTCTAAAAGTCCCAAACAGCAAAGATTCTCGCACAGCACAATGCAAGAAAGAACATGATTTTCGTGGTGTCTCTTCAAACATTAACAGAAACACGCAGAACAGCTACAAACATTAATGTTCTAGCAGCAGAGCAGCAAAAGCCTGGAGCTAGAACTTTATTAAGTGATGCACACCATCAGCTAACGTCTCAAAATCCTGCCAAAAGAGAATCTTCAGAAGCAGTGCCGGTGCTTCCCTTGTCAAGAGACAAAACGTACTTCCCTTGTTAAAAGACATTTTGAACCTAACGGTTTCTAAATGGTGGGAAAAGAAACTACAGAGATATACAATGGAAGATTACTGACACACCCTCACCTGTCACCTTTCCCCAGCAATAGAAGACAGTTACGGCTAAAATTAAAGGAAGGAAAAAAAAAAAAATCAAACTGCTTACTTTCCATGAAAGTTTCCCATGCTTGAAGATCATTTAAACTTATTTAAAACTGTGTACCAGACGTTCTGTTTTTAACTGTCCTGTAAGTTAATCTGAGAGACCTCCTCTAGGAATAAAACATGTATACAAGTATACACTTGTGTGCGTACACACACACAGCACGTCTTCCTTTTTTTAAACAAATGATTACATACAGAGGGAGTCGTTTTTATTAAATCAGTAGTTACCAGCCTTGGCTGCACATGAGAATCACCTGGGCAGGTTTAAGAATTTAAGATGCTGGGGATTCCCTATGTACCTGAGTTTCTGATTTCACTGGTCTGGCCTGAGGTTTGGACACCAGTAGGTGGTTGTGGGTTGTTTTTGTTTTTTTTTTTTAAAAACACCTTTTATTGTGAATTAATGAAGGTTTACAATACAGACCAGCGGTTTTACATTCAACAAATCATATGCTTCTGATTGCAATCCTCTATATATATGATCATGCGCGCTGGTAGTGTCGTGGTGGCGAGTTGGGCTGCTAACCTCAAGGTCAGCTGTTTCAAGGGTTTCTGCTCTCAGAAAGAATTACAGCCTCAGAAACCCTATTCAGAGTCTCTGAGAGTCAGAACCGACTCCTCTGTACACATTGGTGGTGGCGGTGGTGGTGTGCCATGCCATCAGTTAACAGTATTTTACCTCTATTTACTTTATCTTACATTCCTCCCTGTGTCTCCCACTTCCTTCATCTTTCCTCTGCCTTCTTCATTATCCAAGTTAACATGGGGCTACCCTCTACCCAGTGAATAATTTCTCCTCCCTCCTAGCCCTGATAGCCATCATAGAATGTTTCTTTCAGCAAGATAACACTTTCTTAACTTTTTACAGCAGTGGTCTCACACAGTATTTGTCCTTTTGTGGCTCATTTCACTCAGCATAATGTCTTCCTGATTCATTTATGTCCTTTCTTAACGGATTTTTAACAAAAGTATCATTAGTTCTCTAAAACCTTTGCAATCAATCAGCATGTAATTGTTTCTGATTCAAATAAATATTTTCAATTACCAAATCCCTATCACTCTTTTAAATGCACTCTTCCCATAATCTTAATGCATAGCAAATTATAAACTAACAAATTCATTACTGTAACTGGTATGTCAGTAAAATGTAAAATTAACTTTCCTTCCAATATTTATGAACCTTGGTGTGGTGTTCTTGGGTAAGCACTAGACTGGTAACTGCAAGGTCGGCAGTTTAAACCCACCAGCCACTCTCAGAAATTTTATATAGGGTCGCTATGAGTCGGAACCAACTCAATGGCACACAACAACAACCTATGTATATGGAGTTCTGGTGTGGTGCTGTAGGATAAGCACAGGACTTCTAATTACAGGCTGTCAGTTCAAATTTACTAGTCATTCCTTGGAGACCCTATACAAGGTCACTATGAATTGGAACCGGCTTCATGGTACTTAACAACATGCAAAAGAAAAAAATGCATAATCGAGTTTCCTCAAATCTGGAAACAGGTTACTGCACTACTTTCCAGACTAAATGTGAAACTGTTATTGTTAAGTGCCGTCAGGTCGGTTCCAACTTAGAGCAAACCTGGACAGGGTTTCCTAGGAATGCGTGATGGATCCGAACTGCTGACCTTGTGGTTAGCAGTATAGTGCTTATTCTATAGTGCCACACCAGGACTCCGTAATGTAAAATTAAAGGGTATGAAAAACATACTCTCTATTCATCCATGAAAGGTATCTGGAAGGAAAAAAAAAAAAAGTACGACCTACTTTCAAAACAATAAGTCATTCCTAACATCAGCGATGCATTCTTGCAGTTTACTTAAGTAACTTGAATACAGATTGCCCAGCAAGTTACTAAGGAGCCCTGGTGATATAATGGTTAATGTACTTGGCTGCAAAGTGAAAAGTCAGCAGCAGTTCGACTCCACCAGCTGTTCTGTGGGAGAGAAGACTCAGCAATATGCTTCCATAAAGATTGTGGCCTAGGAAACCCTACAGGGAGTTTCTACTCTAGCAGATGGGGTAGCTAAGAGTTGTAATTAACTCTACAGCATACAACCATAAAGAGCAAGTTGCTACAGCTAGCCAACAGAAAGCCTTGAAATTACCAGGGCACACAAACTTGTTTCCCATTCTCTCTGAACAAGTATACATTTGCTAAGTTTATATCCTGCTTTGGGAGCAGGTGTGAAGGTGGCACTGCAAACTGAAAATGCCAACATCACCTATGCTTATTCCCTCTTCCTATTTTGCATGTAAGTAAATAGCAACACAGATATTATTACTGTTGTTGCTGTTACAGGCCATCAAGTCAGTTCTGACTTAGTGACTCTGAATATGGTTTCTGAATCTTTGCGGGAGCAGAAAGCCTGATCTGTCTCCCATGGAGCAGCTGGTAGGCTAGAACCGGCAACCTTGTGGCTTAAGTCTAGTGCTTATCATATGGAGTCAATGTGCTCATATATATATGTTGTTATTGTTGTTAAGTGCCATTGAGTCCATTCCACTTCATAGTGACCCTGTATAGGGTTTTCAGAGAGGAGCTGGTGGATTTGAACCTTGCAGTTCAAATGAAGCTTGTGGTCTAGGGTGTGGTGCTATAGAATAAACCACTGGACAGCTGTAGGATAAAGTACTGGATCGGTACTTAACAACTATATACACTATATATATGTTATACTGGTGTGGCACTGTAGGAGATAAGCACAGCACCTCAAGGTCAGTTTGAACCTCAAGGTCAGTATGAATTAGTTGCTCCTTAGAAACCTTATACTGGGTCACTAGGGGTCAAGACTGACTCAATGGCACTTAACAAAAAAACAAAAAGTATGGTGCTGTGGGTTAAGGCATGGGCTGGACTGCAAAGTCGGTTTGAATTGCCAGATCAGTGGTTCATGCTTACAAGCTTACCTAGGGTTGGTCACTATGGGTAGGAACCGATTCAACAGCATTTCACAACACGTTGTTCTTAAGTGCCACAGACTAGGTTCTGACTCCTAACGACCCGGTCTAAGGTTTCCAAGGAGCAGCTGGTGGGTTTGAAGCGCCAACCTTGCAGTTAGCAGTCCAGTGCTTATCCAACAGTGCCACACAAGGACTCCATATATACATCCATCTATTAGAGGACAAAGATACCAGTTTTATGACTAAAGTGCACCTGACCCAAGCCACTGTATTTTCATATGCATGTAAAAATTGGACAGTGAATAAGGAAGACTATAGAAGAATTGACACATTTAAATTATGGTGTCGCAGAATATTAAAAGTACCATGGACTGCCAGAAGAATGAGCAAATCTTTGTTGGAAGAAGCACAGCCAGAATGCTCCTCAGGAGCCAGGATAGCCAGACTTCATTTCTCATACTTCAGACATGCTATCAGGAAGGACCAGTCTCTAGAGAAGAGCATCATGCGTGGTGGTAAAGTGGAGGATCAGGAAAAAAAGAGGGCGACCCCCAACGAGATGGACTGGCACAGTGGCAGACTCAAGCGTAACAACAATTGTGAGGATGGCACAGGATCGGGCAGTGTGTCTTTCTATGGTGCATAAAGTCGTCATGGGTGGGAACAGCCTGAAAGGCACCTAACCACAACAAATAAATGAATGCATAATACAGAATCCATGTCTTTGATCTGAGAGTGTAACTGACATATGGAAACATCCAGCTAGCTACACTGTTTAGGGTAACTGACAAATGGAAACACCCAGCTACACTGTTTAGAAAGGCAAGTTGTGGCTGGAACAATCAATAGCTTGCCCCTTGGAGCTGCTGTTAAGATTTGACTTCATTTTGTTCTGTGTCTTATACTTGAGCTTTTTGGGACCATGAAGCAGGAAACAATCTGGTATAAAATACAATGTAGCTCACTGTTCCACAGAGAAAGGGGATGGAAATCACATTAAGGATTATCTATGCAGGTTAAAGCGCCAGTCTGCAGGGCCCGTTTGAACGGCAAGGTCGGTGGTTCAAGCTCACCAACTGCTCCTCAGAAACCCTATACAGGGTCACTATGGGCCGTTATCGACTCAAGGGCAGTTAACAACATACAACTAATTTAACCAGAAGCGAATTGACTAGAATTAGTCAATTCTTTCTCTGGAATGTACTAGAACAATAGCCCAAACTAACCAACCAAAACTTTAGACAATCAATCTCAGGGACTCTAATCTAGGTGTCTGAACAGAATTTTAAAGGTTTAAAGTACAGGGACAAAGCATATTTTTCTTTATGGACATTTATAATCCGATTTTGTTCATTCTCTCCTCTGTACATTTCCTCTCCCTGATACTATTCTATGCATCACCTCACCACTGTAAAACAAACAAAAAACCCCAAAACAAGGAAACCCCTGGACCACTTGTTCATATAGCACCCTTCGGCTGGAATAAAAGAAGACTAGGAATCCAGATGACAGTCACAAATCACAGATATGAAAAGAAATCATTCTCTTTGTTGAAATCACCATGCAGGCCAGCCTGCTGTATCCGTTTCAACACAAACATCTGGTTCTGGGGTGGGGCGGGAGAAGAAAGGGGCCGGGTATCTACAGTGCTGCTTCCCTACAAGGCCAACCCAACAGTAAAGACCCTTCTGGGATTTCTCATTCCACATCACAGCCCGGCTACCTCAGGAACAACTGGAGATCCAATTGGGTCAACTGCGACTTCAACATGACTTTGCACCAAAGCTCAAGGAGGCTCTGAAACAGACAGGGTCTGGGGATAGGATGACAATTCACAGGGGACAGAGGAAGGGTGAGGAAGGAGAAGGTAAGGAGAGACTCAACATTCACAGTTACTGCGACTGATGTCAAAAACGTTCAACTGACCTGTTTTTTTGTTTTGTCTTATCAGGCTGGCCCTCCTTACTGAGGCACTGGTACAGGCTGGGCCCCAACTTGGGCAGGGTCACACCTCAAAGCCACTACCTCTGGAGCACAGACGCAGAGCAACCTACAAGAATGAGACGAGACAACATTAAAATGGGGGGGGGGGGGGGGGAAGGCCAGAAATGTGTAACTGTCTCCATTTCATATCACCCAAACCCAAACCCAAACCTGCTGCACTCCAGTCAGCTCCAACTCAGGGTGGGCCCATATGTTACGGACTAGGACTGAACTCCACTGAGTGTGGCTGTATTCTTTATGGAAGGCAAACGGTCACACATGTCTTCTGCAGCACTGCTGGGTGTTCGATCTGACAACTTTTAGGTTAGCAAAGTATGTGTGCCACCCAGGGATGCAAATTATGAACAACAAAGTATTTCTCATTCCCTGCTTGTGCTTACAATAAACTTTCAGTTCATATACCACTCTGTTTTCCAATTAGTAGCCACATAAGGGCAATGGGAGTCTAGAATGTCTTGAACAGACCATCTACCATCAAGTCAACCCCAACTCATGGTGGCCCCATGGTGTCAGAGTACAGCTGGACTCCATTTTCGATGGCTGATTTTTAGCAATAGGTCATGAGGCATTTCTTTCTAAGGCAACTGGTTAGAAGCCAAGCATGTTAACCGTTTGTAGCCCCAGTGTTCTTCCTTGATCAGACAGGAAACCCCAAACCATCAAGATCCTATAACGTTACAACATTACAATATCACAAGAGAATAGCAGGTACTATGGGCTCCAGACAGAACTCCCTGCATCTCAGTGGCAGATGCTTATAGACCACCAGTTTACAGGGAAGAGAAAAGTTTTATCAAAACCACAGTGAAAAGGAAAAAAGCTGAATAAAGAAAGAAAAATCAGAAATATGAGAGGGCTTGAAAAGTTCCTGCTAAAATTCATTTTCGTTCTGTGATACAGAGATCGAGCCATGGTTGGAATGTGGAAAAGGGGGGAACAATATTAAGATGCTTGGCTGTCTTTTGGATCTTGGTTTTCCTTGCATTATATTATAAAATAGACACTGGAGGGGGAGAGAAAGGAATAGCGAAAAGCATCACCACAGAAAGCTTGTAAGTCCGTCTTCTGCCTATAAATGATTGGAACACCTAAAATGGGGCTACAACGTGCCCAGTGAAGGAGGCTTCCTGTGGAGCCTCTGCAATACATAAGACTATAGGTGGAAGCCTAAATCACATCCAGATCTCCAGAGATGGGGAATTCCCACTTGAAAGGACAAGCAGACCAACCTGGAGTGGCTAGAAGAACAGAAGATACTTCTTGAAAGAAAGACCTACAGGAAAAATATAAAATCCATTTTCCACGGACTTTCTGAAGGCCCTTTTAACAGTCCTTCCCTTTGAAATAAAGGAGAGATTAGTTACATGTTAGCCTGGCTGATGGGAGAAATCTCTATAACCCTCCCTTTCTGTAGGGGCTAACCAAAACAAACCTATTGCCACCAATAGCAACCCTGTATAGGGTTTCTGAGGCTGTAAACCTTTCTTCCAAGGAGTGGCTAGTGAGTCTGAACCACCAACCTCATTAGCAGTCCAGTGCCTAACCCAAGTGCTACCAGGGCGTCTTTCCTGTAAGGAAGACGCAGAAAACATTTCAATGACTTTCGTTCTTCAGGAGTTGGAGAAAGTCTTCTCTGTGGTACCCACAGCCTCAAAGGCCCTCTAAAAAGTTACAGATGGTAATGGGGATATTCCATGGCTAAACGCATTCAGCCCACCGCCAGTCTGTCGGACTGGTATACTGTGGTGGCACCGGTATATGCTGCTATGATGCTAGGAGGTACCAAATACCAGCGGGGTTACACACATGGTGGATAGTTTCCTAATGAACATACTAGGAAGAAAAGCCTGGTGATGTACTTTTGAAAACCGCTAGGTTGGAAGGCACTCAGAACGCACGATGATCACATATGAAGATGGCACCGAGCTGAGCAACATGTCATTGGATTGTACAAGAGCTAACAACAGCAACAACAAAGCAATTAGCCAGTCTCTTTGTCTCTGATTGCAGCATCCCTAAGCTTAGCTGAAGAGTGTGAAGCTGGAAGACTGAAACTAAACGAAACCAAAGCCACTGCCATCTAGTTCATTTGGGCTCAAAAAACGATCCTATCAGGGCAGAGTTTCCCAGGCTGTCATTTCTATGGAAGCAGGCTGTCACATCACTCCCACAGAGCAACTGGTGGGTTTGAACTACCAACCTTTCTGTTAGCAGTTGAGTGCTTAACCAGTGTGTCACCAGGGCTCCTTGGGAGTTAAAAAAGATTTGTCACAGTCAGGTCAAATAGTTATCCTGAATCCTAGTTGCCTGCCACAAAACAAACACCTGCAACAGGCTAGACTGGGCTGCTGGGCCAGAGGAAGCTCAACCGACTTATTTGGAGGCAATTTCTCACCATTTCTGATACCAGGCTCTCTCCAAGTAGTTTCTCTTTCTACACTGACTGCTTCAAACTCCACTTCTCTTTCTGTGAGTGTTCCTCTTTTGAAAAGTGTTTTGGATTTTAAAACATATTACCAGGAAACAAGGAGTGCCTCCTAAAGAAAACCCCTAAAATAAGACAAAAAACAAACAAATAAGAAAACACAAAATCCAAATCTACTGCCATCAAATTGATTTCAACACAAAGCAACCCAAAGTAGGAACGGTTTCAGAGACTGTAAATCTTTGCAAGAGCACAAAGCCTCCTCCTTTCTCCTGTGGAGTTAAGTCCTGGTGGTGCAGTGGATTAAGAGTCGGGCTGCTAAGCAAAAGGCCAACAGTTCAAACCCACCAGCCACTCGGCTGGAGAAAGATGAGGCTGCCCATTCCTGTAAAGATTTAGTGTCAGAAACCCTTGGGAGCACTGTTGGTTTGTCCTAGAGGGTGGCTATAAGCCAGAATTGACTGAATTACGTGAGTGGTGGTGGTCGACACTGCCCTGGCCCAACTGCTTGTGCTGTCCCTCACTTCATCTTTTACAACTCTTCCATCCTCTCTCCTCCCCAGCCTGCCCCTCAACTGAGTGAAAACAGGACTGAATGAATGGCATAGCCTTAGATCTATTAGAAACCAAGGCACAACAAAACCCATTTTTAAAGAAAAACTCCGAGAGAGAACACACGTGTGCTCTACTAGCGGACAGATTCATTCCAAGAGGGAGTGTGGGTGGGGGCCTGCTGGCTTTGGACACAGTATCAGGAGGGCCAGGGGTCCCAGAAACCCATCCAGGGACAGCAAGATAAGAATTCTTGTTTGACTTAGGACATGTAGGCTTTCCAAACATTCACGGACAAATAGAACGAAAAGCTAATGAAATTGTTCCATGAATATTTTGGAGCTCCCTCAAATATATATATATATATATATTATAATTTAATTCCATTTTGTTAAAATTCTTATGCAATTTTCAATAAGCACAAACAAAACTTCCTTTCAGATCATCCCTACAGATCAATAGAGGATGTCCACAGTGACATTAACACTGTTAACAAGCAAAGCTTCCCTGTTATTACTCCTTTCTATATTTGTATCAAATTTTATTAAGACAAAAAAGCTTGGAGAAGCCAGGAAGGGGAAGATGGATAGGTGGTGCTTCATGGTATATTCTAGAAATGTCCAAGATCTTAGAATAAGTAAGTCAATATTTTTATACAACATCAATTTAAAACATTCTTCAGAATCAAAGTCAGGTCCATGGAATTGAAGATTTTCAGAACATGACTAAAACTCTCATTAAAATTTGGGTCTACTCCCCTCACCATTAAACAGAAGACACAGTTCTTAAAAATCCATCAAGTAAACTATACCAGATCTCTTCAAGAACCAAGCGGGGAGAACAGAAAAAAAGTTTCAAGAAAACAGAAAAAAGTTTCAGGACAAGGAGCTATGGCTGACAGACTTGACTCTTTTAAGCTTTAATCTTCTGGTGCTGACCCTAAATTAGAATGTGAAAATGTCATGCAGTACAGCAGAATTACCTACTGTTTGTTTTGGGATCCACTGAGCCCTGATGATTCCACCAGCAGCTCCACAGGAGAAAGGTGAGGCTAAGTCAGAATCGATGAGGGCAGTGGATAGGTTAGGCCTGAGAACCCAGCCCATCTCATTGCTGTGGGGTGAATTTGGACTCACAGGAATCCCATGTGTTACAAAATGGAACTGCTCCATAGGTTTTTTTGTTTTTGTTTCTTTCCCCACCCTGGCTGTAAGTCTCTCTGTTCCATGGCAATGTTGAGTAGCAGTCCGCCTCAACCCAAGGAACTTTCATAGAACTCAGAGCGTGGAAAATTACTGGGTGGTTCTTGGGAGAAACCTCAAGATACCCCTCACCCCCACCATGGTGAGGAACGGTGAAGGCTGTGGGTGACAAAGCACAGGATGGACCACATGAAGGGTCGACCCCTTGGGTACAGAGCCAGGAGGCTGCATTTCTTGATTTGCATTCCCACACAGGCTTTCCCCAAATCTCACAGAAAAAGGAGAGCTTGCAAAGAGGGCAGAGTCCCATCTGGGAAGATGCAGGAGTGGGAGGGTAAGCCCACATCCCCAGAGGAGATAAGGGAACAATGGCATGTTAAACTAGAGATGATTAAGGAGACTGTCTCCAGATCCAAGGAGAAAGCAATGGAATGGTGCAAGATAAAAGGTTAGATGGTATACAAACAAAGGGCTGAGTCCTAGCTTCTTCAGAAGCAAGGATTCTTAAAATGAAATCTAAAATCTTTCCTAAGACCCCCAGGCAATATGAGGTAAGTTTATGTGCCTAAGATGATGGTATAGAGGCCTGAAAAAATGTTCCTACAGACAATAATATAGGGGGCTTTATAACACTTAACCAGAATGACCCACAGTGCTGAGCAGAGAAAATGTTCACAAATACTCGGGATGGTTGATCAAATGATAAGGGCCAAGCTGACCAGTTTGGGCTGACTCGGGTACTAAAATGGCAGCACAACAAACAGCAAACACTTCTCTTGAAAGAGGGGCTCTGATTGGCTGGGTTAGAGTCAGACTCAGAAAGATTCCATACTCCACTATGGCAATGCCTTCACTCCCCTTGTCTGTAAACCTCAGGGCTGCCTCCCATGAGCTCAAAAGGCTAAAACAGCTGTGATGACGGCGCAGAGTTCCAGGAAGTTGATGTGTTTTTTGGCTTAAAGTTCAGTCTATGCCTTGGATAGGCGGCAGCCCATAAAAGTCACCCCCCCTCCCCTCCTCCCCAACTTCGGGCTGGCATGGGCTTTGGTAAAACTGAGCCTTAGCATGTCACGTGGAGTGTGTAGCAACCAGGCACCGGGAGCTGGGTTGCTGAGGAGAGATGGGGATGTACCTCTTACTCAAGAGAGCAAAGTGCGGGTGCAGGCGAGGGTGCCAACCTTAGAATGATACATACAGGTCCTTTGGTTTTCTTCCGAGTTCTGTCTCCAAAACAGCCCCACTTCCTTCCCCTCACGATGACAGGAAATGGTCAGACTCTAACTTGCCATTCAATGCTTTCTGTGCTCTGGCCCCAGTTTACCTCCTGGTCCCTAGTTTTCCCCTAGGACCACTGTGTCAGTCAAACCTGGACCTGGCAGCTGTCTCTTCTCCATAAAACAGAGCCACTTTCCACATGAAGGCTCCTCCCCCACTCCCAAGGACCCAAGGTTGTTGGTTCAGGGCACACTTTACCGTCCTCTGTGCTTTAATAACAATTACCCTCCTCTGTGTTTTAATAACAATAACAGCAGCTAGTGAGTTTTGAACACTATGTATCACATGCTAAGTACTAATGATCTCATTTAGCTCTCCCACCAACCTATGAAGGCAATTCCCACTGTCCAGATGCGAAAACCAAGGTACAGAGTGGTTAAGTAACTTGTCTCCAAGGTTATAGGGTGTTGTGTCTTAAGAGCAAAGTGAAGCTAGTTTCTAAACCCTGTTTAGTTTGGGCAACATGAAGCACGGGCTTAAGAGAATAAATGTACTCACTCAGTCACAATCTCTGATTTCTAACAAACTTACTCTGAATCCTTCCGTCCTTCCAGACCACTTGGTTCACAGGCCTTCCATTTCCATATATTTCTATGTAGGGGAAAAAACCCCAACCCACACCTCCCCATCTTCACCTCTCTCTGAGCAGGAGGCAGGATGACAATGACAAGGATCTAGAACAAGGCGATGGTAGTTTGAAACCAAAGAATGGGTAAACTTTGGGGTCTACACCCTGGGTTCTACAAACAGCCAGGCAGGGAGGTTGGAGCTTCCCACGAGGCCCTGCTCCAACTCCAAACAGCCAAGGCTTGGCGCAGGTGATCCCCCAAGGAGGAGCATACAAATGTCCTACAAGTGTCCTTCTGGCAGCTTCTGCAGTTATAGAAAAGCAGTCTGGACTGGAGCAAGAGGCAGCCTGAGGGGGTGGGGTGGAGACTCCAAGCCAGCAAGGTGTGTGGCTCAGGAAACAGGTAGAGGGGGTTGGGATAAGGGGGACAACAAAAGGCCAGTAAAAACTAGAACTGCAAGAGGCAAACACAGTAAGAAGGGAAACCCAGTCTCATCTTGTATTACATCCCCCCACCTCCACCACAGTGAATCCATGAACATCCCCACCCTGTTAGAAATGCAAATTCTTGGGCCCCACCTCAGAGAAGGAATCAGACACTCAGGGGCAGGGAGGGGTGCACAGCCTCCAGGGGATGCTGATCTAAATTGGAGGACCAGCCTCAGACCCTTTCTGCAGAAGTTTGACAAGAACCCAGATCTCCCTGGAAGGAGTGGCTGTGTGATCCACAAGCCCAGAGGAAAATCCCAGGCAGATACTTGGATCAGAATGCTCACTCTGGTTTCAAATGAGGGGGAAAAGGATTCGCCGGTGTAGCAGGGCCCATTTCTGCTTCCTCAGGAACAGGGGGAGTCAGAGATGACAGGGGGCCAGCCTGCAGTGCTCACAGGAAGCCAAACCCTCCCCACTGATCTGTGTGGCCAGCAGGCTGCCTCAGCCACCCCAGATGCTTTTGCCACAGTTGAATGTTCCTTCGAGGTCCTATGGAATAGTCTCTAAAGCTGAGCCCCTTGGCAAGAATTTCTGGGGGGCCCTGGATACTCTTCCCTCAAGTCTCCAAATGTTTTCACTCCTGCTCCTTGGAGACAAAGACCATGTAACAGGATGCAATGAGAAGAACCCAGAGAGGGTAACCAGAAGGGAAAGTAACCAAAAGGATCCAGAACAGCCTGGAAAAGGCTGCAGGCTCTGCGGCAAGGTCTCGGTGTGTCAGGAGAACAGAAGACATGGAGACTCTCTCCACAAGGCAACGCGGATACCCTAGTGGTCTCAGCCTGCAGCACTTTCCTAGGAGTAACAAGCTGCTGATGCTGCTGTTATTCAACAGGAATGGTATTTCAGTGTTTGGGAAAAGTGTGGGGGATGAGGAATGGCTCAGGGAAGTAGTGATGGGTACCATGCGGTGAACAACTTTCCTATTAAAGTTTAAAATGACTGTCATTTGTTTGTTGTTAGGTGCCATCGAATCGGTTCTAACTCATAGCAACCCTGTGCCCAACAGAACGAACACTGCCCAGTCCTGTGCCACCCTCTCAATCGTTGCTACGCCTGAGCACACTGATGCTGCCACTATGTTAACCCATCTCGTTGGGAGGCTAGGATATTTTAATTGCCACGGTAAATACAATTTAAGCAGGGAGACGTGTGTATTGACTTCCAAGACAGGGTTCTGGCCTCTCAAACGGATCTGAATAAGTGCGAGGAGATGAAATCTACAGCATATGAACTGCTGGAGAATGGAGGGTTTTCAGGTCCTTGCCAGATAAAGCCATCCTGTGAAACATTGCTCTCCTCCCTGCCCTACACCTCTTCTGAGGAAGGAAGTGGGGCAAAGTCCTGATGGGAAACGATTCTGTCTGTAAATGAAGATGGTTACGTTTACTCCACTTCACTTCTTGCGGCTCTCCTCCCAGGAGCACCACTCCTGGACAGGGATTTAATGACTGCCAGATTCTGGTGGCCAAGAAGCAGCTGCCACTTGGCAGCCATTTGTTACAAAGCTCTTCTCAGAGGCAGGGCCGACCAGCTGTGGGAGAGCAAAGTCCAAGCCCGCTCCCGCTCCCAGGCAAGCCAGTCTTTTCCTAAACTTGTTTTCCTGCCTGGCCACTGGGACCTGGTATTTCATCACTTTCTTGCCCAACTTACCAGAAACCTGTACATTTTGCTCTCTGTCTGAGGAAACTGGTGGGGAGAGACAGAGTGGCCAAGGTGTCCTGTATGTAAATACAGACACCCTCACCCTGGGCACACATACCACGTCCACCTCCAGTGTAGGAGCAGGAAAGGCCTGAGAAAGCCCTCGAGGGGATTAAATTTAGGAGCCCACTCTGCAGCCCAACCCGAGATGTGCTCTGCTGGCTTTATCAGGGAGACTCAGACAGAGGAGAGGGTGGGGAGAGGTCTCTACAATACACCTTGGTGGAGGATTAAAAACAGAAAGCACCGTTTAAGAGCAACAGAAATCAAGTTCATGTGTCTATTCAAATACCTTTTTTTCAGAGGGCCCCCTAATAACTAAGGGCACACAGACTGTGATACAAACTCTATGTCAAAAAATACGCTAGAGGTGGGGGCTTCAAAAAGTTCACAGAAAAGCGGAATGAAAGATCATGGAATTTTTCCACCAACTTTTGGAAGACCCCTCCAAATATCATTTAATCCTTCCTATAAGATTCTAAAGTAACGGGTTAGATTATTTGCTGGATATTTATATTGCCTTAAAGGGTTGTTGTTGTTGTTGTTGTTGTTGTTAACTGCCGCCCGGTCAGTTTCAACCCATAATAACCCTGTATATGGTTTCTGAGGAGCGGATGTTGGGTCTGAACCGCTGACCTTGTGATCCAGTGCTTATCCTGCAGTGCCACACTGGATGCCTTAAAGTGTAGTGCTAAGACTAGCCCACACTAAAATCCATGTGCTTTCCACTCCATTGCAATGTTTATCAAGAAAAATATTTTTTTTTCAGAGAAGGACAGTCAGCTTAAGAGAAAGAATTGGAGACACTACAGAGACAATATGAGAAGGACCAGGTATGGAAAAAGGGACCAGGGACAAGAACTAGGTGTGGGTAGGACAGGATATGGGAAGCATGTCTAGGACTCCATAATTCTTTCTATCAGAACTCCGAACAACTAGTACCTCCCTCCCATAAATGGAATAATACCTAAGATACGGTAGTGAACTTGCTGTTCCTGGTTGAGTGTTCAGCCACTAGTGACAGACTTTATAAGATATAGTCCTCCCGCAATTCCACTCCTCAGAATATATATACACACACATACACACACACACATATATATGAAAAAAAGAGAGCAGGAATGCAGACAGGGTATTTGTAAGCCAATCTTCATCACAGTGTTATTCATAGTTGTGGAAAGGTGGAAATAACCCAAGTCCCTTAACAGTTGAATGGATGAAAAAAATGATTATTCAGGAATACATGAAGTTGATACATGTTAAAAGTGTGAACCATAGCAACATTCTGCTAAGTGAAGTAAGTCAGACACACGAGGACAAATGTATAATCTCATATATAAAGTATCTAGAACAGAGACCAGAGTTTATTGGTAGTCACCAGGTGCTTGGGGTAGACATGGAGATTTATTGTTTACGGGGTACTGAGTTTGTTTGAGGTGATGAAAATGGACAGGGATGACGGTTGAACAACACAGTGAATGCAATTAATGCCAGTGAACTGCAGAGTTAAAAATGGTTAAGAGGGCAGACTTTTTGTTACATATATAATAAAATTTAAAAACAAAACAAAAAAGTCATGCATCAGGTAGAAGACCAGGTTAAAATAATGCTTTTGACTTCTAGGTGCTGAACTTCTCAGAAGACATTCCCTTTTCTCAGGATATGGTAAGATTCAGAAGCACGCCAGGGAGACTAAACCAGCATGGTTTACTGTAGCGAGCCCCTGAGGCAGAGTCATACATACTGGATGGGTAATCCAGCTCGCCACCAAGACACACAGAGCTTTGGTTTTCTCTTCTGAAACATTAAGCTGACATCTACACCTCTCTCCCTATGGTAGAGAACAGAAATCCACTAGAACAGTATTGATTAGAACACTTCACATCCAGTACAGCACCTGCCATGATGAGCTCTCTGTGCTGCTAGGCTATCCACCTACCAGCACGTCAAATTAGCACATGCCTGTACCACCCCTAGAAAACCCGATCACACCACGGCCTTCTCGACCACACTAACAGGGCTCTGAGGGCAGGGGCCCAGATACACCATCTTTAAAATACTTCCTTCTTATCCTCCAATTAAAAAAATTCAATATAAACATAATTTATCTTATCATAAACGCAACCCCACTGCCAAGAACGAGGGTAACAGCTGCTGACACACTCGCCATGCTGTACAGCTAGCAGGAAATAAACTCCTCTGGCTACAGTTCCCCGCTGAAACAAATCCTCCTTCATATTTACTTAATCACAGAAGCGCACACTACGGGCTCACAAGACGATGTGTTCCTTCCTTCCCCAAATTTGCCAGCACCTCTCCGCTCCCAGCTCTGGAATCTGAACACAGCTTACGCCCAGCAACTTGCCTCAAACTTCCAGGCCATGCTTTAGCAACCGGGTTGTTCTGTACATGCCTACAAAGGCAGATACGAATACCTCCAGTCACATTTGCAGCTTTTGGGGAGAAGCTGGGGTAAAGTTGAGTAGCAGTTTTGCAGAGTGTTTTGGGCAATATCCTGCAACTCTTTCACAGGCCTGCTTGAGTAAAAGGGTCGGTCATAGCAGAAACAAGAGTCTCCATTTTCCCCTGGGGAAGCTGCCTGCTGGCGAAGCAACCCCAGGGCAGGTGGAGAACCTAGGAGTCCAGCTTCCAATTCCTGTTAACTCAAGACAGTTTCAGGACATCCCGTCCCTTATAAAAGGAAAACTACTTTGTGGAAGATAAAAGTTTAGTTCAAAACGCTTCTACCCTAGCAGCTTTGAGAAAGTATCCCTCAGACCTGCCACACAATAAAGAAGAAGGTCAAATCCTTCTTCCCCACTGGAAAAGCGTCAGCCGTGGTCAGTGTTACACGCAGGCGAGCAGACATGACAAACCATCAGCTGAAGATGACTACGTTAAGATTCACTGTGCCCAGCCGCCAAGGACTGGACGGATGAAAGACGGGCCCTTCACACGATGTAATGGGTGACCTTCCTACCCCCCCAATTTTGCCACTGTAGCTATAAAGAAAACCAAACATCCTGAGATACAGTGCTTGATAAATGTTTGTCACAAGCCAACAAACCCCCAAACACTGGCAAGCCATTTTCCCCCTCAAAGTAAACTGAGCAAAAGGAAAAGCTAGTACAGAGCAGAAGGAGACACTGCTTGGCGTCTGTCTACCAGCTTAGGCCTGGCAGCTGGAAACAGAGGTGGCAGGAACGGCCAAGCCTGCTCTCCTCATACACTAATGAACTGTGCTAGCAGAGACTCTTCTCAGAAGGGGGGCAGCGCTGTGGGGATTAGCACCATGCTAGGGGGTCCCAGTACAGGTCCCCTAGACTGTTCTGCTCCAGCCCACCAGGGGGACAGAGCATTAGCTCACAACAACTGCCTTCCCTGGGTGTCTAATTGTGCTGCGGCTTCAACAACACAGAAACCTGCAAACCAGATGGCACGTTCAGCTCGCCCAGGGCCACTGAAAAAGCCCCAACTCCTAATGTGGGTTCACATTTGACAAGCCTGCGTGATTCAACTCAGAGCAACAGATAACCTCTTTGCAAACCAGCTCCAGCTCACGACAACCCAGAGCAGAACTGAGCACCAAAGGGTTTACAATGGCGGATTTTTCGGAAGTAGACAGCCAGGCCTTTCTTCTGAGGTGCCTTCTGGTAGATTTGAACCTCCAACCTTTCAGTTAGCAACTGGTCAACTTTTGCAAACTTTTAAACTTCCCCCCAGATGTTACAGAGAACAAGAAGGGAAATGTAAACAGGGGAGATAAAACACCATTTGGACAGGGTCCTTCCTTAAAACTTTCTCCTACCTTCATGCCAATTCAGCCAGCTTCAGAAGTAAACCTACAATAGGATGGAAACACTGCTGAAAAATCAAGGAAATGAAGGCACTGGAGTACACTCCCCACTGCTCGGGAGAGGCTGGCCAACACCCACACACTTTATCCTCGCTCAGTGCACGGCCATCGGCTCCCCCAAGGACAGCGTAACTCCAAGGTCCCCTCGGTCACATACCTCAACAGTGAAAATCTCTGTGGCACAAAGATTTGGGATCCCCAGTTAATTCAATTTAAGTCTGTTACGTTTAAGAAGTTAACTAATGTGGAAATTCCCAATCAAGAGGACTGTTTTGGTTGAAAAAGGGCTGGTCTGGACCACTATTTTTCAGGACAGAAAGGTGCTTTAGTAGATCTGTGAAGCCAAACCCTGCTTCTCAGTGCACCTACAACCACACAACCCTTGCTCACCCTTTATTTTACTTGAGTGCATATGATAAAGGCACCCTTGTGTTGTTCAAAAGGAACATCCCTGTTCTTTCCCTTTATCTTCCCTTAACAGTTCACCATCCAATGATAGGAGGGGCCTCGCCTCCAACAGTCCACACTTTTATCTTCCGCTGACCAAGCAACAACGTGAGGCCAAGGGCTGGATTTCCTGCTGCTCGCTGAGAGGGGCTGTTTGCCTTGTTTAAAATATTACTTGCCTCCAGAATCTTGGAACAAAGCCTGAGCAACACCTACCCAGCATCCATTTCAGTTCCAACTTTAAAAGTCTCGAAGTCCACCGTACCAACACGCCTTGCGTGTGACTGGGAGTGGGAGAGGCTGGATGCTTTTCAGAAAGAAAACTTCGTTTTCAGGCCTGCTTGCTATCTGCGACATACACAAGACCCAGCCTCATAAAAGTTCAAAAACCCCAGAAGTCAGTTACAGTAGCTCAAGTTAAACTCTGAGTTTATACTAGTATTATTAAAATGATTCAGTAGCATTTAATAACTTCCTTAAACCACTGGAACTCAGACCAGTACGGCATGTGCTTCCTTGCACAAGCCAAAGGCCCAGAATATACTAGTATTCTGTTCTGTACCAGGAGGGCAGGCAATGGTCTTTAGATGTCTCTCAATCCCGACTCGCCCCTGAAATTCTACTCTGTTGCCATATGTGCATGCTTTGTAAGTCCAGTCTCAAAAGCACTTGCAATTGTCTCAAACTTTGTATGATCTTTCCCACTGTCTGTTGACTCTGAATAGCAAAACCTACTTTTCTGGTGCATAATGGCAGTTGCAAGGCTGTGTATCTCATTTGCTGGCTGGCATCACCAAAGGGGATTCCTACACAAGGGGATAGAGGGCCCTAACTCAGTGCCATTAGGGGACAAGAGATCCAACTTCTTCTTGGTACCATATTCAGCATATCATGAGGTTAATGGGCCCAGACAAGCATCAAATCAGATGTTTAACACATTCCCCCGCAGTTCCTTTCTGGGGTATAAGGAAGCTTTTTAAAACCAATTACAAAAGAAGACAAAATCCTTGGTCTGAATGTCCTGAAACGCCTCACAACCTCAGGTGAAAGGGCCGGGTGGGAGAACAGATATAGAGGTTGGGAGCGAGAGTGGGCAAAACCATGAGAAAAAAGTAAGAAATTAGTGACTTCTAGCAGCCAGAGTTCAGTCCACAAAACCATTTCTACACCAACAGTATTTTTAGAATTCTTTTCTTTTTTAAAAAAAAAAAAAATGGGGCTAGACAAAGAGCCCTGGAGTCCTGGTGTGGCTCTGCATGATAAGCACTGAACTGCTAACCTCGAGGACGGCAGTTCAATCCCATCAGCTGCTTCCCAAGAGAAAGATGAGGTTTCCTGTTCCCGGAAAGATGTACGGCCTCGGAAACCCTGTACAGGGGGTACGCTCAGTTGGAATTGACTTAAGGCAATGGGTGGGTGGTAGGTAACAAAGTAAAATGAGGATGGCAGAGAGCAGAGGAATCATATCCTTTCCATGCAAAATCTAGAATGCAACATTCTTTACATTCCCTCTCCTACAGCTACAGGTAGCTCAGTCCTGCCTAGGGTGGGGAGGTGGAGGCTCTGAAAACACGAGCCAGATAAGCAGTTCAGCCCCAGCAGTCACAAGGCAAGCACTCTCCAGCATCCCTGACTTCCTCCCAGCCATGAAGTTAGGAACAACCTGTACAGACAAAGAAAACAGAAAACTTGCGAAACCTCGGCATCTACCATGCTCACTGAATGTGCCTGAGGAAACTTTCTCAGAGCCTTTTAAGATGCTTCATTACAATTCTGGGAAGAAAATGCAGTCCACTGTACCCAGGCATATACATGTTCACACAAACCCCATCTCATGCTCTGCCGGCCCTACAACTAAAAAGCAGAAGTCAGAACACATGTAATCCCAAGAAT
The DNA here is from genome assembly GCF_000296735.1 of Chrysochloris asiatica. Taxonomy (NCBI): domain Eukaryota; kingdom Metazoa; phylum Chordata; class Mammalia; order Afrosoricida; family Chrysochloridae; genus Chrysochloris; species Chrysochloris asiatica. The sequence goes on from NW_006408578.1 coordinate 13,649,676, forward strand.
GGCCTCATTTATTTAACAGATTCAGAATTATAACTAATATTTCTCCATAAACTAAATTAAGGAGAAGGGGCACACTGGCATGCTCCTAAATTTGGAAACAATTGCAACATATAGTAACCCCACGTGTGTCAGAGTAGAACTGTACTCCATGGGGCGTTCAGTGGCTGATTTTTTCTGAACTAGATTGCCAGATCTTTCTTCTGCGGCACCTCTGGATGGGCTGGCAATGAACTCCTAAAGCTGTGCTCTAGCCGAAGCAAAAATCCTTTTAAGGCCCTCCCCCAAAACACACACACTCAAAAATGAATACAGTGAGGACATTTTTTCATCCTACTAGCCAAGATTCAGTGTTTCGTTCTGTTGTGCATAGGGTCGCTATGAGCTGGTACCAACTCGATGGCAGGCCAAGATTCACTTAATGATATTAGAGCTTGAGACAGATATGCAAAATAATTCTAGTTACACCTACCTTACAGAGAGATGTTGAAAGTATCATGCTATTGATTCTAATCATATATTCTACACAACCTAGAATAAGTAAATTCTCCTTTGTTGTAGAAAAGAGAAAACAAAGGGAAACATTAATCTCTCAAAGCCTGACATCATTTTTCATTTCTTTGCACCTGTTTTAGTTCTAGGCCCATCCGTAACCACTCTCAGATATGCCCAGGCAAAACACGTCTGGTCTGTGCTCTCTGCAAAGTATTAATATTAGTTGCTTAAGATGTTCCATACTATTTTTGGACCTCAGATGTGGGGCAAGATTTGGTATCAAAATGAAAATCTGAAATATGATGATGATCAACATGAACCAGTAGCATCTACAAATATTTCAGATGTTAGTACTATCAAGAGTTGTAAGACAAAGTCCCTGCCCTCAAAGACCAAGCAGGCTGAGAAAACAGAGAATACTCAAAGACGAATTTCAATGCCAGGCATAATGGAATAGGAGCCAAACACCATCAGAGCCTCAGGGCTCACCACAGGTAAGCTCATGTAGCATGAGGGCAGCAGGGCAAAAGCAAACCTGAGTTTGAAACCAGGACCCACCTCTCAGCATATATAGGCAGAAATGGCATTCTGGTTAGTAGGAAACACATGGGCAAACACATGGGATCCACAGGGTACATCTGGAGAACAGTGTGACCAAATCTTTAGCTCTCAAATGCTGGTGTTTTCACCCTTCTTCAGTGGAGAAAAACCAGACACTTTTGAGTTTCTTAGAATACTGAATTCTTTCTTTTTTTAGGTTAAAATGCTCCCCGTTTAAATTCAAAGATAGTAGATAGCTGAGATTATTTTTTAATCTTCCTTGGTAAAAGGGGGGAAAAAAAATTAAAAAAAAAAAGCAAGTCCATGCCTAACTGCAAAAGTTGTTATTTTCTGGCCTATGAAAATAAACCCCTTGAGAACCATCAGACTATGTCAGCACATTATGTGAAAAGAGGGAGAGGGGAGTGGGGGAAATGGCACAAGATGGAACCAGCAAAATTACACAGAGGACAAGGCTCCATCTAATACGGATGAACTTTCTCCTATAGGCGATGGGACCCCACTGAAGGGGGCCTCCCCTTTCTTAGCCATGGAATGAAATACTCATTTCCATACATTTAATGTGCTTTAACAGAAATTTCTTAATTATGTGTTTGACGGTTTTAGGACTTAAGAGGCACATAACCCAGCTAGGGCACTCCAAGTGTGGTGCTGTAGGATCAGCACTGGACTGCTAACCACAAGGTCGGTGGTTCAAACCCACCAGCCGCTCCTTGGAAATCCTATACGGGGTCGCTATGAGTAGGAACTGACTAAAGGAGGGAGGTCCAGGTTAGGGCGGGCATTCATCATCATGACCAGACTGAAAGGACACAAGGACCAATCTGGCTTTGAGAGGTCAAGGAAGGGGCGGGTCAGAAAGGATGCTGGTCCTTCCTGGACTACACAAGATAGGTGGAAAGGCAGTTAACTGACAGGGCCAACAATACTTGTAACAAAAGACTACAGCAGGATGGGACTGGTCATCCAGGAGGCAAATTTTAACAGGAGCTTTGTTTCAAGAAGGAGCCCAGGTGGTGCTGTAAGATAAGCACTGGACTGTTAACCACAAGGTAAGGCTGATAGTTCAAACCCACCAGTCACTCCTCAGGAGAAAGATGAGGCTTTCTGCTCCCTTAAAAACTTACAGCCTTATGAGCTGGAACAGACTCAATGGCAGTGGGCTTTGGTATTTGTTTTAAAGAAAAGAAAACCTAAGAATGTCCAGAGCCAGAAATAAGTGGGGGCCGGGGAAAGAAGAAAACCCAGAGGTGGGAAAGCAGGGAAAGGAGGGCTCCCAAGCACCGCCAGATAAAAGACTTGTGGTTAAAACCTAACACCTAACATTATCTTTACAGACACACACATTAATTGTCCAACTGGACTTTACTAATGAAAATTGACCACAAATAACTGCTGAGGTGGAAGTACTTCATTAACCTTAATTTACAGAAGATCAAAAGTCCACACAAAAACTTTACCAACTATGAAGGGGCTTCCAAAAGTTTGTGGGGGAAAAAAAAATCCCATTGTCTTGCAATCCCCTTTTCCCATAAATTTTTTGAAGACCCTTGTATAAAACTCAAGAGGGATAAATAAAACATGCCTTCCTTCTTTCAAAGAGCCCACCATAGGACACGAATAGTTGGAGACTTGAATTTCATTTCATTGAATCGATAGGATCTAGGGCAGCAGACCTTTCTGGGATGCTGGGGTTGTTCTCGAGCTGTGCTGTACTGCCCATATACAGCAGGGGACTACTGAGCACTTGCCACGTACCTAATGTGACTGAGACGTTGTTGGGTACCTTTGAGTAAGTTCCAACTCATAATGACTTGAGAGGGTTTTGCAAGGAGCTGCTGGTGGGTTTGAACTGCCTACTTGCAGTTAGCAGTCCAGTGCTTATCCTACAGCACCACATCAGGACTCCGTGACTGAGGCAGTGACTTTAATTTCATTTAACTTCAGTTTAAATTTATTTAGTCCCACACAGCTAGTGGGTATTCTACTGGACAGAACAGGCCTATGGTATTTTTTCCTTAGCATTCTTTGTGTGCTTGATGTTGAAATACCAAGTTGCTTACTTACATTCAGCAGCTTGCCCCAGACCTCCAGTCGCTTTTTTCAGTAAAAGGGCTGTTCTATACACTTGTGCATACTGTCACCATCTCTAAACCATAAACTCTGCAAAGTCCTTGAGGAAGTGTTCTGTAAGAGCTCCACATATAGGTGTAAACATGGCCCAAGCCCTAATGGCTCCTGGAAACCTCAACGGGGTTCCAGAAGAGACGGTGTTCTTGTGAAGGATGCTTATTTTGCAATTACCAAAAGAGAACAGGTACCTCCCTCAGCAAGCCTCTTACATACAAGGCAAGAGCTAAAACCAGGAGCCCCACTATGCACTTGACAGTTGTTCTGAAATTGCAACGTATACACAAAGTGAACGTGAAAAGGGATGATTCTATAAATTATAAAAGTCAAAAATCACAATCAGGGAGAATGCAAAAGTGACTGGTTAAAAGGTGTTGTTAGGAGTAGGCTGGCTCAATCTTTGCTTCTTCACGTGGCCTTTGAAGGTGAAAACTCACCAATGTTTTTCTGACCTTCAAGCTGTCAAAGGTTAAAAAATAAACTGGGCCTGACATCTCCCCTCCAAAGATTTTGGGAGAAATACACTTCACCCAAGGCCTTCAAATACTTCACAATGATAAAAATGCATTTTTCAGTTACTTCAAATCAGTTAATTATTGACTCACCACTAGACTAGCTGGACGAATGCAGAGGTTTCTGCCTTTAGCTCAGAAAAAAAGGCAGATACCTCGGGAAGAGAGACTGAAGTGTTGTCTAAGGCCATACTGAAAAGTGGAGGGACACAGGAGGGGAAGGAGCCTCTGTAAGGAGCCCTGCTCTCAGAAAGAGCTGGAAGAAGCCCCAGGGCTGAGGAGCTGGGGAGTCTGTTACAGAGGATGCTGCAGGCTGGGAAAGGGGACTGGGTCCAGGGCAGAAGGGGAGCTGAGTGTAGGCAGAGGAAAGATGATGTAAGAGAGCTTAAGAAAACCTGTTTGAACATGGTGTGGGAGACCTGACTAGAAATGGGAACAAAGGGAACAGAGAGGGAAAAGTAAACCGAAACACCTTCTAGAAGAAATGACGGCCTGAAGATGGAATGGACTCACAGGACAGAGAAGCATATGGAAGAAAGGAACTGTTACCCACTGGGGCCACAGGCTAGAATCCCTGGGGCACTAATGATAGGAGGGATGGGCTGAATTCTTCTTTAGACACTGAAAGTAATGAAAAACCCAGAAGAACGTCTGGGCACTGTGAGATTTACATATAGGTGAGAAATCAGGTAGAAGAATGGGTATTGGTTGGACCCTCTACACACAGGTGAGACCAGAGTTGGGAGAAGTGGTGAGTCTGAGATAGAGGCACCACAGAAGGAACAGGAAGAGGAATAAGGGCAGGAAACCAAGAAGCCAGTTCCAAGGTGAAGCTCCAGACAGAAATGCCCAGGGTCAAAACCCTATTTCCCACTATTGTACCTCCAGTGTCTAGTATGTGCCAAGCATACAGAACACACTCAATAGATATTTGCTGAATAAATACATGAGCAGAAAGACAGTTAAGGGACGACTTTCCAGAAGACACAGTCCCTCCGTCAGGCTGTCATGTCCCCTCTCCTGCCCTCCTCTGGCAGGCAGCCTTCCTTGCCTCATCTGTTACCTCTGTTTGATCCTCATTTATATATATATATATCATCTCCCCATCCCATTCCTACAGCCTCCCAGGACTACCTCCAATACCATCTCTCATGCTCCCTCCCCCACCCCCAATCCTATTTCCTTTAGAGCTGCAATGACTCACTCTCCGCTGGTTTCTTCCCTCTGCCTGTGAAGATGCTCACTTTCCACTATACTGGAGAAAATAGAGTCCTGGTGTGGCGCTGTGGGATAATGCACTGAACCACAAGGCCGGTTTGAACCATAAGACTGGTGGTTCATACTCACTAACTGCTCCTCAGAAACCCTATACAGGGTAGCTATGAGTTGGAACCAGCTCGATGGTACTTAACAACACCAACAAAAATTATGGAGAAATAGTCCCTTATTCCTGCTTTACCCTCTCCCATTAACCCTTTCCCATCTCAGGGCATTTCTTATACGAGGGGCTTCCAAAAATTCAAAGGAAAATGCCATGATCTTTTCATTCCATTTTTCTACAAACTTTTCGAAGTCCTCTGGCATGTTATTTGTAGACTGCTGCAGGTCAGAAAGCACATGTTTTCTTCCCCTTTTTTATCCTCCATTGTAGCCAGTTCATTGCTTTCTTTGGGGCAAAACATACATCTAATATCAGCTGAATTTTACATAATTAAAAATTCCAAAACAAGGCAGGAAGAATGATGACAGAGAACATCCTTTCTCTTGGCAAGAATATAGTCACTGAGAGTGCAGTTTCAGTCCAACGGGAGCAGAATCCAGGTGGTAATAAGGTTTGACAGGTGGCTGCCAAGGGGTAGCAGTAATATTCTCCCCAAAGGAAGGCTAGAAGCGTAAGAAGCAGGCACAACAGCAAAGTCCATGAGTCCTTCTGAAAAGGAGACTGTACATACATGAAGGCTAAAGACAGACATTTATAAAAATAAAAAGGGTGAAGAGAAGGGGGAGAGTAAGAGACAGACAGACCAGAACAGACATTGAAGAAAAAATACTGGCTGAAAGCAAATGATGACAAGGAATTGCAGAAATGAGGTGACAAGAAGGGAGAAGGATGTGGTGTCTAGAATGGTTACAGCATTGGCTATGAGTGGCACACACCTTCTCTGGAGGCTGAGAGGATGAAAGGTACAGAAAGAAACATTAAATGAATACACAGGAAGCTCTTGTTGGGTGGCCTTCATCTCAGGCACACAGTAGGCTCCTAAACAGTTTACTAAGTAGCAATCTCAGTGGCAGAATTCTTGCCTTCCTTAGGGAAGACCTGGATTTGATTCCGGGCAAATGTACCTCATGTTACCACTTGTCTGTAGTGCTGCTATGACGTTGAACAGATTTCAGAGAAACTTCCAGACTAAGATGGGCTAGGAAGAGAAGAAAAGCCGAAAATGAGCCCACGAAAACCCTATGAATTAATAACGGTCCGATCCACAACCAATCGTGGGGACGACGGCGCAGGACCAGGCAGTGTTTCATTCCCCTGTGCACCGTGTTGCCATTGAGCTGGGCAGCTGATGACAAGAAATGTCAATAAAAAGAAGAAGTCAGCCCAATGCTGTTGAGTGAGGAGAAAGGGGAACTGATGGCTTAAGATGCACAGGACCCCAGAGCAAAAGCCTCCCCAGCAGCCAGGGACTGTGGCACACTGTCGGTTAGCTTAGGTACTTAGCTGCTCTTGAGCAACAGTGGGCCCACAGGAGCAGCTAAGCAGCATTCCAGAACTCTCTCCTCACAGAGTACATCGACATTTCCTACCCTAGATGGCTGGCTACCTGGAAAGGGTGAAAGTGTGTTTTGTTAAACAGTTGTATCACTTATTCTGGTACTGGAAAGCAAACCTGATAAGCCCCCTCCCCTACCCCAACACACACACAGATGTCAAATTCACACATGGCTTGCCCAGACAGTAAACAAGTGGATTCTACATAAAGAAAGAAAACATTTCCCTAAAAGCCTAACCCAAAATGGCTTTAAAATTTTTTCCAGAGTGAATTTCCCTCATTCCAGACCAACAATTCCTTGGTGCAGAATGCAGCTGGGATATTCACATGGACCTCACTGCAATCCAGAGGCACAAACCCACCCCACCCACTCTACCCCCAGCAGCGGTCCCCAGGTTCTTCCTGCAGGTTAGGCTGACCTGCATAAATATGTGAGCAAAGGCCAAGTGATTCAATTAGTGTGAATTAGGCTGGTCTCTTTTAGGTCAGTTCTTTCTCCTTTTGTTTAGCTTTGACTCAAAACTTACTTCAATGATCTCTACTCCTGTTAGAGTACCTAAGCAAATTAAATCATTTCAAGTGAAGAGGGGAAAGGAAATGGCTGGGTCTTCAAAACAACATATGCAAACAGCTTTCCTACACCACCACCACCCTGGGAATCTCTCTGTCCTCTTCAACTAGGAAAATCTGAAGCAACTGCTTCCCAGATGAAAATTCTGGACTCATCTGTTTGAGTGTGAAAACCATGCAGCTAAGCCCCGGCTTGCAGAAACCAGAAATTTTCAGCAACTATGGAATGACTAAAAGCTGCCCCCAGTCAGCATGAAAACCAAAAGGAGTGATCCTCTACCTCCTGACCTACAGGCAAAGACAGCCCTGTCCAGGGCAGAGAAGCCAGGGAGTGTGTTCAGTTCTAAGACTGCTGAGCAAAGAAGACAGGGGAATTGCATGGGACCAACAAAACACGCTTAATAACAACAAATAACAGCCCACCCAGAAGAAAGAAAATGTAGCTAATAATTTAAAATTTTAAAGGGATTCAATGAAACAGCACTGCTTGAGTAGTAGTTCTTTTAGTCCTTTGGAAAGTCCTTTTAAATCCATTCAAAATTCAAAGTCAGATGCAACCTAGTTCTATCTGAATTTCCCCCACTAGGAGGAGATCAACCCTTTTATCAAGTATCTTGGCAGGAAAAACACATTTTCTCTGACTGAAATGGAAGACCAACTCATCAAAACTCAACACACAGTTTCAGACCACCTTGTGGAATCAGACCCTCTAATAATCACCTATGAGATTGGAAAGATGGACCACAGGAAATGAAAGATGCCAAAGAAGACTTAAAGGGAAGGTGAGGACGCAGGACCTGAAATCTACACATGTTAACTGAAGAGAACACTGCTGAGAGAGAACTGCCTCACTCTGAGAAACCACTTCCACTACCTCCTTCGTTCTATTTATTGTTCAGTTGTAAATGACTGGGCAACTGCTCCTTGGCCACGTGTCTCAAGGATTGGCCAATCTGTGTCACCAGCCCACCACATACACAAACCACCAACGAATGAAGCGCGTGGTGAGGCTGCTTTGTTTTATGTGAACTGATACTAACATCCTGCACTTCCTGCTAGTTCTGATTATACTTACTATCTCTATTCAAGGAAAAGTCAAGAGTTACTCATAAAGTCTGCTGGACTAGTACCCTTAAATCAGTAAGGCCAAATGGCACCAAGGATTTAAGGTAAGGAATGGATTCTGGAGCCATATGCCTGGGTTCAAATCCAGACTCTACCACTTACCAGCTGCGGTAAGTGGCTTACTTCAGTAGCTTCTGAAACTCTCCGTGCCTCAGTGTCTTCATTTGTTAAGACAGAGACAACAAGAAAAGCTACTTCATAAGTCTGTTGTGAGAAACAGATGAATTAAATATGTAAACACTGTCTGGGGCACAGTACAAACAACCTATGTGTTTGCTATGACCATATATGCGGTCACACCTAAACATATGCTTACGTACATGCATGTGCCTATCCGTTCTCCTGGGCTAATTCACAGAACATCAATCAAGTCAACACGTGCTAAAGGTGATTACATTCATATAGAGCTGTAGTTCTCAAACTTGAACATGCTTGTGAAACCAGATTGCTGGGCCCCTTCTCCAAGGATTTCTGACTTAGTAGGTCTACAGTGAGCCTTGAGAATTTGCATGCATTTCTAACAAGTTCCCAAGTGATGATGTTGCTGGTCTGGACACTGCACTTTATGAGAAGTACGTATGCTATGGAGCAGTTAGTTCATGTTCTAGGTCTCAGGTCTAAGCCCTACCTACCGAGTTCACTAACGTAAGCCACAGGAGATGAAATGAGAAAAGAGGGTGGCAGATACACCTGTGGCAAAGACATTTGCTGCTCAGAGAATATTTGTGTGCTCTCTATATTTCCTAGTACCTCTGCAATCAAGGACCTCTGGTAGCATGTTGTTGTTGTTGTTGTTAAGTGCCTTTGAGTCGGTTCCGACCCATAGCGACCCTGTACAGGGTTTCCGAGGGTGTAAATCCTTACGGGAGTAGAAAGCCTCATCTTTCTCCCGCGGAGCGACTGGTAGTTTCGAACCGCTGACCTTATGGTTCGCAGCCCGATTCGTAACCACTACGCTACCAGAGCTCTAGTGGTTACAAATCGGGCTGCGAACCTCAAGGTCAGTAGTTCAAAGCAACCAGGGATCAAGATGAGGCTTTCGCTCCCATAAAAATTTACAGCCTTGGAAACCCTATACAGGGTCGCTATGAGTCGGAACCAACTCCATGGCATATCACCACCACCTCTGCAGTCAGGCAAGGCCACATGACTTGTTCTGTCCAATGGGCTGTAAGCAAAAGGGGCCAGCATTACACCTGCAGGCGAAGCTTTTAAAAGTTGGTGTGTAACCCTCCAGCTCTTTCTCCTCAGGATGGCACCCTAGGAGCCATGCAGGATGGAAGGAAAGCTGCCAGGATCCTGGGTTCGCTGGAAGAGAGCTATGCTCGTACTCAAGCGATGCTAAACTTGCAGAGATGTCACATGAACACATATAGGCACCCCTGATTCCTAAGTCTGCTTTAAGTCAAATTTAAACAAAGTTGCAACAGTTAGTTTCAGCTTCTTATCTAACATCAGTTTGTCAAATGTTGTCTTTGTTGTTAAGTGAAGTGCTGCCCAGTTGGGTCCAACCCCTAATGACCCTGTTCAGCATTTCTGAGGAGCGGCTGGTGAGTATGAACTGTCTATCTTACGGTTTGCAGTCCAGTGTGGCTCAAACTGACCGGCGGTCCAGGACTTCCCCACAGCACTACACTGTACAGTAGTATACAGTGTGTACCTTTCCATGCATGAAAAATAAATAAATAAAAGCAACACTTCCGTATACACCAAAACATATTTAACATAATAGTGCAATAATGCTTTGATGCAAACTCCCTTTGTTATTACTAACCGTTATGTTGTTTTTATGAGCTATTGAGTGGATTCCAACTCACAGTGACCCTGTACAGGGTTTCCCAAAAGTAGCTGGTGGGTTTGAACCATCAACTTTGTGGTTTGCAGTCCAGTGCTGACCCTATAGCACCACACCAGAAGTCCGTTTCATATATATATGTACCTCAGATTTTCAACACTAGGCTTTACAGGGATTGATGGAGTTTGATTCATAAACTAAGTCATACATAAGTCGAACGTTCAGAAGCCTAGAGCTGTTAGTAATGTCATCTTATGGGTTGAACCACTGCGATCTCAATGTTCGTTGATACCTCAGCATAGCTTAATCTGAATAAAACAACTCCCATTACTATCATTAAAAAGGATATCCAAAGAATCCGTCACATCTTAGGCCCAAACTACCAAACACAGATATGAGATACTTTATTAAGGATTTCTCCCCTACTCCTGTTCACTGTTATCTGCCAAAAAACAAACAAACAAACAAACCACACCTATTTAGGGCCTGTTTCTCACGGAATAGCAAAATTATTAATTGCAACATGATTATGTAACAGTTGCTAAAAAACTTAGAAAACCAAACATGCTAAAACATACTGAAAATGTGAAAAGCAAACATGCTATAAGATTTGGTTCAAAAGTCCCATGAAGCCAGAGCACAGACATCCCATTAATGGAATCCACTGTCTCAAAGTTACCTCCTGATGACCAGTCAGGAGTAAAATGTTTCAACTCTATTTATTTAATCATTTGTGAAATGATCATGTATTTTGCCCAAATAAGAGGAGATGTCTGTAAGGTAAAACATCAGCACTTATCCACAAAGCTGCTTTAAGAAAATCATAAAAAATAAATCACAGTCTCTAGTTACCCTAGGGAAAGTTTTACAATTTAACATGCAAGTAATGAGCTGTCCACAGAATACGAACTACCAGACTATGTGAAATTAAATATAATAAAAATTCTCCTCTCCCCTAAGTTAACACCACATACTCACACACAGCCTAAACAGTCACCCAGAACATCTCAGCCATCAATCTCCTTGGAAATTTTAAGCTATACACACAACTAGGAGAGACGAAGAGAGATTTAAAAATGTGTAATAAAATCACGTAGGACCTTCCAGGTCTATTGGGCACAACAGAACTGATCAGGAGGGCTATCTACAAGGAGCACTTTTATGGGGATAATCCTGGAGTCCTGGTGTGGCGCTGTGGGTTAATGAGCCAGACTGCAAAGCTGTTTGAACTGCAAGGTCGGTGGTTCAAGGTCACCAGCTGCCCCTCAGAAACCCTGTATAGGGTCAGTATGGGTCGGAACCAACTCAAAGGCACTTAACAACAACAACAACAAATCCTAAAGTTAAGGAATTTCTCACCAGGATTCTCCTTGGCTCTTTCTACAGAGAGCAAAAGAAACAGCCCTTTGTAGATACACACTCACACACACACATTGTATGCTCATCAACTGAGGAGCTCAGTGGCCTGGGATTTCCAAATAGCCCTGGGAGAGCCAAGAGAGGAGAGGAAGGGATCCTGTGGCTCAGTCCCTCAAGAGTCCATTCTCGGGGTGTGTCACATTCCACTTCTTTAGGTACTTCCACGTGTAGGGGGTGTGGGGAAGGTAAACACTCATACAATACATTTGGTCACATATTATAACTCAGCTGCAGAACCAGAGTTAAAAACAAGAAAAAAGCTGTAATATTAAAGGTTTGATTTCTCTAGTATTTTTACAGCTTTTTAGTAACTGTTTCAGAGTCCCTGGGTTGGTACAAACCATCATGCTCAGCTGCTATGATGAAAGGTTGCATATTTGAGCTCACCCACAGGCACCTCAGAAGAAAGACTGGTGGTCTACTCCCCATTCCAAAAATCGAGACACAATTTTACTCAGAAACACATGGTGTCACCATGAGTCGAAATCGACCAGTTACTGGTTAGCATCTGTTGAGTTTTTGGTGAATGGTTTTTTTCTTTTTTTTTCAGGAGATATGAAAAGGCTACATGACCTAGAACTCCAGAACATTTCCATTTTAAGGAGAATAATAGTCTTCACTGCCATCGAGTTGAGTCCGACTCATATAGCTCCTGTATTGTTTCCGAGACTGTAAATCTTTCTCCCATGGGGCAGCTGGTGGGTTTGAACTATCAACCTTGAAACAGGATTGTTCCTTTCCTTTAAGGAGTTAACAGTTGAATACACTCTCTAATATAGTAATATTAGAAATAATAGGAGCAATGGGCAACTGGATAACTGGATTTATTAATATACACAAGTTAAAGGAAACTTAGCATCACATAATAGCACGTTAGTACAACTGTTGTTGTTAAGTGCTGTCAGGCCCCCAAACTCCCTATGATTTGGAAATTTATTTTGTAACATTGAAAATGTATCCTCAAATCAGTCTTTGTAGTTTATCTGCAAGAGAAACACAATAGAAAGACAATTTCATGTAATTTTTATACTATAACTTGCTCAGCTTACTTCTCCTATAGTCACTTTCATAATAAGAGAGTCTAAATCAAAAACACCAAACTCACTGCAGATAAGTGAATCCCAACTCATAGCAACCCAAGAAAACAGTACGTGCCCCTCAGAGTTTCCAAGACCATAAAATCTTTAGGGAAACAGCCTGCCACATCTTTCTCTGGTGGGTTCTAACTGCCGACCTTTCTGACAGCGGTTGAACACTTAGACCAACTGCACCAGAGAATCAAGCTGTAAGTAAACACATAAATTGATAAATCTTAAGCTCATTATAGCCAAAATCTCTTTTACATTTACTGACAGCCCAAGGAGGTTTGTGGTTTTATCGTCCTACACATTGTTTTTATGTCACTAATTTATTGTCAAGAGTTTAATACAAGGATTCTCTCTATTCCCTAGTCCCAACCTGACTGGGGCCACCTTCTCTTCAGGATTGAAGGAACTGAACATGCTAATCAGTACAGTTGCTCTCCTCGGACCTCACTACTGCTGCCTCCTTAAGTGCCACCAACTCACACCCAAATCAATCTCGAGCCATTCATGTGTCACCCCTTAAGCCGTGCAATCTTTATGCAGACAGAGGGCATGACCAAAACCAGTTCTCGTTTGACTAAATGATTCCCAAACCAGCACATCCCACCCACTTAGAGGTTCCTCCTCTGCATCTCCTCCTTTGCTCAGAGGCTGCTAAGGCTTGCTGCTCCTCAGGGCCTAGCTCACACATCATATGACTGTTGTAATCCCTCTGAAAACAGAAGACTTTGTCCACTTTTCCTTGAGTTCTTAAAATCTTGGATAAGAAGACCACCAACCAGGTTAACATTTCAAATCTTCAGGTATCTTTAATCAATTGATAAAATTCTTCTGGGTTTCAACCCCCACTGCTCCCCGTCTTTATTATAAATAACAGTGTTTCAAGAAGGTCAACAGTAATGAATTTAAATAAAATATTGGGATTATGTAAAGGGAGGATAAACTTTTAGACAAATAGGGATGTTATGGATTGAGATGCTAATAACTATCCAATAAATTTGCCATGTCTTCCAAATATTCTCGGGGCATCCAGTATGAACAGAAGGCACACTCCTTTACTTCCTCCTCCCATCCTCTGCCTTGAGGCCCAGATGTCTTCCTTCCACGGGGCCTCTGATTCATGGAGGGTGGTCTCCAGCAGCTGTTCAAATCTATGTCTCTTTATTTTTCTCCCCTTCACCTCCATCTCATCTCCACCATCCCAACCTCTCAACAGTTGTCTGCAAGACCCCACCCAATCAGCAGATGTTCCCACATCCCTATAGTCAGTTATAGGCCATGCCCAAGGTTCTCCACCTGAGCCACAACCCTCCCATGAACCTCTAGGCATCATCCCTACTCTGGAGTCAGAGTGCAGACCTTGCTTTTTGGCTTGGGAAATAATGGCTTTATTATTTTTCCATCTGCCAGGAGTTTCTAACAGCCAGAGAACGAATTTGTCTCTTTTATGCAATTCATATATATTTTCTTCCCTTGACAGTGTCTCAAACGTCTACCCCATTAAGGGAATACACCCACCATCAACATGGAAATTGCGAGGCATGGTTTTCATGGAAACTCATTAGACTGAATGTCACAATTAATTACATTTTCAAAGAGAATAATTTCTCTTATTAAAAAACAAAAAGCAACCCCCCAAACCCTACTTTATTCAGGAACAGAGTAGCTTATGCCAGATTCACTCGTATGTTAGCTACGTGTTACAGCACATCTCACCTGGGCACAGAGAGAGATTTGGTGCAACATCACCAGTGTTCTCAATGAAAAATAAAATTAGCAAACAGTCTTAAAAAGCAATAAAAAAAAAAAAAACCTCTGCCAAGTGACCAAGGTGAGATCATTTCTTCTGAACACCCCCCAAAAAAAATTCAACTCTAGGACTGACAGCTGTGTTCTTGGAACCACCACCCCGTCCCAGCACCAAGGTTCTGAAACCTGAATGGCACAGTGTATTTCCAAGCATATCTCAATATGAATTGAGGAAGAACACTGAGTATAATGAAGACAGATTCACAGATAAAGCCAAGTGACCTCTAAAGTCCTGTTCAGTTCTAAAACTGGGCCTTTTGCTTGGATAAGGTGACCTTGTTTAAATATTGAAGTTTTATGAGTCTTGTAAAGTTTTAAAAGCTTTAAAGTTTTAAAGTTTTATCTTCCAATATAGCTATGAAATTTTCAGTACCCAGGGGTCTTTGTAACATCTGCCTCTAAAAGTCCATGACATTTCATATATTCCTTGAGTTATAAACACAAAAGAATAATTCACATGCAGAATATAGACAGACAAACTGGCAGTATCAGTTGGATATCATTTGAGCCTATTAATGAATAATTTCCTTCTATTAATTAGAACAAAAGTAATTAATTTTTAATATAAAACTCCTGGGTACAAATCATTCTATAGTTCAAACTTCCCAATCTCCTTAAGCAGAGCATGGTGAATATGATTAATCTTTGGTGGTGGTGGGGGGGCATGACTCAGGATCAGCACAATGAACAGCTGTTAGTTGGAAACAATTACACTGTCTCTCACTGATTTCCCCCCATACCACATGGCTTCAGTTGGCCATGCTTGCATTTTCGATTGACATTTTTACGAAGCTAATTGTAGGTTCACACACAATTACAAAACATAACAGAGACCTTCTACACACTCTGTCCATTTCCCCCAATGGTAACTGACCTTTCTTTTTGAATCACCTGATATCTTTTCTTGTTGCTATCATCCGATGGCTTTTCTCTATCCCAGCCCCAACTCTGGTTCTAATTTATTGACTGTAAGATAGAAGAGACAAGATGATGGTAAAAGGAGGGCCTAAAGGATTATCATGAACCAGAGGTAGGATCGTTAGTACCAGGACCCCATAACACCCATATGAACTTTTGAAAGCTGGTGTGGCACTGGGAAGATAAGCTCTGTACTACAAGGTCATTTAAATCGCAAGGTTGGTGGCTCAGACTTACCAGTCACTCCTTAGAAACCCTATACAGGTCGCTATGGGTTGGAACCCACTCAATGGCACTTAACAACAACAACAACACCTCCCCACACTGATGGCTCTCACTCATTCACATGCACATCAGCTGAATGTTCTGGACCTCAGAATGCCAAATAAGTGCCCTCCTGGTGTGGCACTGTAGGATAAGCACTGGACTACTAACTGCAAGGCTGGCAGTTCAAACCCACTAGCTGTTTCTTGGAAACCCTATAACAGGGTCGTTATGAGTTGAAACAGACTGATACTAAGTGATGTATTTATTTTTAAATCATGTGGGTGGGTACTAGCTTATCAATTGTTGTTTCCATCGCTGGTAACGGTACTTTGGCAGTGGCCAATGTCTTGCTCTGAACATCATCTACCAAAATGATGCCAACAGTTTGAAAGGAATACACGTAGCTTTTTTTTTTAAGTTTTTTTTTTTTTTTTAATCTGACTGCCTTATTTCGAGGAAGTTTTATCAGTTGCTTACCCTACATAGAACAATTCAATTGTAATATAAATTGAATGGATAAAGTTATAGAAAAGATACACTAAAGAGCGTTATGCTAGTGCTTTAAAGACTTCAGTAAATAAGAAAACGGTCACTTTGTTAAACTGCATTAAGAACTTCTCAAACAAAGAGGCTTCATCAGAGCAGACAGAGAGGGGCTTATCAGCTTAGGAAATGGGAAGAATGGCACAATTAACTGTCACACAGTACGATATAATTCACTCTGATGAGGCTAGTGGAAGAAAAAAAAGGCAAAGAGAGTGCCCATCTTGTCTATTTATATAATACCCAAATATCCCATGTTACAAACCACTTTTTCCTCAAGGGTTATCTATACACGTGGCCTGAGAGGAAAGGCAATAGC
>NW_006408578.1:13666175-13692109 GCF_000296735.1 Chrysochloris asiatica
GGAAGGTGGGGGGGGGGGCAAATGCATTTCTTTCTTATTATCAGCTCCTCTCCTCCACAGACCCAGCTCTGCCAGTGGGAAAGGGCTGCCATCGGTGTCCAGAGAGCTGCATCCTCCACGCTGGTAATCTCAGGGAGAAGTGATGCAAACAGGAAGACAGCTCAGGGAGGACCCAACAGAAATCAGAAGGGGCTACAGGAAGTAGCACCCAATCAATCCCCAATACCAGGGAGAGTTCACCTTCCCAGAGTGAACAGAGGCTCTAAGGACAATGAGTGGAAGACCAGAAACCATAAAACACAAAATGTGTGAGATGTTCTCATGACACTAAGGGAAAAAACACACCAAGGTTTGTATTTTGAAACAGATGCACAAAAAGAATTCCGCTTCTCCTCACGTGATGGTCCTTTAGCTTTCAGAGTGCCAGACAACTGAGGATCAGAAACATGTTTCACAAAGAGGAAAGATGGAAAGAAAAAGAACCCCTCTCTCACCCCCCAACAAGGGACTAGAAGAAGCCACAACACACCAGAAATAGCTTATGTGACACTGTTTCTAAGCGCCAAAGGATCTGTGCATTACCAGAGCGATTCCCTTGCAATGTGTTATAGTGAGCCCGAGCATTACTATATATGGTATGTTTACGGAGGGGTTAGATACAAACACAATACAGAACTTATAGGACACCAGAGCCAGCTTTGAAAGAGCTCAGTTTTGCTGCATTTATGGCCACAAGAGATATCCCCTAGCTGCAGATGCTTCAAGAACAGTCTCATGACTTACTGGCATTCTAATTACAGTGACTCCATCTCACTGCCCTCCCAAGGCTGCGTGCACACATACTTCCTTCTCCAAGGACTCCTCCTCTCCTCCCACCGCCCACTTCCACCCCCACCCCCAAAGACTGGCCATCACCCTGCAGTCCCACAGAGGCATAAATGCACACTGAAGAATGTCTCTGTTGAATGGGGCCTATGTTACATGACGGAGGGCCAGTGCTCCATGGACTTCCCCAGAAAGAGCTGGCAAGGCTGAGGCCTGTTTCACGCAGGCTCTCCAGGCTCTCGGCATCACCACCAAAAATACAGAACATGTTCATAACCCAGAGGGTTCTGCACAGAGGGGGAGCCAGACACTGAAGTGGGGGGTGGGGGCAGTCTGAAGATGTTTTAAAGTCCTGGAGCATGAAAGGGCGGGGGAGGGGGTGACCAAAGAGAGGGAGAGAAAAGCTTCATCACTGGCTTTAACAGTCTTGCCCAACCTGTTCTGCGGTATGTTCTGTTAACTCCTTTTTGGCAAAGGGATGCAAGCAGCAACCCCTTTTCTTTCCTCTTCTTTTCCCCACAACCCTCCCAAGGCAGACTTATGGAGAACAGGCAGGAAGAAAGAGACTGGCGTCAAATCCCTCACTTTACCATATACAGCACAAGACCTTTATTACCAGCTGCTTGGCCTGTCATCTCCCTGGATGGCACTTACCACCCAGCTGGCTCCTAACTCTCCTCCTCCCTTCTAAAATAGGAAAATCAAAGTTGGCGTTTTTTTCCCTCTTCAGAAAGAAAAACATGAACTACATCCAGTTTCCATGCACTTAAGCAATATACTATGTAAGAAGGAAATTAAAAAGTTGGTTTTCTTCTCTCGCTCCCTCTTTTTGGATAATAGCATTTACAGGGTTAATGGACAGCCTGCAGACCAGACATTTCCCTGCTTAGCAACAGAAGCATCAACTTAAGCCACATTGGTTGTTTTGACACAGGAAAAGCAGTTTCTACCTGGTGAAAATACCTAATGATGTTTCAGTTGCCATCTTAAGCAACAGACATATTAATCCCAAGAGAAGATCAGTAAAACCAAGTATGGTCAAGGGAGAAAAATTCAAAATAAGACTTTACTTAGCTGGGAGGTATAGCTCAAAGCATCAAAATTAGGTACCACACAGGAGGAAGTTCCAAAAGTTTGTGAAAAAATGGGATTCAAAGATAATGGAATTTCTCCAGGAACTTTTTGAAGCCCCTTGTAAAATGTCTGAAAGTTAGAGACTTCGGGATTGGAAAACTGCTCTTTTGAGGAAGTAAAGTGTGAGTTCACATTCTCCCTAACGTCTTGTTCATAGCTACTTAGTCTTTACATCTATATCAAAGATTTCTCAAATAGATTTTTAAAAACCTTCTCTTTCTCAGACAGATTTCCTCCATTGTGTGATAAAAAGGAAAGCATCAATTTTATCATAGATTATACTTTTTCCTTAAATATGCTTATCCTAAACTTCAGCAAAAACACAAATTCAATCCAAGGCCTCCATAACTTCTTTGAAACAATAAATCAATATTATTCTTTGAAATGTTAAGTATCTATTTTTTAAGATACAGGAAGTTTTTTTCCGTTCAGCAAGTGACTACAATGCTGTCACTTGGATGCTCAAGGATGGCTAGATATTTTTGTTTTAAGAGAAATTACACTCCATAACCAAAGCAAGGCCTAAAAGCAATTCAAACTAACAATTTGATCCAGTTGGTGAATACATAAAAGCAGACCAGTAAGGTACATTAATACACTCTTAGTTATTGCTGTTGTTGTTAAGTGCTGTAGAGTTGGTTCCAACTCATAGCAACCCTGTATAGGATTACTGAGGAGCAGCTCATGGATTTGAACCACAGACCTTGTGTTTAGGAGTCCAGCGCTTATCCTACAGCACCACACCAGTTCATACTCTAACTATGTTGTTGTTGTTGTTAAGTGCCATCTAGACTCTAACTATAGTCTTAATTAAATTTACTGTCAAGCAGAAATAATGTCACTGTATATATTTATAAACATAATTAGAAGGTCACAGAAAATACATGTGAGAAACAAAACAGAAGCAAAAAATTTAACAATGATATCACTTTTTGACATGACCTTGTTTCAAGTAATACATTTAAGTTATTCAAATGGTGATATCTGAATACTCTAGAAAACCATATTGTACAGTTTAGTTTTGACAAAGTCCCTTCAATTCAGAACTGGAGACAATATTTGACAACACATATTGTGTGTAAACCTTAAAAGGAAATATAATGACCTAGGGAAAATGAAACTTTCTAATTTCAACTCAATTTAAAATTTAAAAATTACAAAAGCATGCAGAGCTCTTTAAGATAATCAAAAGACACACATGCCAAACCAAGCAACAAAAGCCATCTCCTTCTTTAAGCAGTAAAATGTGTGCATTTATTTAGAACTCCTATGCAAATAGATTAAGCACATTACGTTTTTATTTCTAAAACTTGTATTTGAAAAACTAAGTTGAGTCATAGACACTCTATAGTGTGAACAAAACGGTGGTATTTAAAGCAAAAATTTGGCCTATGCAAAAAAAAAAAAAAAAAATCCAGTGATGCCCGCTGGTCTTAGGCAGAGTGGGCTGGCCCGACCAGTTGTATCTAACAGTTGTGCTCGAAACAACAAATGGTGCATTCATAAACTGCAAACGCAGAGGCTGTTCAGAGGCTGTGAAGTCTGCAAACCAAACGATGAGTGGCTGACTTTCCCGTTGTTCCACAGAAAAGGAGTGAAAGAGAATCGAATTCACTTAGAAGCACAGGCTGTCACTGCAGCTGTGAAAAACCGGTGAGCAAGAAGTCAAGAAGTCTAGATAAGGACGCCCGGAACACAACTTGCAGTCTCCTAACAGGAGCTCGGCCTAACGATGACTCTACATAAGATAATGAGGAGCTCTGGTAGCGTAGTGGTTGCAAAGCCAGCAGTTTGAAACTACCAGCTGTTCCGTGGGGGAAAGATGAAGCTTTCTGCTCCCATAAAGATTTACAACCTCGGAAACCCTGTACAGGGTTGCTATGAGTCAGAACCAACTCCATGGCACATAACCATCACCACATAATACTGCCGAGAGTCTTCATGAGGGAAAAGGTACAAGTAGAACCCAAAATTGATAGCCCCAATCTATGGGATTACCGTCCATAGTCTTATTGCAGCGACACTGACTCTCCGTGTCTGTAACAAAAGAAACATCTGGTACCAGCTACTCAGCATCCCTGATAATTCTGTCGGAGTTCCAACTTCTTAAAAAATTAATTAGTGGCATTTACACCTGCCAGTGCAGACAGCCTGTCAGGGTTCAAACATCAGATGGGAGAATTTCTAGGTTTATTACTGTCTCCCGAACTCAGCTGGAGTCCTGGTGTGGTGCTGCAGGATAAACACTGGACTACTAACTGTAAGGTCACAAGTTCAAACCCACCAGTCACTCCTTGAAAACTGGACACAAGGGCTGCTATGAGTCAGAACAGAATCGACAGCACTTAACAACACAATTCTTTCAGTATGATGCCCTGGTGTCCAGTGTCAGAAAACCCAATAGCAAGGGAAGCATGGCTCATTTGTGCTTACTGACTAATCTATCATGAACAATTTCATATTTTTTTAACCACATCAAACATTCTGCTCCTAATTAGGGCTAGCATCTTTCTTTTTTCAACTTCACAGCACCTTCAGAATCAAAGCCTCTTTCAAATTTACAAACCTGGACAGTGTACCCAGTAAGTAAGATAAGCACTGGCTTATTTGTGCTTACTTACTAATCTGTAGTGGACAATTTCACAGGGGTTTCACCACATCTTTGCTTATTGGGTAATCCGCCCCTGCTGGTGGCATAATGGTTAAGCGCTCCACTGCTAACCAAAAGGTCAGCAGGTTAAAGTTTGAACCCACAAGCAGTTCGGTGGAAGAAAAGACCTAGCAATTTGCTCCCACAAAGATTACAGCCTATGAAACTCTATGGGACAATTCTACTTCAATGGTCACTATGTATCAGACAGATTCAACTTGATGGTACACAATTCTCTCAACAGTATTTAAAAATAAAAAAATCCCACTAGCTCAAATGTATTCATCTCAACAGAAGTTTCTATCACAAATGTGAAGGTAACCTGTTTATAACCTACAGCTCTGGAAGCTTGATTAGTT
Organism: Chrysochloris asiatica; assembly: GCF_000296735.1. Classification (NCBI taxonomy): domain Eukaryota; kingdom Metazoa; phylum Chordata; class Mammalia; order Afrosoricida; family Chrysochloridae; genus Chrysochloris; species Chrysochloris asiatica. Next base: position 13,671,144 of record NW_006408578.1, read on the forward strand.
AGAGGTATTCATTAGAATCATCTGGGAAACTTTTTCAACCTGGACATGCCCTAGCCTTAAGCCAGACCTACTGAATCAGAATCTCCTGGGGTGGGGCCCTGGCATGTGTAGTATGGAAAAGTTTTCCCTGGGTAAGAATCATCATTTTATATGCTGCAAGCCCAGTGGAAAGCGACACAAAGAAGGTGCATCAAAAAATAAGACCAGTCAAAGAGGTGCTGCAATGTAAGCACTGAAATTGTACTACGTTCATATCCTGCTCCCAGGGCAGAGCCCCTGGCTGCTGGGTGGTTTTGCCAGTCACATGACTGCAGAATGAAGCAGCAGAAGCCATGTGCTGTATCCACAGGTGTCCAGCTCACAGATCAGGCCGGTCTGGGAGGTCAAGCCTGACCACACAGACTATCTCAGGGGAAGAGAGACACACTCAGCAAGGCGCCTTCGTGGCAGACGGCCTAGAGTCATCAGTCAGAACACTGAAGGTTACCCAACAAACTTGCTGTACTCACTGGTAATGTACTTAAAGTACAGAACATCAAGAAACTGCATCCCAGCTAAACGGGCTGTCCATTACTACTGACACACCGACTGTGGTGGTGGAGAATTGAGGCAGGTTACAAAAACGGGAAAATGACCAGAGCTCTCCACTTTCAGGAGGGATGATCGAAAACGACAGAGGCACAGGCTTCCACAAGGCTGTGAAACGAATGAGACGGAGCGCCCAGCTGAGGACTAACATCTGAAACACCTGGGAGTTAGGAAGACTGAGTTTTGCCTCTCTGCCTTCATTCTCAGAAGGCAGGTCATTTTAGAACACGGCTGCTGACAGGACAAGAAGCAACCGGTGGCAGCAGCTGTCGGGTTTCCAGCTCAGTAAACCTGCTGCTGACATTTTCCTGGTCTAATTACACAGAAGCTGCTCCCCTGACTTTCTCCTACACAAATTCCTTTTCCCTCAAGTTCCAAGTTAACTGTTGGCATAATCTCTTATCCCCTTCCTTCTTGCTCTAAAATGGGGGGCGGGGGGGAGGAACTTCGTGAACAATTTTCTGGGTAAATGTTTTCATTTTTAAATAGCCATCAGGTAAACAAAACGTTCCATTATAACCTGGACTTACTCTGGGCAATAAGTACAAAATGTGAGTGGACAGGCTCATGCTTACACAAAATTGCGTCAGACTGAAAAGCTATCATAGGCTAAAGTGACCAAATATCTAAATGAAAAATTGTTTAAAATGCAACTCCTCAGAGGGAGTTTTCTAATCCCCCCTCAGGACTTTTTAACAACAGTCTCAATCGTTAAACGGACTCTTTGAAGATCTTTAGTTGTTCATTAAATGGTCAAGGTCTTCTGAGAGATGCAGGCGCTCGCTCACAGAGACTGGTTCCAAACGCCGCCTCCTCGTCACCCGCCCTCGCCCGCCCGCCCGCCGGCTCGCTAGCTGGCTGGTCCGCGCCGCTCCGCCGCAGGAAGACGCCGACCTCAGTACCACCGGCCAGGTCCCGCCTCCGCTCGCAGGCCCCGCCCCGCTGCTCGGTTACCCAATCGGCGTCCGCCGTCCTGACTGACGGGCTCGATCCCAGAAGAAGGTGTCACCCATGGCGGGAGCTGAGACTGAGGTGGGCGGCCGGAGCCCGAGGGGTCAGTTCCAGAGACCCTGGCCGACCATTCGCCGCCCTCCTCGGAGAAAGGGGAACGAATTTGAGTTTCCTTCGACACTGGCTTCTGCGCTTTCCACTGTATGAAAACTTCTCCTCTGAGGTGGATTTCACTTTACACAATGGTTGTGCTGCACTGAGCCCGTTGTGGCCAGGCCTTCTCTTCCCACTCTGGAGGGTGTCTGCCTGCCCAGGTTCCCGGAGCGGACCCTTTCCACCTCCGCTTCACCCTTCCTCAAGTACATGGACCGAGTGGACGATGCCCGGGAGCGCCCAGCAGTTCTTTCCAGTGAATAGTTCCTGCACTAGCTCCCGGAGCTATATTTAAAACGAACCAATCCAACCATCCGCATTCCTAACGCTTACAAACGTGGCCAGAAGAGGACAGAAAAGTCCATCTTTAAACTTAATACCAGTGACAATACCCTTAAGGACATTTGTTTTCTCTTCACAACTTTAAACTTTTCGATGTGTTTGCCATAAGTAGTTTCAGCACAGTTGTAAAACACTCTCCGATTAAAGGAGTAAAAATTGTGTCCAGTGACAAACTTTATTTTAGTGCCTCAATACATACTGCCTTGAAGGGGCAGGTGGAGAATTTATTGTACAGTAAATTTACAACTTTCATGTCATTTTAAGTTTAAAAAAAACAAATGGTTTCTTATTTTCAAAAATGATATAGAGGCAAATGGTGAAAAGTATTATTATTGGAATGAGTATGTTTATTTTACATTTGGTAATGTTCCAATTTTACCACTAGTTTATGTGACTTATTCTGCTAACTCTGGAAGTGAAACGGATTATCAGAGGGCAACCCCTAACCATCTTGGAGAAAAGGAAATCCCTAAATAATTTTTAAAGATCTGCATAATCAATCATGATACATGTTACATATTCCCTGAGACCAAGAGAACTTTTCATCTTAGAAGGCAGTCCTGAATAAATCCATTTCCTTTCAATGAGCAGAGAAAAAAATATAGGAAAGAAAAAATGTTTTCCTTACCCTTCAGATAGAGCATCTGAACAAACCCACTTCAGCCCCCGTACATAAAAATGCTAAAAGCAAAGTAACCTTGTCTCAGGCCCACATAACTAAAGAGAGGGTATCTGTGTGAAGCCTCATGTGGGGTTTTCTCTAAATTCTAATTTTTAAAAAATTCTGTCATCCATGTGACCTTGGAATCTCTCATTTTCATCTGTCTCTTGCAGTACACTGCTAACCATTCAGCACACTGCAAGCCCTGATAAAAGTAGTTAATGTTTACTGAAACCTGCGCATGAACTATACTAAACCCGATAGGAGCGAAAAGGCAAAGTTCTGTTAACAGCATCCATGTCCAATAAAAAAAGGAGGGAGGAGAGGGACCAAGAAGGAAGGAAGATTTTTTCCTTTTATTTTGAACCTAAAATTTAAATGATCAAATACAAATTTCCAAAGTCTAATGAATAAGTCAAGTATACAACATCAATATGAGAAGATGCTTTCCATCTATTTTTCTGCATATTTGTTATTTTAGAAGATTTCTGGCACAAATATACTTCAATTATTTAAAAGATTTTTCTTTTTTAAAAAAACAAAACTGGAACAAATCTGTATCTTATGCTCTCTCCCACTTCTTTTAGAAGGCCCATAACCTGTTTTATTAGACTCAAAACTTTTATTAATTTAAAAAGTTGCTTATAGGTTTATGATTGTGGAACTAATTTATGTAAAAATAAATTTAACATTTCAAAAATAATCATATGAAACCTCTTCTTCCCTTAGCCCTGTAGTTAATATAATTTGTTTAATTAGATTTTTCATTCTAACTTTTATCATTTTATTGACTTCTAACTGACTTAAATATCAGAACTTACTGATATTTTTAATATACTAATACTGTATTTTCCTCCCATTCCCACAGTATTCCTTTGTTCTCCAATTACCTCAGTTAAAAGAAAATTTCAACTTACACACATATACACACACACACAGACTGTATCCAGAACAGGATGCTCTCAGGTGTTTAAAGCCAACTTTCTCTCTTCCCCCATCCCCCCTTGCTTAAAGGGCAGCAATAGAACCAGTCACCTTGGAAACAAACATCACCCAGTGTTTGCAGAACAAACAATGGTACCTTTTCAGCCAGTACCAGGCAGGCAGGGCAAGGGGCAGCCAAGCAATTCTGGGCCATACAGGAGTGTTAACATATTGCATTCATTCAGTGCATGAAAAAGTAGTTCAGTACTAAAAATGAAGTGTTCTCCAAAGTGTAAACCTTTGGCTAGAAACCACAGACAAAATGATTATAGTTTAAAGTCAAATAAGGCTACCCCTAGTTAAAAAAAAAATCTTTTCATTATTTTTGGGATTGTTTTACCTATCTCATGAATAAAATAAACTATGCTCTTGCCACTGAAGATTAGCTTCTAGAGCAACTAGGAAGAAGTTGCTTACAATCTTAAAATTGGGGGGAGCATGTTTCATCTAATCACTCTTATGAAACAATGAGCATGTAATTATTCTGTTAGTACCCTGGTAGCGGTGTGGTTATGAATTGGGCTGCTAATCAAGGTTGGCAGTTTGAAACTACCAGCTGTTCCACGGGAGAAAGATGAGGCTTTCTGCTCCCGTAAAGGCTTACAGCCTTGGAAATCCTGTACAGGGTCACTGTGAGTCAGAACCGACTCCACGGCATATAACAACAACAACAAATGTATTGGCTATAAAATATATAATCCTGCTTCGTACTTTTAATCCACTTATGAATTTCTGGTTATCAACAAAGAAATTTGTCAGGTAAAAAATTAAGCCATCAACTTTCAGAAAAATTTGAAAATTGTACCAAACAGATACATAATAAGTATGTAAAAGTCTATAACATTATTGATAACAATAACAACTTTTTAACCTTGGATAACATTTTGGGTAGCTCAAGATTCAAGGGGAGATTCTGTTGTTAGTTTTTAAATGACTTTTTTAGCCAATAAAACAAAAGTGCACACACGTGTTCTTTAGATCCTGTGAAATTCTATTTTAAATGTAAAATATAAGTTTCCTCCTTATTCTGGGGGGTGTGCTTAATCTAAGTTTTCCTTGCCACCAATTTAGAGAAAAAGCCAGGCCTAACTGAATTATTTGGAAGGTAGTTCGATGTCTGTTAAATACCAGAGTAACTTACTATCACCTCCAGCCTAGGGAACAAATACCTAATTAACATGGACCAACATGCAGCTTAAACTGGAAAAGTGCCTGTCCTTTTCCTTTCTTGTCTTTTTTCTCAAAGATTTAGGTCTTTAACATCCTTGAGTTAAAGTGTACAAAGGGTGTCTAATGCCATATAACTGAGGTGTGAAAGTCTAATTAACTAATCTTTTTTGCAGAGACAGTAAATCAGTTAGCATTATTCATTCTCCTGACTGGCCATAAGTAAGTGATGAGAGCTTCTGAAAAGGAACTAAAGGGTTACACTGGTTACCCTTGAAAATGCAAAGATAATACTGAAAAATACTCTTACATACAACCCCAGAGCCTAGCAGCTGAGCTTCGCTCTGAAAAGTGAAGCTACAGCTCCAGGCAGTGAGAGGAAGAGGAGGAGTCAGGCGAATGTGAAGTAATTCCTTTACCCATCTTTCCCTTCCAGCATCACAGGGCAAGAGACAGCACAGAAGTAAAGGAGAACTGGCCTTCCTCTCCTTTATTTAACTTCCTCTCTGTATTTCACCTTTTCAAGTAACTTTTTAAAGTAGATCAAACAAAAATTACTACCTAGAGTAGTTGGTGAGCAAATTGATTCCAACAGTAAGTCAGTTAGGCAAGTTTCAGTTAATAAGTAAAACAAGTAGTTTAGCATTTGACTTTTTGATTTTGTGTGTGTGTGTGTGTGTGTGTTGTTGTTGTTGTTAAATGCCACAGAGTTGGTTCTGACCCATAGTGACCCTGTATAGGGTTTCTGAGGAGTGGCTGGTGTGCCTGAACCAACGACCTTGTGGTTCAAATTAACTTTGCAGTCCCATGCATTAACCCACAGGTCCACACCAGGACTCTTCTCTCTATATATACACATACATATATACATATATAAACATATATATGTATTTATTTATGTTCAGCATCCAAATACATATGTGCATATTATATCCATAGTGGCAAACCACAAATCTATCAAATGCATCTATCCAATGGCAAACTCTGAAGAAAAAAAGCCATCAACCAACCAACTTCTGAGCCATAGCTTGGTCTGTACTCAAACAACAACTACAGAAACTGCAACAGTCCCTCCACCCTCTTCTCTTCATTCCAATCCCCAGGGGCCTCCCAACAGCCTTTCCAGAAGGCAAGCCCTACCCTGGGCAGCCCAAGGGCAGGGCTGAGGAGGAACCTAAGGGACACACACACTCTTTTCTTCCCCTCCAGAGATCTGGACTGCCTGGAGACAGGACAGCCCATCGCCTGACTGTGAAGAGTCAGCACTAGCTTTGGGGAAGGAACTCCCAGTCCTGAGCCACTCCCTTCCTCACCCCTCCCATTCCCAGGTCCAGTGAAGCCCTAAGACCAGACATGTCCACCCCAACTGCAGCAGCTTCCTCCATCTTCTCAAAGAACACAAGAACATCTCAAAGGGGCCAGGTTGGGAAAGGAAGTGAAAGAAAACAGCCCAGGTGCCACGGTGGCTTTATCTTTTCCCCTCCTAAGTATTTCTATCAAGTTTCTGTTTCACTGCCTCCTCATGTAGGGGCTTACCTTTTTCATGAAATTCGGAGGCAAACACACACATCTGATTAACAACATGCTCTTACAAGCCACCTGATGTATGAAGCACTCTTGAAAGCATCAGTTCAGAATTCAATTCATTTTCAAGAAAGATATTTATGCTTTATTTTAGACAGATCTAGATGGCTTTAGAGACTTGTAATTCATTACAATTAGACCTTAAAAATCATTTCTTCTCTAGCTCAAAAGAAAATCTGTCTTCACAGAAAACTTCATTGATGTATTCACAAGCTTATTATGTATTTACAGCCCCCTCTTCAAATAATATTTCTTACCAAGAGCTTATTTACTATTATCTCCATGCTGCCCAGCCATTGGGATCTGAAGACAGCTACTGTCTTCAAAATTATCGATCACATAATTTTTCTAAAACAAAGCAAACCCCAAACCCTTAAGATAAAATGCATTATTCATTTCTATTTAAGGAAAAAAACAAAACAAAACACTGAAATCTACAAAACAAAGGCCAAACAGATAGTGCTGATGGAGTTCCCTTTTGAGTCAAATGTCTACAAAGACTAGGAATTGTGAAAATGATTTGGAATTCTTAAAATTATGTTTGAAGGGTTCTTGCCCCAGAAACCTTTCTGAGGTTGGCATCCATCAAGGTTAATCATCATCTCTGACCCATATATGGGCGCCTTTACCACAGCTGAGAGGACCAGTAAGCAGAGAAGTTATGAGTCCCACTGCAGAGGGTGACAGCCACATTGCATGGGGTGTGCACTATTTAGAAGTCCTTTACCAAGGTCTGCTGACTCTCTAGTCACATGCTGTCCTCTTCAGACAAGGAATTTTTCCTGCCTGTTTTGTAAAAAGTCAGTTTTATTATTTGCAGAAAATCTAAACAGTCATGGTCTTTTTGGGGTACTGGCTTTCCCAAACCCCACTCTATGCTCTCAGCTAAGATGCACTTATTGTCCACCCTATTTTGCGAAAAAGAAATAAAAAACCACTGAAGATTTCCTAGAATAAACTGTTTGAAAGTAAAAAATTACATTTGACATGTTAGAAATACACAGACACCGCCTAAAACTTAAAACAATACCTGCTACAGGCCCTGACATCTAAAAAAAGTTAGAACATTGGGATGAGTTTCCTTTAGGTAATACAGACACATCTCAGAGATGTATCTTCTCCATTTTAAGGGAGCAAAGGAGTCCTAGGAGTCCTGGAGTGGCGCTGTGGGTTAATGTGCCAGAATGCAAAGCCGTTTGAACTGCACGGTTGGCGGTTCAAGCTCACCAGCTGCTCCTCGGAAACTAAATACAGGGTCGCTATGGGTCGGAATCGACTCGATGGCACGTCACAACAACAAGGAGTCCTAGTGTGGAACTGTAAGATAAGAACTAGACTGCTAATTGCAAGGTCAGCAGTTAAAACCCACTAGCCACTCCTTGGAAACTATACAGGGTCACAATGAGTTGGAACCAACTCCAAGGCACTTAACAACAAGCATCCTCATTTTATTTGAAAATTTTTCCTAGTATCCTCATTTTAAAGAGGAAAATGGGACCATAGGAAAATGGATACAAGGCATTTGAGAGTGGCCTCACTCCACTGGACTGGTTTTGGCTGCTACAGCATGCTTAGACTCCCTCTAGATTTATGGTATGGTTATATCATAAGGAACCCTGGTGGCACAGTGGTTAAAGCACTCAGCTGTGACCCAAAAGGTCAAGGCTTGAACCCACCAGTCATTCCATTGGAAAAAAACTGAGACTGTCTGCTTCCATAAAGGTTTGCAGCCTTGGAAACTCTATGAGCAGTTCTATTCTGTCCTACAGAATTAGTGTGAGTCAATATCCAGCGATGGCAGAGGATTTGGTGTTTTGTTTTCCTTTATATGAAAGTAAGTTTCTATCCTCACAAAGGTTCTTCTGTTTGCTTTTACTGAATAAAAAGGAATACTGCCTAGGGTTGTCATTATGTCACCTCTTAAGGTTATGATTAAGCAAAGATATTGTGCCCATTTTCCAGATGGAAAAACCAAGGCACAAGGTTTTTATATCTTTTCATTAACCATAATCAAGTTAGTCTCCTGGCTAACACATCAAGTCTTCTCTGTAATAGGTCATATTATATTAATTAAAAGAGCCCAGGGAGGTATGTCATGAAGTATGTTGAAATCTCTCTGACAATCTGGCTGATTCAATTCACTTCTGTAACAACATTCTTTCCTTTGAAATGATGAGATCAAGGTGATGTTAAGGGCAACTCTGGAAACTGTTCTGACATCTTGGAGAATCTAACACCCAAGACAAGGCTGCACTCCCTGCATAGCCCTTACATCTCTCAGGGCCTCATTTTCCTCATCCGTCAGTTAAGAGGTTGTAAAGGAGTCCTGGTGTGGCGCTGTGGGTTAATGAGCCAGACTGCAAAGCTGTCTGAACTGCAAGGTCGGCGGTTCAAGTTCACCAGCTGCTCCTTGGAAACCCTATACAGGGTTCTCTATGGGTCGGAACCGACACAACAGCACTTAACAACAACAACAACAACAAAGGAGTCCTGCAAAGCCGTCTGAACTTCCAGGTCGGATGTTCAAGCTCACCAGCCACTCCTCGGAAACCCTATACATGGTCGCTATGGGTCCGAATCAACTCTACAGCGCTTAACAACAACTATAGCAAAGGAAAATAGTTAAATCATAATCACTGAGGTTCCTCCCGGAGCATGGTCAATGATTGTAAGCAGAGAAGATGCAGGTATCATTTAATCCAATCTTGTCACTAACAGCTTCTTGTCCACTTGCCCAGGGTAGATGTAAATTTATTTCATCAATTTTACTACTTGTGCCACTGGATAGACAGTAGAACAAAGATAGGAATGTCAGATTAATAAAACATTTTTTTGAAAGTTTCAGTAGCTAGCTCCACTTTTTAGCTTTTACTCATGGGTATGGTAATCTTGCCCAAAATGAATGCAGCTGCGGAAGAAAGGCTTGAAACACAACACATACACCACCTCTTTTCAAATGCTCACGTGGTGCCAGGCACAAGCTGACTATCTGTAATGTTTTATATAATGCTCTAAAATCCATCACACAGATCTGATAACTCCCATTTTACATGAGTAAGAGATCTGTTTCTTAAAAGAAAGAAAGAAAAAATCTGTGGTGCAAAGAGCAAAAGTTGTTCCTGACCATGGTGTGTGCCTAAGGGCAAGTTACCCAACTACTTTGTCTCTACCTGTAAAACAGGTAAAATAACCCCTGCCTCATTCATTCATTCAGCCAATATTTATCGAGCACCAATTATGTGCCAGGTAATTCTGCAGTACCTGGTTTGCACTGCTGAATGAACAAATGAGTAAATCCTGAGAAACTCACACCCTAGTTAGTAGATGAACCTAGTATATGACTGGAACTTAGAGTGAGGCGCCTGATAAACATTAACTCCCTCTCTTCCCCCTTTTTAGGACTGTTGTAAACACTAATGCGAGACAATGCACACAAAGCATTTACTGTGGCTGACGTATAAAGAGACAGCTTAGCCTTTCAAAAATTACTATTAATCAAAGTGAATGGGGAGAGGGCAAGGAAGGCATCCTTCACTAGTGGGGCCCAAGGCTAGTGTTCAAAAGGGAAAGAAGGGTAAAGGCACAGTGAGTTAGACGCTTCTAACTCCCAACAAGCTTGTCCAGAGAGCAGGATCAGATGCAGGTGGTTGTGAAATGACAACCCAACTGAGTCACTGAACCTTAGTCACAGGGTGACGTCGAAGATGTGTGGGTTCTGTAGGCCCTGGCTCGGGCATTTGTGGCTTCACCGGAGGGTTTGAAGCACACAGGAGAGGAATGGAAAGGGGTTTCCTACTTGGCAGGTTTTTAGAAGGTGTGTTGGCTGTGGACAGTAAAAAATGATTTAGGAGAATTATCAGTCAAATTCATACATCCGGCTTCCCTGTTAACCTCTCTCCTTTTGGATTGGGGCAGAGAACACCAGCTTATCTATCACTACCAGGAAGAGTGACAGTCAACGACCCAGTGTGATTCAGAAATGAAGGAGAAGAGTCACACAGCTACCAACACCAGAGACATAGGCGGGGGAGCCCACCCGTTTTCTCCTGACTCAACAAAAAGCCTCCAGAAGGACTAAGATGTGTTTCCCACTATAGGAAAACCATACCTTAAGTAAACCAGTGTTATTAATATGTAAAACTACACATATACTGTAAAAATACTATAAACATATGCTACATTGTTTAAGTGAACAAGTTCCCAAAAGGGCCAACCAAACAAAAGAGATCCCAACCCAAACCTCCTATGTAGGAGCCTACATAGGAATGTCTCCTGCCTCACCCTTCCGGAACCATCATATCACCCTCTTGCGGTGCTCACCTGGAGTCATTAACTAAGAAGTCAAATATTAAGCCAGAGTATATGATTCAGCCTTCAAATCAGTCTAGGACAATAGTATAGCAACAGTCTCCCCACTATGCTGATATCATGCCGGTGGTTTGAGGCAATTTAGAGTTCCTGAGTGTGGCTCAGTTCACCCTATCCAGGCTGATGTGGGATGCACTCTCTGCCTCAAGCCAGAAATTAACACTGAAGTAGCTCCACATAAGGCTTAGGGCGCAGATTCAGTCATTGTTTTCCTTCTGAGGAGGCTGTCTTCAAGGTCACCAGGTCAATCTGTCACTTTCATGCTCAAAAACTCTTATAACAATTCCCTACCACTTACTTACAGGATTAAAGTTAGAATTTGGTGCCCTGGCCTGGCCTGATATGCCCCTCCTACCCTACCACCTTCTAGTATACCATCCTCAACACTGAATCACAAGAGAAACTCCGTATCAATCCTGTTAGGATGGAGCTCATGCTCTTGGCTCCTCCAGGAAGTGCAGGCATGGCTTCTGTTGGCCCCCAACTCACTGGAAAGTCCTTTCATAATGTAAATTCCCTTAAAGGCAAGATCCACCATGCTCCCCCATGACTAGACCTAATGTCTTAAATACCAAAAACAAAAACAAAAAAACACAACAAAACAAGAAAAACAAACTCACAGCTATCAAGTCAATTCCAACTCATAGCAACTCTGTAGAGTTTCTGAGACTGTAAATCTTCAGGAGAGCAAACATCCTCTTCTTTCGCTTACAGAGCGGCATGTGGGTTTCAACTACTGACCTTGAAGTTTGGCCCACTATGCCACCAGAGCTCTTTGTCCAAAACATAGTAGCTACTCAACTAAAATTATTTCAAATGAATTCTGATGTATTCAGATAATGTGTTCTGGTCAAATCTAATAAGCCAAAGGTCAGGAAGGAATCAAGATAACTGAACTGAGTCAAGCAGCTCATATTGTGCAGATAGGAAACTCTCCAGAGACCATGGTCTGGTCACATTGTCCTTGACAAAAAGTAAGCCACAAGGAAATGTTGTTCACATCTCAGCCTCAGTTTACTCATAAGGTGGTTGTGTGAATTACATGGAATAATATACAAAACTGCCTAGCACAGTGCCCTGAACGATATGGTGCTTTCCTTCCCCCTAGCGTAGTGGTTACGAATCGGGCTGTAAACCACAAGGTCAGCAGTTTGAAACTACCAGCTGTTCCAGGGGAGAAAGATGAGGCTTTCTGCTCCCATAAAGATTTACAGCCTCGGAAACCCTGCACAGGGTCGCTATGAGTCGGAACCGACTCCACTACATAACCACCACCAACTCATATGCATTCCATAACTGGTCACATAAGCAAAAGGAACGTACTCAGTAGCATGTCCAGATACCCCATTTCTCACCACAATTCTCCTTAGCCCCACGCAGCCCCAGTACAGCCTACCAACATCCCACTTCCTCTGCACAATTCTAGCTCAAATGAGAGAACACCCTAAAGATACAAAACTATACAGAAAAGGTGGTCAACAAGTGTCTCAATTCATGGAATAACACGTTTCAGTCATAAAATACAAAAATCAGGTTTGGGTGGTAAAATTCACTTTTAGCTGTTATGTCCTGCCCAACCTGCAAATTTACAAAAGGCCTGCTTACATTTTTCGTAACCTTCTCCGCCATATCTAAGTTTTTACAGGTAGCCTCTTTGTTGAAATTTATATAAAATCAGACCTCTAAAAAAAAAAAAATTGCCTCCCCAAAGGAGAGAAGATTCTGAAAACCTCAAAATAAAAACAGTGTCATGTCTCTACAATAATTTATAAACCACTCATTGTCTTTTCTACCACCTACCTGTCAGTTTGTCCTACTGTGGTGGCTTGCGTGTTGCTGTGATACTGGAAACTATGCAAATCCTAGTAGGGTCACCCATGGTGGACAGGTTTCAGCAGAGCTTCCAGACTAAGACAGACTAAGAAGAAAAGGCCTGGGAATTTACTGCCAAAAATTAGCCAATTAAAACCTTAACAGATTACAAAAGAACACTGTCCAGTACCGTGCTCCAAGATGTACGCCCCCTAGTATATAGGAGGCACTCAAAACATATATACCCTCTGTATACAGGGTAGGTAGAGACTGACAACTTAGACATTAGTTACAAAGTGGCTGGCGTACAAGTTTCAAGAAGGAGTTTAGTTTAAGAGTGTGCCGGGGAAGGTAGAATCCCCATGGAGCAGTTTTCATCTTGTCTACAGGGGTCTAGTGAAAAGAGATGGGGATAAGATTCTTGTGCTTCAGTAGTGAGTAACTGTTATCATTACTAACCGTGATTGTCACAATTGTAAAGATAGAAGTTTTATAACATTAAGGGGGGGTTAGTTTATCTTACATTTCAGGAACAGAGGGCCCTAGGACCATCAATGGAGAAGAGCACAAGTGGAATGTGGGATCCTATCAAGTGAAGCAGCGACACCAGAGATGGAGGCAGAGATGGGGGGAATGGGGAGAGAGAGCAGCTGAGGACTCTAGACACATGGAAAGAGAGGGTCTGGGTGGTGGCGGCCAGGAGGCAGGCTTGTAGAATGTGCCCTTTGGTGGTTTAAATTATTGTATATTCCTTAGTGTTTTGTGTACATCCCCTCACCCCCCTACCCCCACCCCTCAAAAAATCCAAAAAAACAAAAAACAGACGGAATGAAAGCAAATACTGTTAAATGATGATGCACAAAGGAGACTGTAATTATTGCAATGTAACAAAGGTATAAAGCCAATGTTCTCCCATGTAAACTATCATTCGGTTCACAATAAAAAGCAGCAGCTAACAACAGTGGTCTTGTGGGCCCACTACCTGATTTCCATACCAACCACCCAAATTCTGGAAGTCTTGGGCACGGCACTGTCTCTCATGGCTGACTTAATCTATAGTGAGGGAGGCAGGAGACAGGGTGAGAACATCTGAGAAGCCGAGGTTTACAGAGTGCGCAAGACGTGGGAATGAGCTGGCAGCCACTCTTAGTTCTAAATCAGTCAGTTCCATCTTTATGAATGAATCCTATCTCCCCCATAGGTTTTCAACCCCAAAAGCCTTCACCTAAAACTAAATAAACTAGCTGTCTGTTGCTTCTGCCTAGTCCACCCCATGAACTCCCAGCTGATGAAATGATGATTCTAATGAAAAAATCATAGTCTACTAAGTACATTTCAGTTCGACTCCCAGTGTCTATCTTAATATCTTTGAGGGGAAAGAAAAGCAACTCTTGCCTCTTTTGAGATTTGATGAGTTTAAATAAGTACCAATTAGTAAAATAGAATTAAGGGAGTTTAAACACTGTTAAAAACAGTGTCCTGGTGTGGCACTGTGGGTTAATGTGCCAGACTGCAAAGCCGTTTGAACTGCAAGGTCAGCAGTTCAAGGTCACCAGTCACTCCTCAGAAACCCTACACAGGGTCACTATGGGTCGGAACCGACTCAACGGCACTTAACAACACAACAAATACTGTTTTGAAGTCTATTTTCTGGAAATAAACTTTCTTGCCCTTCCCCAATTAAAATAACAACTCTTTAGAAGGCAGCCCACATATTCCAGACTTAAAACCTCTTGGGAAAAAAATTACTTCAGTACTATGGCACCAAATTCCAAGTGTATTCTGCATTTCATGAGCGTATTTTCTAAAGGGTTAGTAGTGTTGTCTTTCTGAAGAAGAGTTAAGCGCATCATTTGTTGTTAAGTGCCATCAAGTCAGTTCCAACCCATAGCGACCCTATATAGGGTTTCGGAGGAGCAGCTGGTGAGCTTGAACTACCGACCTTGCAGTTCAAGCGGCTTTGCAGTCTGGCGCATTAACTCACAGTGCCACACCTGCTTAAAATCACTGCATGTCCCCCAACCATGAGGATGGCACAGGGCAGAACAGTGTTTCATTCTGTTACATATGCGGTCGCTGTGAGTTAATGCCAACTAAGACAGCTGTCTGTACAATCCAGACCCAGGCTGGTAGAAGTCACATCTTCACAAACCCAACACTGGACTTCTTGCCATAAGCCTCATGCTTTGGTACTCCACAGTTTGTCTTGTCCTTACAGTTCTTTTGCCTCATTTGCCTAGAAGTTCTTTTTCCCCTTCTCCACGTGGCAAGCCCTTCACATTTTCAGCCCTCACTTCCCCTTTCCCCCAGACCGCTTCCACTTCCAGGTCCCTGCTGCTGTGAGGACTGGTACGTGTTAACGTGGGGCCCAGGGTTGACTCATCTGGGCATTCTCGGGGCTTGGTCCCTAGCAGGTGTCAAGAAACAGTTTCTGAGGGTGTGTACTCGACAGATGAGAACAATGGCAGAAGATGCAGGCATCCTAATGCAGGCTTTCACTACGCTTCTGCTGACAGGACCATACTGACACAAGAGCAGAAGTAAAAGACGGTAGTAGCAAATGAAGAAGACAGGTCAGGTATACTTAAGCTGGTCGCACAATGGCTGAAATTCTCCATTTGCTACTAACTTCAGAACAATCCTTCTCCAGAAACTCATCAGAAAGAAACAGGAAGCAGAAAATCAAGTGCTCATCATTAATTCAAGATCTTCATAACTTGCTACAGGCTACACTCTCCCAAAAGCAGCCAGGACAAGGCACAATGGCAACCTCATCCCAAAACTCTTTAAGATGGGGGAAAAAAACACAAAAAACCCCAGTTGCCATCAAGTCAACTGTCAACTCTGTTCAAGGCGACCCCTTGTGCGTTAAGTGTAGAACTGTGCTCCACAAGATTTTTGTTTTTCACTCCTCCCACCCCCCAGTTAGAAAGGCCAAAAAGTTTTTAAGGAAATATAAAATAAAACCACCCAAATTGTATAAAATTGCCAAAAACAGCATTTTCTGTAATTCAAAGTGACAAAGGGCAGCTGGAAACTAGCAGGCCAGGGGGCTATCCATAGGGTATTCCATAGCTGATTTTTCGGAAGTGGATGGCTATGTGTTTCTTGCCAGGTGCCGCTGGGTGCTGGGTGGACGTCCTGAATTCACCTGTTCTCCAATCCATGGGGTGCCAGAT
Source organism: Chrysochloris asiatica (assembly GCF_000296735.1). NCBI lineage: Eukaryota > Metazoa > Chordata > Mammalia > Afrosoricida > Chrysochloridae > Chrysochloris > Chrysochloris asiatica. The sequence continues at coordinate 13,686,933 of NW_006408578.1, forward strand.
GTTTAGAAACCAAAAACAATAAAGAAACACTACCTCCTAGAATCTGTTGTTGTGTTGTTGTCATTGTGTGCCATGGAGTCGGTCCCGACTCATAGCGACCCTGTACAGGGTTTCCGAGGCTGTAAATCTTTACGGGAGCAGAAAGCCTCATCTTTCTCCCGCGGAACAGTTGGTAGTTTCGAACTGTTGACCTTGCGGTTCGCAGCCCGATTCGTAACCACTACGTTACCAGAGCTCCTAGAATCTATCACCCTTGATTTAGCCAAAATTAGGATCAGATTAGAAGTTAGGTTCGATGTTTAATTTTGACCTGGACATAAATTCGTAACATATCACAGTTCTATGACCCATGCACCTATGATGTCTTAGATCATAGATCTTGATCCTCCCCCCAATACCAATTTTAAGGCAAAATCTTGAGTTTATGTATTAAAAATAATCTAATTTAACATAAAATAACAATGGACTTACTTTCAAAGGATTGGTCCCATAGAAGTCCAAAGCAAAACTAGAATCCCTAAATGCTCACAGAGGTTACATTGCAGAAAGTCTCCTCACAACTGACCAGCATACTAGTCCTGCTTTGAAGTTGAACACAGATAACTTTTATTGGTGTTAACTGCTGCCGAGTCCGTTCTTACTCATGACAACCTTATATGTAAAAGAATACCATGCTGGCCAGTCCTGCGCCAGCCACATCTTCCTGAGAGCTGGTGTGTTTGAGCCCACTGTTTTGGCGATGTGTCAATCCATCTCATTGAGCGTTTCCCTCTACTTTACCAACAATGATGTCCTTTTCTAGTAACTGGTCTTTTCTGATTACGTGTCCAAAGGCTCACTAGGTACTCTTTTAATGTCAAAAAGAGGACTTGGCCACAGAAAGATTTTAAGAGACAGAAGAGCCCCAAACAACCTATACAGGGAAAACCAGGAAATGTCCAGTATCTTAGAACTCACCCATGCTCTTCCACTTCTGAGGTATCTCCTCACAATGAGAAAGACCAGTCTCCTGTCCATAAACTCTCACTTTTCTGGTGAAAACTTAGGTATCCAGCCGGATTTGCTCTGGGCTTCATCCCACCTCTTTAACAAGTCTCTTCCGTGGCCTGGGTCCTGAATATTTTCTTTAAAATCCTGCTGCCCTCTCCTCTGGGTGTAACATTTTTGCAAGCCTCCTACTCCAGGACACAGGGATCTCCCATCCCAACATTCCACAGATGTGATAATTTAACTCATTTTTTTAAATACAAGGTAAAACAAGTGGTTTCATGGATGTTTTATAGCTACTATGTCCACAAGCCAGAAACCTAGTCAGACACTTATTCTTGTCCATCTTTCCCCTTGATGTGTATAGCGCTCTGCACAAGGCAGGTTTCAGTGAATGAATGCATCATGTTCTCAGGGGAGGGAATGGTTTGGAAGCACAGAGGTCACTGATTTGAATCCTGCTAGATGGCTGCTTCTGGCTCTCAATTTTCTCATCTGACCAGTGGGTATAATAAATGTTCCTACATCATAGGCTCCTGGTATGGCATTGTAGGATCAGCACTGGACTGTGAACCACAAGGTTGGCAATTCAAATCCACCAGCTGCTCCTTGGAAACCCTATATGGGGGTGCTATGACTCAGAACCAAATCAACAGTACTTAACATCGACAACATCATAAGATCCGAAAGTTGTTGTGAGGAATGATTTAGATACAACATGTAAAGAATTTAGGACAATGTTGATGTGTGCTATCTTATCAGTTCCAACTCATAGCAAGCCTATATAGATTTTCCAAAGAGTAGCTGGTGGGCATGAATCGCCAACCTTGAGGTTTAACAGTCCAGTGCTTATCCAAGACAACAGTATGTGCTCAGTGCATGTTAGATCTCCTAAATGCTGACTCCACTGCTCCCATGCTGAGGGTTTCTAGTTGAAAAGCCTAACCAAAAAAGGGTGAAAATGGAAGTGGAAAAACTTAAGGTTTCTGACTTGTCAGAAGAGAGTCACATAGATTAAGCCTAGCAAGGGCAGAAGAGAAACTGAAATATTTAACATCTGGTTTACCTAATTTAAAGTAAATACAGGCAGGCCTTGCCTGGTGACGTTTTTCTCCAAAGGTGCACTGTAACTCAATTCAAATGCTATCCTGCAGAACTTACTTAAACGTACCCTCGATAAATTTGTCTGTAACATGAATAATCCCATCATAGTGCTGCTGGAGAAGACTAGATTTCTGTGTATTTCTGTTTTCTAAATGCACACGAGACTCCAAAGTATTGATGTAGTTCTAAGACATTAAGAGGGTCAAGTGACCACTAAAGTCCTTTATGTGGTTACAATGAAGCAGTAAATTGGAAAATCCAGTCAGGAAAGGACTTCAGACACTCCTAAGTATAAGGCTGTAGCAACTGAGAGTCCTAACTTGGTTCTCATTTAAGGACAAGCCAGCCAAATGAGCCCTTCCAAAATTCCATTCACCATCAAGATAACAAGGAAATAACTCTAAGGAACCGTTCCAAGTCAGAGACTTAAATAAAATGATTGATGGCACTGTAGGATGAGTGCTGGATCACAAGGTTGATATGACCCACAAGGTCGGCCACTCAAACTCACCAGCCACTCCTCAGACACGCTATACAGGGTCGTTATGAGTTGGAACCAACTCAATGACACTTAACCACAACCCAATATACCAACACTTTCCCTATCCACATGTCATACTATTCACCGACATCTACCATCAGCATCTCTTTTTAAAAGAAACAAAAGCAAAAACAGCCACACACACACACACAAACAAATGCAGAAGCTAACAACCCATGTTCTCAACACTGCCATCCTGGTGCGTGAATCAAGCACCTAGCATTTGCTCTTTCTAAGACAGAACATCCACTTTTTGGCGAGAAAGGGTAACATGTATTTCAATGCCACATTCTCAGCAAGGTAACCATGATTTGGGATGCAAAAAGAAGGGATAGAACACGGATACCTTCAAGAAGTATCTCATGACCTAACCTAACTGACAGTGAACTTCTCTGGAAAAAGTGCACTAGAATTCCAAAGCATTCATTAATGGTCCTCATTGGGTTGATATAAACTACTACAGTGTCCACAAACATTTTTCTGCCTCTGGAGTTCAGTGGGAAGCTGGTAGTCCACCTTTATTGCATGCTACCATTTGGTGCTCTGGTAGCGTAGTGGTTACAAATCGGGCTGCTAATCTCTGGTAGCGTAGTGGTTACGAATCGGGCTGCGAACCTTAAGGTCAGCGGTTCGAAACTACCAGCCGCTCCGCGGGAGAAAGATGAGGCTTTCTACTCCCGTAAGGATTTACACCCTCGGAAACCCTGTACAGGGTCGCTATGGGTCGGAACCGACTCGATGGCACTTAACAACAACAACAATCTCATAGCCAGCAGTTCAAATCTACCAGCTGTACCGCAGGAGAAAGATGAGGCTTTCTGCTCCCATAAAGATTTCCAGCCTCGGAAACCCTGTACAGGGTCACTATGAGTCGGAACCGACTCCACGGCACATAAAACAAACAACAACCATTTGGTGGGGGCCTGTGTAACTGCATGAATTTGAAGAAATAGGCCTCATTCTATCAACTCCAGCACCAAGACCTTTGGGACATTTTGTTGTTAAGTGTCATTGAGTTGGTTCTGATTCATAGTGACCTTGTATGGAGTTCCGGAGAAGCAGCTAGTAGATTTGGATGCTTATCCTACAGCATCATACTAATACTTCTTGGGACATATGTGTCCCACCTAAATTACACCAAAATCCATTATCTCAAAAAAATTGTTTTCATTTAATTCAAAATGCCTTCCGTTGCTGAAAACGCATGGTTTCAACAAGAAATTCAAAGTAGAAAATAATTTGAGACAGTAGCCACACTAGAACTCCAATTATGGATTGTTGTTGTTGTTAAGTGCTGTCGAGTCGGTTCCGACCCATGACAACCCTGAACAGGGTTTCCGAGGCTGTAAATCTTTATGGGAGCAGAACGCCTCATCTTTCTCCCACGGAGCAGCTGGTAGTTTCAAACTGCTGACCTTGCGGTTCGCAGCCCGATTTATAACCACTATGCTATGGAAAGGATATCGAAAAATAGGGTTATAATGTACATTTGCCACAAGAAATTAGTTACTAAATGTATTTTGAATATTCAGAACAAAGCAATTATCAGTAAATGGTTTTTATAACAAATTTATTAGATGTGCAAATCCTGCTTGAGTAACAATGAAGTAAAGGAGTAGCTCATAATAAGTACGCGGAATCCTGGTGTAGTGCTCTAGGATACACACTGGACTGCTAACTGTAAAGTCAGTAGGTCAAACCCATCAGCTACTCCGTGGAAACCTTATACAGGGTCAGTATGAGTCAAAACCAACTCCACCGGCACTGAACAACAATATAATAGTACCTTAAGATTTATATTTCCACAATATATGCTTAAACTTGGTTCTAAAAGTATTCTTCACAGCATCTCTTCACTGAGCAATTTCAATTAGAAAAAGTAAAGGGAAACAAGGTCTTTGTTGATTTCTTTCCCCCTATCCAGTTCATGATGTCAAATATTGGTCTGAAGTAAATACCTGTTCTGGTAGGATTTATGGTCACAGGTATGTGGGAACATCCATATACTCGTAAGCAGGATACACCAGCCCGGATTGCTACACTAGGGGCATGCTGGAGCTCACCAGAAGGTTTGATGAAAACACTGAATGATTTATGAGAAAAGTACCATCCAGATTAAGTGTTTCTTTTGAGATCATCATAAATGATGGTGCCCCCAACTCACACACAAGACATTGAACTCTGTAGACAAGTGAGGGCGCCATCGTCATTCAGAAAGTAATTGAGGATCAGCACTGGATTGTGAGCCACAAGGTCAGCAGTTCAAATCCACCAGCTGCTCCCTGAAAACCCTATACAGGGTCACTGTTATGAGTCAACCCTTAACAGCAACAACAACAACAACAACAACGTGTTAAGTGAGTGCTGGTGTGGCACTGAACTGCTAACTGCAATGTCAGCAGTTCAAACTCATCAGTTGCCCTTGGAAACCCTTTACAGGGTCCCTATGTTGTTGTTGTTGTTAAGTGCCATCGAGTCGGTTCCGACCCATAGCGACCCTGTACAGGGTTTCCGAGGGTGTAAATCTTTACGGGAGTAGAAAGCC